>NW_026706957.1:90000-467570 GCF_024137745.1 Phymastichus coffea | reverse complement strand
CAGGGTGTCGCGCGGGGTGTCGTGGTGGTGTTGGTGGTGGTGGCGCTAGTTCGTGGAGCGGATTTGATAGGCTGGTTGAGAGTTTGTTTGGGAGTAGGATGAGGATCAGCTGAAGAAGAAGAAGAAGAAGAAGTAGAATCAGAAGTTTTGCCGCTACTCGGCTCAGGGTGTTGTTGCTGCTGTTCCTTCTTCTTTTTCGATATGTCCTCTTGACTTGCGCATTTGACTAATGAGGCGCCGTCTATGCCCCGTAACTTCCGCCTCTCTTGCTCATGTCGTTTACTGTTCACCGCCGTTTTTACCAGACCCGAGGGTGTCATCTTCGATGGCTTCTCACCCGTCAGCTCGAACAAACAATTGGCGCCTTCTTCAGAGGGTGTAAAGATTCCTGGCCTCGGAATTCTCGTTACTTTAGCCACTTCTTTTTTCCCTCTCGTCGGACCTTCGGTGGTCACTGCTGTCGTTGGCGCTACTGTTGTCCTTGTCGTCGTACTAGGCATCTTCGGTGCTGCGAGTTTCGGAGTTAGTGTCGCCGTAGGCGTTGTGATCCTTTTTGTTGAGGTATTTTCTTGTTGCTGAATCTGCAACTGTCTTTTTCTTCGGTCAGGTGCGTAATTTGGTGGTGGTGCGCCAGGTTTCGCCCTACTGGTACTCTTACCCGACGCCGCAAAGAAATGACTTAGTCCGTCGAAAAGGCCTCTCAATTGGCCACTACCAGGAGGTTTTGGCCTCGATTGAGGTTCTCTGTTAGTAGACTTTTTACTTTCTTGCATGTGTTTGTGATCATTTTTACTTTTGGGATCGAGACACAAGCCGAAGGTCGATTTTTCACCGATAGGCACATCGAGCTTCGGCAAAGTCGCCCCAAAGGTATTCGTGATGTTACTGAAGAAAGGACTGCTATCGACGCTCAGTTTGGCCGCCGCAGCAGCGAAACCCCAAGGTTTATCGTCCTTGGTGTCGCAGATAAAAGGTGCCTTCTTGCTCATCTTATCTGAGGAAGATTTATTTGCCGCCGGCGGCTGTTCCTCGCTCGAATAGTATTCCTCTTCGCTGTCGTCACTTGTCGTTTCTTCCTCTTCTTCTTCCTCTACCTCGTCCTCTTCCTTCTCCTCTTCGTCACTCGACTCTTCGGTAGGTAAAGGTGGCACCCGCGCTGGTGGAGCTTTGGCCTTTTGCTGCTGCTGCTGCTGCTGCTGAGCTTTGGCTCGTTTATTGAAGGCACTGAGCCTGAAGAATTTCTGCTTTTCTTTGGAGATTTCGATCGTTTTTCTCTTCGAGCGTCGAAGAAGAAACACCCTGACCGAGAGTCGACTGTTGCTGCTGCTGCTGCGGGGGGACTAAAGTGGGATTTGAGCTTCTTTGAGAAGAACAAGAAGAAGAAATAGAAGAAGTTAAGGATGAGGTTACGGCAGCTGCTGCCGACGGACAGGATGGGATTGGGAGATTGGATTGAGGGAATTGACGAGGGGAGACAACACCCGCATTACCGTCCGAGCTGCTACTGTCCGCTGCAACGCTCGCTGACAGTGACTTCTTCGTACTACTCGCTGGTGTACTACTATTCGACGTCGCCGTCGTTGTCGCCGCTGCAACTGCCGGCGTTGCTGATGACGTCGTTGGTGTCGAGGCTAGCGACGTACTCTTACGGGATAGGTTTGACCTGCGCAGAAACAAGGAGACCAAAAGGTTGTGAAGTGGGGTCGAGGGTTTCATGATTCTATTTCGTTGTTTCGGTGCTTTTTTCTATTTTTCTTTGTTTTTTTTCGTATGATGAAGTTTGTGATCGTTTCGTTTTTATGATGGAGTTTGAAGAACGTTGTAACGATTAGTATTGTTGAAGATTAGCTCACTGCGGCACTAAAGTGAAATTATCGTTAGAACGTCCAAATAGTAAACATTATCGAATGTGCACGTCCACTGATGAATGAAAACGAAGTGTTCGAGACGACAAATGTCAATCGCAATTGTACGCGACGAATGATAATGCTAAAATAACGACAGCACACGTCGGGCTAGTACGTGATTAGCAATCTATTACAAGTGTAAACGTCGTAATCGTGTCATCCTTCGTCAATCTTAAAGCGAATGCAAGTCAAGAACTTATGTGGCATAGATATTGCCACGGCTATCCGAATACACGATCGACTTACTTTTTGTTGTCGCGATTATTGCCCGGCCTCTTCCTCGGCGTGTCGGGACTGCAGGCAGCCGCGGAGTTCGTCGCCGTTGTCTCGTGCGTGCCTTGACAATGCCGACACCTCCAGGGTGCTTTACTCCTCTTGTCGAGAGCCGGATCTAGGCAGTCGGATGATAACAATTCGGACAGCCAGCGCACTTGACCAGGTAGCTCTGCGACTCTCTGTCCTGCTGACAGCCCGAACACGTGGGCGCGCAATCGTCGCACGACCAGCTCGCGCCGCGCTCCACCAGCACTGTCAGCTCAGCCGGTGCGCACGAGGTGTGCAGCGCCGCGCCGCACACGCTGCAGCGGCTCAGCTTCTCGCCACCACCTGCGGTCGCCACTGCCCCCGGTGTCGTCGCGATACCGCGCTGCTGCTTGTTGTTGTTGCTGCCCGCTGCCGTTGTGCCCAAGCATTCTTTGCAAATCGGCAGCGGCGCTGGTAGCTGCAAGAAAACCATTGCGTATGAGGCCGATGGCTCTGCGTTCGCGTGCACTCGTCGGCCACTCTTTTACTCGATCGCACCATGTGCAACGCGCGCGACGCGCCCGTGCGTGTGCACAACCAGTCGGCAGAGACCCTGACATAATCGAAACAAGGTTTTACGTAAGCTCATGTCTTGCCATTTCAATCGACTTTATATATATTCATTCGTTCAGTTTTCGCGATTGTTCCGCCATTTTTCTTCGTCGTCAATTTTACACACACACACACACACTCACATACAGAGCTTCTACAAAATATATGGAATGATAATTCAAGAAGAGTGTTCGAAGATAGATCACCATCAGTTGTGATCATTCCTTTTTTGCCAGTTCTGATTAGACATTTGCATACGCAGCAAATAACCGATCATTACGCTTGCGCACCTTTCCGTAAAATTATTGCCTTGATCGTATTATTACGACGACACCGCGTTAACCCAGTTGCATCGCGAATAAAGTAGCGGCCGACGATACGTAACTCGATGAAGAAAAAGAAGGGATATTCGCGGAAAAAAGGGCTTAACGGTTTCCTTTCGTATAGGGAACAGGTGCATTGTTAGACACTCGTGCGCATCAAAAAAGCGTCGACCCAATAATGCGATAAGACAAATAAATAGAAAAAAAAACGTCGTCGCGTCCGCCGAAAAGAAAAAGAAAGATAGCGTGTACGTTCTTCCTTTTTAATTAAGCGCGAAGGTTGTGTCCGCAGCCTTGACTGGTGCACAAAGAAGCGAAACGCGGAGCCTAATTATTCGGCGCGCGAGGGTGCATCTTATTAAACAAGACAAAAACGAAAGAAGGAAAGAAAAAGAAAAAGGAGTTTCACGCAAGGAGGAGAAAGGTATTACAATGCGATATTGAATTGTATGTGCGAGTGCCGTCAATTAATATTCCTATAAGGACGCTCGGTTTCTCCCCCCCCCCCCCCTCCCGCCCTTTTTTTGTTTGTTCGCGTTGTTGCGACGACTGGTTTATCGACCAAACCGTACGTTACTTTGGGTAAATATTGACACTGAAGAGCATACGCGTCTATCGGCAGGTGTTTGCTTGTTTCTTTCTTTTCGGTTCGGCTAATTATGCCAGCGCGAGAGCAGGCTGACGTCACTTCGCGAGACATATTATCGGCGAACGCGGTGATCGATTAGGCTTTCATTGTCGTCGGCTGACGCCGGTGCGTTCGTCGCGGCCCTTGCGTTCGCGCATCTCGGAAAATCGTGCGCCCGATCGGGATCGCACGGGCAACGACGGCTCATCGGCCGCTGAAATCCGATTGCACGCGAACCCGAGCCAACGTGAACAGATGCCAATGCGCGAACGCGTCGAACGAACAACGAAGACAAGCCGATATAACAGAATCGACAGCGCTCGCGCACCACCAAGTCGGATATCGCTCTCGCCGATGAAATCGCGAAGCTGCACGCGCGCGCGCACGCGCGCACACACGTCACACCTTTGTCCTCTTCTGAAAGCCAATTCGGCGCAGCCTCCGTCTCGATCTGAGTATCATCGCGCAGCGCGCGTTGCGCGGCGCGACTCGTTCGCAATTTCGCCTTTATCTCTGTGTGTGTGTGTGTGTGTGTGTGTGTGTGTGTGTGTGTGTGTGTGTGTGTGTGTGTGTGTGTGTGTGTGTGTGTGTGTGTATTCGCAACCGGCTTCAGCTTAGATCAGTTGGCGCGCGACAACTGGCGCGTTCGCCCGCATGGCGTTGTTGTACTTGCGCGTTGCGCGTTTCATCAATGAGAAGTCGGCCGGGCGCAGGCGCGGCCCATCAAGCTCGCACGCGCGGATGATGGACTAGGCCGCGCGGAGTCCGGCGGTTTCCTCTTCCGCCCGAAATTTTGCTCGACTTTGCTACGCTTCTCTCTCTCTCTCTCTCTCTCTCTCTCTCTCTCTCTCTCTCTCTCTCTCCTCTCTCTCTCTCTCTCTCTCTCTCACGCTTACGTAATCGCGCGGAAAGTAGTCAAGATTTCTAGGAATTGTACGAGGATCGCTCGCGACGAACCGTACCCTGACTCGAAGCTCCGGCTACAAAGCGCTCTACGCCGCTGCTGCTTCGAGAAGGTACACAGCGGCTGGCAGATAATCAAGAGAAAAGTGCAACTCGAAGACGGTTTACAAAGAGCAACAGGTCGTCAGCTTGTCACCGAGAGACTCTACTCTCTCTCTTTCTCTCTTTCTCCGCGCCTTTTCGTACGCGCGCGTGCTCCTCTGGCTGCGGCCAACGACGAGCGTCGAGCGACGAAAACGCTCCGAGATCTCGGTAAAAAGGCGTCGAATTGCCCCAGGGCGGTAAAGTTGGGGGTGGGGGGGAGAAATGAGTCATCGCGCAAAAAGCCTCCCCCTTGCGAGCACTTAGTCGCCGCGCAACAAAGTCGCATATGCGGCTTTCGCTGCGCTGCAGCCCTATTGATTTTTTTTCTTTTCCTTTTTTTTTTTATTATTATTTTTGGTGTGTAGCGAGGGGAGCAGGTTACACGCACACATGGCTTTTTCTTCCGAGCGCGTGCGTCATTCGGCGTCGTGCGTAGCGTAGACTGGCCAAGGCGGCGCGGAACAACGCCCGAGGGATATGCTCAGGCCAGGTTTCGGGATGTCGCGTGGCGGATGACTCGTTGCTTCGTGTTTTCGGTAGAGACGACGAATCGAATTGACCTACGTCGACGTGCACCGGACGTCCGCGAACGAAGACGCGGCGTCGTGCTCGGCTCTGCGGCGCAAAATCCGTGTTCAATGGCCGCGCAGGTCCAATATCCAGGCGATTCGTGCATGTATTTTGGAGGGGGCAGCGGAAGGTCGGCGCATGCACGCACTTGACGTAAATGCAGCGGCAATGACAGCAGCGACTCAGTTCTGTTACTAGCCAGCTTCTCCGTCGATGGTTAGCAGAAAGTGGGGATGAGGGGATCAATAGCGTAGGAAAACGCGGATTTAATCTCAACCACCGCCACCGACCCTCCTGCGAATTCCAGGGCTCACCGGTCACGGTAGCATTTTTCTTTCTCTGTTTCGCCGCTACTGTTATTCTATTGGACAAAGGACGTATTGTCGGATTCGTAGGGGGATGCTGGTTTCTCTTTCTTTTTTGGAGGGGGCAGCTTCGGGACAGTGACTGACGAGTATATCAAGCGAGATGGATCGTACAAGAATTGCGGTGGCAAATGTGATGGCGTTACGATTTTATTGCATTTCTTCTTTTTCTCTCTCTTTACTTTCTTTCAAACGCTAATGCAGAAGAATAATTTTTGGTCATTTACAAACCAACAAGATTAAAACGTTGTACTATCGACAATTATTTCTCTCGTATTTTACTTTCATGTTAATGGATGGGAATTACTGATCTTCTATGAAACCAGTTAATTATCGTGTAATTATAATTATTCGCTGATAATCCTAGTAAATGAAAAAAAACTCGTTCATCTCACACATAAATAACTCGACTAAATCTCCCGAAATAAATTGTAGCGATATCAATCATCGTGAAATCAAAATAACTTCGCACACTGTATAGGAAATAAGAGGGGGTGGGGATATGAGTTTACGCCCCGCGGCGGCGAAGAAGTTTCCAAGGACTACAGAAGCGCTCTCCCAGAACAAGCGAGAAAGGAAAAAATGCTTTTTATACACAGTTTGCCGGCGGGAGAGAATTCCGTATACGCATTCGGGATGTTGCAGAAGGGCTTTATCGGCTCGGCGAAATCAGCGAGATTTCATCGCTCTCTCGCTCCGCGCCGTGCCGCGAGAATTCTCAACGACAAGCGAGACATTAGTCGCAGATCAGCGGCATCGCCGAGCTAAATCGGGAGTTTTTACGCGCCGATTGTGCCCGTACACAACGATCTTGTCACGGAGCTATGCGGCGAAGAATCTCAGCGAGCCCGACGTTTCTCTGCGTTTCGGCTGCACTTCTAAATTTAAACGACCGAGCTGTTGGGCAAATAGCTGTCGCGCGCATTGTTGAAAATCACAAATGCTGCCCCGTTTTCGCAACTCAAAAGGAGCGAAAAAAAAAATGAAACTTTGAGATTTCGGGCGAGAAAAAAAGAACCGGAAAACACGAGTCTTTAAGGAGAATTAGCGGCGACAAGAGGCCCAATAAGCGAACGATTACGTTACAAAGTTAAACAACGAGGAAAACGATAAATCTCTAAAAAGACCCGTGGCCCAATCAATCACTCGGCTTGTTGTGCGTGCGTATGTGTGAGCGCACGAGAGAAGCCGCAGAAAGAGAGGGAGAGAGCGAAAAAAGGGGTTAAGGCCGTGCGCTCATTATGCGAGGACGAGAAAAAAAATGAAACGAGCGATCCCCGATCGCTGGCTGAAATTAATGGACCAAAGCGCGCAGGAGAAAGAGAACAAGAGAGAGAGAGAGAGCAGCAGTTTAGCTGTGCTTGTTGCTGCTGCAGCAGCAGCAGCAGCAGCAGCAGCAGCAGCAGCAGCAGCCGCAGCAGCAGCTCGAACCCGAGTGAACCCCAAACACGTGGGCGTGTACGTCGCTGCTGCAGATTTACGGGATGAATGGAGGTCAAGGTCAATAATAGGCTAACAGGATAACACTGGCAGCCGGCGCGGGGATTGGTGGTTTTTGTACGATCGACTGCTAAGCCGATTTTCGACTGATCAGGGCTGTCGCCCGAGGCCGTCGGCTGCCGCCTCGCGCTTACTAACTGATCGACGCAACGAACCTTGGGCACGTTGCTGTCGTTGTGCGGCTCGTGATTGTTGAGCAGCTTCTTGGGCAGATGACTGTGATGCAGCTTGTCCGCTTGCCTGAACAGCCGTCCGTCTTGGACGACGAGACCGCGATCTACGGCTCTCTTGGCCGACAACTTGAGGGCGATTCTGAGGTCGCCCTCCTGCTCCTCCTCGACGGTGTGGCTCTGCCTCACGTACTTCTCGATGCTCTTGAGATTGGAGCCGTCGCGCTCGCCCAGCTCTCGTACCGCCTTAATTATCACCTTGACAAGGTCCACCGTGCGGTTCACTTTGAGCGGCTTCGACTGCAGTCCGCCGGGATCCTGCGCGCGGATAAATAAACATTGTTTAGTTGGTTGCGCAAAGCCGACCGACCACCACTTTCTCTTGCGCCAATAACGACTGTGCTTTCCTTTTACTTGTCGCCGCAGTGAAATATCGATACGAGAAGACATTCTGATGGTGCGCTTCGCGAGTGCGATCGCGCTGGCAAAGGGGGACACGGGTACGCGTCCGCGCGATCTGGCGAGGGAAAAGGAAAGTGGACGAGTCAGCGCGCGCGCGCGAAAGGTCGAGTCACGATGACGCTGGAATACCTTGTAGGACGACTGTCCCTTGTTAAAGAGCTTGAGGATGTCGCCCCGTTTGACGGCCAGCTGCAGGTTCTCGGCGATGACCTCCTCGTGGAAGTCATGCTGCAAGCGTATCGCGTGGGCGATGCGCTCAACGCTCGGCCGCTGCTTTTGGCTGCGTATCTTGCGTATCGCGTCGAGGAACCACGCGGTCCACGTGTCCGCGTCCGGCTCCTCCATGCTGCCTCGTTTTCCTCTGGCCTACCCTCTTCTGGGATCTGTGCAATCGGCTCGGGAGGATCCCGCGATCGTCCCGCTTCTCTTCGCCGTTCGTTCTCTCCCTTGGCTGTCTCCTCACATCGCAACCATGACACCGGCGCTGGCTCCTCGCCTCCCTCGACTTTCGCGGGGAGACAATGGCGCCTCGTATTTACATACGACTCTTCTACCTGTAATCGGACAATGCAACGGATCATTACTTAAGGTGGCTTCATCAGCACGGACTCTCTCCTATCGCATCGGCCTACGGTTAGGGCTTTCGTTTGAAGTTCACACCTTCCTTACGGACATATTTATTTAGCATTTCAGAAACTTTCTTTTTTATTCAATTGTTCTTTCAGAAATCAACTAATTCACGCTTAATAGTGGAAAAATGGCGAAATACCTTTTTTCGCTTCATTATTTTTGCAATTTTGTTTGTGACATACGACAATTTCTCATGTTTTTCTTCAATGTCATTTTTAATGTTGGTTCGATGATCGGTTCTCTCTTTTCTTATCGGATATCTATTTATTAGTTGTATTGTATGACTTTATGGTTTTTCAAGAGAAATTGTCATTTGTTATTAAAATTATGAGGGGAAACGCGAGTACAACCTCCTATGCCATCAACGCACAGCGACTCAATTTATTTCTCGTCATTTAGGTCGGTAACCACCATTCGCTTTTACGCAACCCGAAAGTTCGCGCGTAAAATTTTTAGTTGAGCTCTGTCGCAAGGCAAAGTTTGATGGAGGCGTCTCAATTGTCGTCGAAGCGAGCGAGAATCGACATTGAGCCGCGAGAAAGAGATTGTCGACCCTTTCGAGCGCGCAAAGGTCAAGCGACGACCGATCGGAGCTTGGCTTTACGCTTTTGTCCGCGAACGCGTCGCCCAATTGGACGCGTGTTCCGCGTGGAAATGACGTAACGACAATGATTACTCAATCGTCGACGCGTCAAGAGAACAAAAAAAAACATTTCTCTCTCTCTCTCTCTCTCTCTCTCTCTCTCTCTCTCTCTCACTCTCTCTCTCTCTCTCTCTCTCTCTCTCTCCGGCGGAATTCATACGGCGAGGCTGACTCACGATCCCGAAGATTCCCATACTCGTTACGTCAAAGTGTTACGGCGAACGAACGGTTCCGATGGACACATCGGTTCAGCGTTGACGTGTGTTAACGACCGGCGCGGAGTGAATTGCGTGCGAAAAAAAGGCCGATTAGCCACCACCAGTTCCTTCGTTCGCGCAATTTCGTTTGGAGTTCCCCTTAGCACTGCGCGCACGGCGTACTCGGGAGAGAGCTCGGAGGTGTCGAGAGGCGAACGACGCAAGCCGCGACGCACCTATCGTCATTTCGCGCGACGAGCGGCAGATCGTCCTGTCGCGCGTGCGCCCGAGCGAAACGAGGGTCCGCCGTTGCCGAACGACTCGCGACGATAAAGCGCGCCATCCGTGATGCAAATGCTATACGCAGCAGACGGCTAATTCGCGATAATTGAGAGAAGCTCAGCCCCCACCCCCCCTCTCCCGCGCCGCCGACAACTGGTTAATAATCATGCGACAGCTGACGCGAGAGATTAAGTGCGCTTTCCTCCTTCTCCTCCCTTTCCTCGTCTGCTCTTGCATCTTTTTCTTCGCGGACTTTATCGCTCGCGGCGCCCTCGCCGTCGACGATGCGCTTCTGGCTTTTGCGCAATTAATTATAACGCTCGCCGCCGACGATTTTATTTATACAGAGAGCGCGCGCCTCCTCGCCACTCTTCAGCCCAGCACTCGTATCGATCTCTCCGAGCTTGTAACATTACTGTTTCAGTTGGATAACTTCCACGATGCAGTTCGCTTACCGCCTGTTTTTGCAAACGTAATTTATGACATGCAAATCGTCCGCAAAACCATTAAACGTTCGACGGTCAATTTGCATTCGCCAAACCAAAACAAATACGCGCAAGCCGTACCGCAAAACGCAATTCGCGTCGCAGCCTCCGCCCCCCGAAAATCGAAAATGACCACCAGGCGATTCCATTTCCCCTGACAAAGCGAAAAAAAAAAAAAAAATATATATAGTTCGGCCCAGGTAGCGGAATCGATATTGCAAGAGCGCAGGCTTTAAAAAAAGGAGGGGCCGGAGGGGGAGGGCGTTAGAAAAACCCGGACAAAAATCGCGTAGGTACATGCAGTCTCGCTCGGTCGGGCTGGCAAATCATCGGTGAAAGCAGCAAAGCAGCTACGACGACCAGTCATCGACCTTTAAAACTTGTAAAATCAGTTTCTGGTCGCCGCCGCCGCGTGAGAGGCTCCAATTAGCGCTCGCGATTTCCGTGGCGATCGATTAGAGAGAAGCGAAACTCGTTCTTATTTATTTCTCCCTCTCGCGCATACCTTCTTTTTGAGAAACTGGTTTTCCTCGCGTTGCCCCCCCCCCCCCCCCGGTCCCGCAAAACGCGAGAAAAATGGGCGCTCGCGCGCGGGTGCAGGTCGAAAAATCGAGAATTTCCGCTAGAATTGACGTTCACGAGTGCTGATTTGCGGTCGGCTGCTATCGAGAGATTAATTCACTCGAACGCTAATGTGGCTTCTCTTACCCCCGATTCCTATCTAAAGTGACGAATAAGGCTGTGCGACGATTCGATTGATCGATAAAGATCACCTTTACATTCATGCCGAATGCTTAATTGATACGTCTATATATATATATATATATATATATATATATATATATATATACACCCTCCGAGGAATTTCCGTTTACAAACGACGTTCTCGTTGACATTATTCACTCGAAAATTGCATTCCACGAAATCGTCGCCGCGTAATCCCATCCGATAAATTTACCGCGCGCCATGGTCATCAGACTCGTCCAAGCAATATTTCCAATTATCAAAAAAAGCGTATCCATTCTCCCCCCCCCCCCCCCCCATGCAAGCCGAAAAAAGGCACGAACGGTATGGGGAAAACACATCAACCGCCTGACTGGTTAAGAACATGACGCATAAAAAAGCGGAATATATCTCATGCGCATTTAAAGCCAGCCGAAAAAAAGCAAATAAAGAGAAAAAAAAAATGAAAAAAAAAGAAAGCAGCCGTCGATGCCGCTTGTAACCCTTGGAAAGCTGGCGCAACGCGGGGCGACAAGAGAGGCGAGCGGCAAAGAGCGTTGTGACGCAAGGTCGCCTGCGCGCCGAGCAAGGATCTGTTTCTCGCGTGCGTGTATTGCTTTCGAAGCGGGTGTGTGCGTACGCTTAACCCTCCTCGCTTCCTCGACAGAAGGTGCGTTCGTTTCGGCGTCACTTCACCTCGGATTTTTCCAACGCGACTGCGTCGCTTTCTTCTCTCTTTGTCGCGCGCGCGCGCGCGCGAGCGCTCGACTGTATCACCTGCGGGTACACGAGAACGAGTCTCTCTCTCTTTCTCTCTCTCTCGTTATCTACGCCTACGAAAACGGCACGTTAGATAACGTCTCGTCGAAAAGCAAACGGAATTGTGTCTCGTATGCGCGCAAATCATCCATTGAATGACTATTCGTGCTTCGTTTTCTCGACCTGCAACTCGAAAATCAGCCTCTCCCGCTACACCGACAGCCAAAAACAAACAAAAAAGAAGCAAAAGGAGCAAGCGAGCGCGCTGCCTGATCGGCGAGTGCGCAAAAATCCTTCGGTGGACGCGCGCGTTCGGCCTTCGTTGTCGTCGTCGTCGTCGTTCGCTTTCACGCGTGCGGCGCGGAGAGGAGTCGAGAGCGCGTCAAGACACGCGCAAGCCAAAGGAAGGAAGCAGAGCCCACGAGCGAGCGCCTCGGTTATTTGTCTGTTGGGCGTCCGGCGGCGGGCTAGCGCGCCGAGAAAAACGAACGAACCGGCTGTCGCCGCTGCCGAGAGAAGGAGAGCAGCTGCTACGTGCAGTTGTGCGAGCGAGAGAGAGAGAGAGAGAGAGAGAGAGAGAGAGAGAGAGAGAGACGGACAGAGAAAGAGTGAGAGAGAGAGAGAGAGAGAGAGAGAGAGAGAGAGAGAGAGAGAGAGAGAGAGAGAGAGAGAGAGAGAGAGAGAGACTTGTAACCGACCGGCCCGACTGCGCAAGCATGCATGAGAAAACGAGAGGCTTGTGTGATACGTAGACCCACTGTGCATGTGTAGCTTTCGACTTTTTCGCTTTTCGGTAGACGCGCCGCTCCGTGCACATAATCCCGCTGGACGAGTTGATTTCGATAACTTTCCTTCCTTTTTTTTCTTCTCGCGTCGGGATACAGCGCGCCTGTTTGAGAGCCAAATGACGTGGTTCTATCGAGCTGTCAAGTCAAGTTCGCGCTCGAATCGAGGCTTTTTTCCTCTGCCGAAAGAAGAGGGGAAAAAAGACATCCACATCGACATTTGTACGCGGATTAACGGTCTACGTAACGACGTGACGACGATGAATTATAAATTTAAATATGCATATCGTCCGATAAATAGACTAGCATGCACGCTCGCGAGAGCAAGTAACCGCGCGAAACTAATGAAGCTATGTGTGTGACCTAGTTCTTGTGCGCCAAGAAAACGAACGTTCGACAAATGTGAACCAGATTAAACAAATGATAATCTTTCCCTCACTGGACTCCTTTTGTACGGCATTTTACGATGCAGTTCGGAAATGCAACGCGTGAAAGGGGGGAAATATACACACACATTGCTCGGAGCGATTCCAATCTTTTCAACTCTCTCGAAGCAGCTGCCGGCGCGAGCACGCGTTAATACACCACACCACATCACACAACGACGATGACGATGATGACGATGATGACGATGATGAGGACAATGAGGACAATGAGGACAACGACGACAACGACGACAACGACAACGACAACGACAACGACAACGACGACAACGACGACAACGACGACAACGACGACAACGACGACAACGACGACAACGACGACAACGACGACAACGACGACAACGACGACAACGACGACAACGACGACAACGACGACAACGACGACAACGACGACAACGACGACAACGACGACAACGACGACAACGACGACAACGACGACAACGACGACAACGACGACAACGACGACAACGACGACAACGACGACAACGACGACGACGACAACGACAACAACGACAACAATGACAACATCTACGACGACGACGACGACGACGACAACGTCGACGACAACGACGACGACAACATCGACGACGACGACAACGTCGACGACAACATCGACAACATCGACAACATCGACAACATCGACAACATCGACAACATCGACAACATCGACAACATCGACAACATCGACAACATCGACAACATCGACAACGACGACAACGACAACCACCACCACAACAACAAAAACAACATTAAAAACAAAAACAAAAACAACAATAACAATAACGACGACGACGACGACGACGACGACGACGACGACGACGACGACGACGACGACGATAACGACCACGATCCGTCGGGCTCCGTATGCATGCGTGTGACTCACGTTATATCTGTCGCGGAAAATTTTCGCGCAAAATTTTTTACCCTCCCTCCCGCTCCGCTTTATATTTAGTATATGTGCGAGAGACAGAGACGAAAGAGAGCTCGTCGAAAATCGATAGCGCGTCTCTTAACCTCAACTATGCTCATAATGCTCTCCTTCCTGGGCTCGCTCGCTCTCTCTCTCTCTCTCTCGCTCTCTCTCTCTCTCTCTCTCTCTTACTCATTCTATCCGACGCGTCCTCAAACAGCATGCGAGCGAGGGAGAGAGAAAGAGATTGAGCAGCGAGGTATAGCCACTTTCGTGTACGAACAAGAAAGGCGCGGCGTCGGTTAACGGTGCAATTACACGAGCGATGTAACCGAGAAAGAGACAGAGAGAAAGATTCATCAAGCAAAAGAGGTTTGGCCGCAGCCATTTTGCAGAGCGAGGAAAGAGAGAGAGAGAGAGAGACAGAGCGAGTAGGAGTATGTGTCCGACGGCCGTCGGACGACGGCTGAGAGAGCAGCTCTCTTGTACTCACCTTTTTCCGCCTTCAGTTTGGCAAAATCCAGCAATCCCAAGCTATTTATCACTCGCGATTCACTTCTAATGGCACTAAATTAACACTGCTTGCCGTTAATTATTGTAAAACGGCATTTTCTAGCGCGACACTACACACCACAAGGCGTCACATTTCAGCGCTCTGAGGCAAGCGCGAATCAACAAAGGTTACCCACTTGATAAAGATGGCCGTCGCTCAACTCTATACGCGCTCGCTCTCTCGCTTCGCGACACCACCACTGTCTGCCTGTTCTATGTGTGTATGAGTCTGTCGAGCAGTTCGCTACTCCAGTGAGAGAGAGAGAGCGCCGCTACTGCGCAACCGCTGGGGAGCGCCACTGTGCGTACACCAAACGAGCGTATGTACGTCTGTGTTTTTTTACAGGAGAAAGAGAGAGAGGGAGAGAGAGAGAGAGTGCGCGCGCGCGCGCGCGATGTTGTGCACGCTCTCCAATTGATTTGCTTTCCGGGAATTCAGAAACTATATATTGGTTGTTTTTTGAAAGAGCGATGCTATTAGTTTTTTGGTCCCACGGTCACTTCGTCATAACGTTTCCAACACTCGCCTCGGCTATTTGCAACGTACGATTTTATCTCTTGTACAAATTAGTTGGCTAAATGATACTTTGTAATACGTTTCAGTATGAATCATACACTTTTTTATTCTTAGTCACATGATACTATCGAAACACAAGGCTCGCCGGCGATCGCAAACTGTAAAACACTGTTGTTCGTAAATCTTCGCGTGTCACCGTTAACGAAAGCAATCAAATTCATTAGGACAATCACACACGTGTAAACGGAGTGTCGATCGCACCGACGGTGGGCGCGGAGCCTTAAAGCCGCGCTCTCCGGGAATTTTCTCGCTTGCGACTGTGTAGTTCTTTCTCGCATGTATATAGCTATCTTTCTCTTTCTCTCTCCCTTGTTTCGCAGCGCGGACTGATGGGCTGCTCCGTGATATGGCGCGTGCATGTATGTGTGTATATATGTGTGTATATATAGTTACGAGCTCTTATAAACACATGCGCGCACACACCGGTAAGTATATCGGCGGCTGCGCTGCTTGTTGTATGTTGTATAAGTATGCGTTTAGAGCGCGACGATCGCCGCTGCACACACTAGAAACGAGCGAGAAGCAACGATGATTGGGCAAAAGAGGAGGTAAATGCCAGCAGGTAAAAGAGAAAAAAAACGATACTTATATATATACCTACACGGGTGCTACACTCGTTTCTGGGCGGTATATTATATACTTCTTACCCTATATGTCTACAACTATACAATGCATAGGAAGATGCTGATGAGCGATTGATTTTTATTGGGTATATACGTACAGGCACTTTGTAATTATGGTTGTGCAATTGAAATATTTATGCATTATTATGGGTGATCGTAATTCATCTTAATTCATCAAATAGTGATCGATTTTCCATGTTTCACTGAGAAGATAACTGCTATCACATTGATCAGAAATATATGATATTCTAACTGTCATTCAAAAAAGTAACTAATTATTTATAGAAGTAAAATACCACGATTACGAAAATTAATGCTAAGAATAAGTTGGTTAAATTAGGAATGTTACAATGGTTTTTCCAATCATTTATTGTTAATATATCAGTGCATGACATAATAAAATCAATTATATTTTTTCTAAAAGTATCAGTCTCAATAGAGACTTTAACAAAAGTTCAACCCACAATTTCCTTATCTTCCATATGTTATACTCAATATAACTGCTATTTACATTAGTAATTTGATAAATTAGGGTTTATACATTTCCAATCTATGTACTATTTATTAAAAACCACTTTATAGTCTATTGTGCATGTTTTAATTACATAAAATTTTTATTCTTTAATTATTCAAGTAAGATCCAAACTACATATTAAGATCTACTTCTTTTCTATAAAGTTGAATGCTATAAAGGCAAATAGTAGTTCACAATCAAAATAGCACACTAGAATGTAAAAAATATTTTATCATGTGATCCATTTTGTAAGAATGTTCCTTTGGTTGCAATCCTATATTTACAGAAATATCATGCAAAATTATATTTCATCATAATTTGTAAATATTAATGCATTAATATGGATTAAAGATATTTTCATAAAAAAATATAAAAATTCTGTATGAAAGCTCATATGAAGATCTTTTAAATTTAATTGAATTCACTTATTCAAGAATAGAAAATATTATTTTTTATCAATATTTCTCATCAAACTAAATAGAATGTGAGCTTTTGTGCAATTGTATATGGAACATTTAGTAACATTCATCTCCAATATCTCAATAATAGGAGTACTTCAACGTTATTGGTATTGTAAGGGAATACATTATTGCTATCAAAAGTTGCTTTTCATGAAATAATTGCAACCCAAAAATTTCATCATTACATTAAGTACAATAAAGAAGACGGATTTCAGAAAAGAAAGGCCTCGTCATGGTGCAAAGTCTGGCTTTCCCTCGTAAGTACAACCAGATCGTTGAATAATCTCCGTAGCAGCCCAGATGCCACATTTAATACAGACCTCTAAGCTTTGATTCTGTATATATTGAGCCAGAAATCCTGCAATAATTTATTAGTTTCATATAATCATTCTTTTATTTGATACGAAAGGTAAATTTAAATACAACAGGTTAAACCTTACCCCCTACAAATGCATCTCCAGCTCCATTCGTGTCAACAACCTTTTCTTCTGGTAACTTTACTACAGGATATTCAGTAATTACGTTATCTTTAACTAATAAAACAGGATTTGCACTCTGAGTTATAATAACAATTCTTTTCCTCTTAGTGTTTATCTTCTCCATATTTGACATTTTTAAAGCTATTTCTTTTAAATCTGTTGTATCAAAGTCATTGATTTTAGCAAAAGTTTCTGCTTCAGATTCATTGCCAAATAATATATCTACATAAGGAAAAGCTGCCCTCATTGGTTTCTTGAAGAATTCACACAAAAATGGAGCACTCAGGTTCATTGTGAATATTTTATTTGTTTCATATGCATGTTGAGCCACAGATTGTATTGTTTCTGGACTCACTGTTAAGAAGAAGCCCTGAAATCGAAAGAAGATAAACAATCATAAATTCAAATTTGCAAATATTTCAAGAATATATTATAAACAATATTCTACTCACTGAGACATAAAAGAGTTTTGCATCTTGTATCAATTTCTTGTTACCTTCTTCTTCTATATGCGATGGTAAAAAGCAATTGGCTGCAGCTAAATTGGCACAGAGAGATCTACATCGTCCATTATTCGTAATTAAAACTGCACAGGTTCCTGTTGGTTCTTTATCTGTATACTGATATCTAACATTCAAGCCATTTTCTTTGGCTTTTTCCTCTAAGATTTTAGAGTACTTGTCTTTTCCAACACAGCCCATATAAATTGATACTCTTGGTTTTTCAAGGAACCACTGCATATAAAATATATTGATCACAAATGTTGATATATTTTTAAATTTGATATCAAATCAATAAAAACAACCTTACTACAATAATATATTCAAATACTTTTATGCTAACATAACTCAAAAGTTCTTATCTAACCTACTAAAAGTGGCAAATAAATCAATCATAATTACTTGTTTACTTTACAGTCTTACAAAAGACTCTCAGATAATAAAGTTATAAGGCCATGCAAAGAATTTATAACATAGAATATAACCAGAAAATAAATGAGAAAATTGAAATTTACTTGTGCCACTCGCATTGTATTTTGAACAGCTCCTCCAGCAATGAAATCTGCATTGTACTGTTCAATAAGTTCATCGTATAATGGTTTGTGCTTTTCACTGGCAAGAATGGCATCATTGGGTTTTAGATCATACTTTTTCAAAAAGTCTTCATCTACTGATGCAGAAATGTCAAGAAGAGGATTTCCAATCCCCAACAAAGTTCCTTCTCTAAAAAAAACACGTCGATAAAATATTTCCAATATTTACTAAAAATTTGAAATCTTCACTAAAAATTAAATTTATATGTTGACTTGAGATAAAAAAATTAATAAATTATTCAAAAACAATATTTTTATATTTTTGAAACAGTTACGTACTAATTAATGAATAGAGTAAAGTCGCATAATTTAAGCTCGAGATATTTGAGAACGCAACATGACGCAGATTGCATAACGGATTCTATTTATCTGTCGTCCGCAATTCATATTGCGTACATAGCAACGCGTGGAAGTTAAAACAACTTTGTAATCTCTAGGCCACAACATCAAACTAAAGATCTATAAACTGCATATCAGAGCAGCTAGAAGTTATAAAATTATTTGTATCGTCTATACAATTCACAAAAGAAAATATGCAGTCAAATACATAATTCTAACCTTAAAACTCATGCTCCAATTATAAAAAACACGTGCTTTTCACGAATTGACAGTTTGAAACAATCATACAAATGGAATCTTACCTCAGTTCCTTCGTCATTTTTCACAAACAATCAGACCCGAAGAGCTTTCGTTTAAGGCACCAAGCGACAAATGCAGCACGTAAAAACTATCACAACGCGGATTACGTCCACGCGCCAACTCTAAAGAAATTTTACCCGCAGAGCGATTTTCTTGCGCGCGCGTACATTGAGCCAATGGAGTCACATTACACTGTGCAATAAAATGGCAGATCACTTATTGTTGATATGAAAATCACGTGGTTTGACCTGATCTTTTTTTAGATCGCGCTTATCAACGGATATTTCAGCAAATATGGAAGTTTTTAGGAATGGAATATCGTAAATAACGTCGATATTTTTTCAGATGTGACGAAACTTCTTCAGACTCGCGTGCTAGCGAATTTCAATTTCATAAGATGCTAATGTGAATCTTGGCACAATCTCGTTATTGAAATGTATTTCCAATAGTTTATATATAGAACGGTTCAAAACTATTCACGTGCAATAATACTTTATCTGAGCAGTGCACGTATTTCTTCGTATATGCTGTCCTATTACAATAGCTATAGATGCGTCTTTCATGGTTGAAAAGAATAGCGAAAATAAATTTCTTCTTTAAGGATTTTAGTCTAATTTTTGAAAAATTGTATAAGACGTGACATTAACAATGAAAGAAAATTACATAACAAAAACATTCCTAAAATGTCAATAAAGCTTAGGATTGGAATATTGATTTAGGTAATAACAATAGACCATCATGTAAGTATGCAAATATCATAGTTTATTCAGTCTTTCATAAGATGCCATTCGTAGTCTGTTTATTTATTTTTTTGATAGTGCGGCACACATGTGCACTTGCATTGATCTCATCATCGTCGATCAGATGTCACATCAACCCCTGTGAGTAACGATTAATAATTTTGAATTTCAAAAGAAAATAAATTTTCACGCGTCGATTATTCACGTCTTCAAACTCAAAGACCAAAAGAAAAAAGCCAATCGGAAGAAAAATTACGATTACGATTTTAAATTCAGGAAATGCGTCTAGACTGACTATTAACAAATGTTTTTTGCAACAATTAAAATTCTCTCCGTTATATTCGGGACTTGCCTTTCCAACAAAAAATCTCGCAGTCCACATTGAAAATCAAGTTTTCAGCCCTCAAGACAGAGCAGTCAGATCGCCAGATCTCGAAGTCATAGTAGTGTCGGCTCGTTGTTGTGATGCTACTCAGCCGTTTGACCAGTAGCCCATACTGCTCCTATACAATTACAGAGCACACATACACATTTTAAAGTAATTTTCTCATTCATTGTGCTATGAAATTTTTTTTATTTGATTGATTGATTGGTGGCTCGGAGAGTTTCTAAATAATTTCCTTTTTTTTTTCTATTGTCATGAGCACGTTCTCCGAGATAAAAGTATCGTATTGTGCAATGTGTGATGATATTTTTTAGTGTATACTCGTGAATAAATTGCATGTTAATTTGTACATTCAAGTGTTTTTTGTTGAATAGTGTACAAAAATATGCAATATTGATCGAAAAACAAGGTGTGAATAAAAAAACAGGTGTTAACGTAACATAAAAAAACACAACTAAGTTTCACTGCATAAATTAATAATTCGACTGACAATGAGATGAGACTGTATGATGATCATGTATTATAAAGCATTTTTTTATTTTAATAATTATATGCAAAATATAGATTTATAAACATTATTTTGAATCAAACGATCAATATCTTCCAGATAAAAAAAATAATGGAAAACTTAGGTAACTGTCAAGTCTAAATTTGGAAAAAAAAAAGAAAGACATACAATACTTTTACCCCGGCATGCGTGAATAAATGATACACCTGACAACTGTCCTTTCGCGACATCATCAGATATCATTATATATACAATAGGTATGTCTTGCAGGGTTTTGTCTCCGTGGTTAATCTCTCAATGCCAGGCAGCAACATGTATACATAGCAAGAGAATCAAAGAAGATATTGGTGCGACGTATATGTCCATTGTTTTACCCATTTGATTATTGTAACAACAATGACAGAGATTATCACGGCGACGAGGCGGCGGCGGACGATTGTTCTTGACGCTCGGTGGTAGAGGTGTGCGAGAAGGACGACGACGAACGTGCATAAAATTTATGCGGTACCACGTTTTTTTCGTCGGGCGACGGCGACGGCGGCGGCGGCGGCGTGCATGTACGCGCGGCCCCTGATCACAGTGTCGTTCGACGGCGCGGCATCCATTTTAGCTACTTTCAGAAGGTTGGCTACAGATTGAGAGGAATATAATCATCAATTGCGCTAAATAAAATGATGGATTCGTTGCTTTTTCTTTCTTTTTTGGTCTCGTTTTGTCAAATGGAAAACAACCTTTATGTACAATCAGAGACTCATGTCAATGTTTACACAATCATCAAAGACAGCTGAAACGATTACAAAAAGTATGCAAAGTGCGCTTACGGGAAAATAATCGACAAACAAGCATGCGAACGCTTGACGGATACATCTGTGGCGTTCTGGGAAAAAAAAATAAATCTCAATTTTAAAAAGTATAGGACGTTTACTTTGGCATTTTTTTAAACACCTTTACATGTTTTATGCTAAAGTTTATCTTTTTAATAAAATACTCATTGTCTAAGAAACTTAGTTTAATGAAAAACATAAGATTTAATCATTTCTACATAGCTTTACACTCGGTATGTCTTCCACTTGAGGGATAAGATAATATTGATAAAAATAAAGACGTTGCAGATTGAAATGGCAAGATTTCAAGATATTTTCAAATTATGTCATTTCTCGAAAACACCACAGATATATAGTTGCTCGAATACTAAGGTTAATGTTGTAATCGTTTTCACTGAAAAAATATTCAGCAAGCAGAAAAAAATCGACTTATAGAGATATAAAAAAACAAAGGAGTAATAAAAAAAGTAACCCTTAATAACCTATGTAAGATACAGATTTGATATAAAATGTAAAGCTTAAGGAATTACCTGTTGAATGATCCGACGTAACATTTCCGAAAACCTGCTACAAGAATGTAACTACCTCGTGAGATCAGTCGCAAAATCGTTAATTCGATAAAACGTCTAATACACTTTCGTTTTGAACTGTTATACATAATGCAAAGTGCACTCGAATTTTTTTCTATAATTTTTTGTATATTGATGAAAAAGAAGCCAAGGATGAATTACAAAAACACGCATTTTGAACTTTAATCTTTATTTGGAAATTAAGTGTAAAATTGTTGATCATATATTTATGATAATACGTAAGTACTAAAAAATACAAATTGACAGAAAAAAAAGAGAACAAGGAAATGCGAAGCAGATAAATGGAATCATTTATTTTTCGTTCTGATCATACCTGCCTTCTGTCTCTTTCTCATCATTATCTCGCCCTTAATTCTTTAATAATATAATCTCGCACTTCTCACGTCAGTGTTCGTCATAATTTGTTTGATTTTTGTTTTAATCCGAGGTAGCGTTAATATTACAAAATTGTGTAACATCTCGTGTCAATTTCTCGGTTAGCGCATCTCTCAATAAGTTTTATTGTAATCCACACCAGGATAAGAGACAAGTGATTTATTCGCGCCGAAACCCTGCGAAACCATGTTGTCCGCAGTACCCATCGTTCTGAAAACATCAGTCATACAAAAACGAGCGGTTTTAACATTAAAGAAATCACCAAACTGACCAATAACAAAAAAAATAATAATAGAAGGATAATAATGACATAATAGAAAAGTAATAATGACGATCCTTAAACTTTATCAATTAACAAAAGAATCTTCTATTTGCTTGCGCTTTCTTTTTATTTTGCTTTGTCTGTTGCCAATGCCAAACATCTAAATAAATTGCTCTTTTTACTTTGTAATAAGCGTGGAATATGTATGATTGGATAAATAGAATTACGTTAATTCACTGCGGTCGAAAACATGCCGAAGGTTACGTTACTGGAAACTTTCTTAGCATCATCGTTGCTTTTTAACGTTAAATCTTGATTCCAATAAAACAATTACAGGCATTATTCCGTAATGAAACCTTCTTTCGACAAACCAACCGGTTCACCTTTAAAAAAAATAGACTAGCAAAACTAAACACTCTTCAACAAAATATTCTACACTTGTCATGGCGAATTGATGCAATTAACTGAGACAAGAAGAAAACAAAATACTTATCAAAGACAAGAAAGGAATGCCGAAAAGAAGCACGACTTCGTTCAAGAGTTTTCTTTTTTTCTTTCTCAAGTTTATTCTTTGTTACACATAAAACATATTTGGAGCATTTTTCATTATAATTGTATAAAAAAAAATAAAAATAAAAATAAAAAACGCGAGCAACGAGAGCAAAGTGGGCAAAGAACAAAGAAAAAAATAATAGATTAAACCTGTTTCGTCTACAAGACAAACTACGTTAGTTAAAAAAATGTCAGTGCTGAAGCATCGTATTCTACGTAGCGTGTATTTCTCTCGCGAATGCCGAAACACACTACGTGCAAGTCATTTTTACGCAATGCCAAATTTCAGAAACCAAAAAGTATATTTGTATGATGAAAATGAAAGGTATAGGAAAATTGGGAGTCCAAAGAAAACCGAATTTCGTCTGACCATATCTTCGGAACACCGTGCGACGCAGGAAGCCAGCGGATTCACGTTCGTTGTACTCCGAAATCAAACCAATTAACATTAAGAAAAAACCAAAACATAAATAAAGACAAAAAAAATGAATCAAGAAGTGTCAAATGAAAAGAAAACGCTTTTTTGTTGTTGGGACAATGGGGAGAAGTGATGTGATGAAAGAAATAAACAATCACGTTTCGTTTGTGAATTTCACAAATATTACATTTTGTATTACACAGATTTCTCTTATAATTCATAGATTGAATGGGGCATAGAGAAGAAAGTTCTTTTTTTATCATCTACAGCGCATCGTTATTATATATTCTCGTATATAGTGAAAAAAAAAGAGAGACACGAATTCTTACAAAAAAATAAACGTTAATCTCGAAAAAAAAAAGAGAAGGAAACACCTCGTTTTTCATTTCGCACAAAGTTTGTTTTATAGCCGACGACGTTCTACAAGTTATTACACGCACAAAGAATGTATACTCGAAAACCGCAGTTAATACGCATTTATACTTCTCGTGTCGTCGACAATGCACACGATCAATGATTTGACAATCAAAGGTAATAACAGATTTCATTGCTAATCTAGACGCGAACAAGACTACACCCTTTACAGTCTATGACATTGTTACACGTACAATTGTTTTCGAAAGTTTTCCGACGTTTTTGAAATACAAACTACTGCAAACAGTGTAATGTACCGCTCGAGTTACTCCTCAGAACAGAATCTAATCGGACAAAAAAATCTGCCATACTAATCGATCATCAACTAATCCTTCTTTTTTACAAGACGTGGCGTTACAATGTACGAGGTGCATCGCTGCCTCTCGAGAGGCTCTTCCAGGCGCATTGTTTTTTTAAGAGAATAGAAGTTTCGTCGTGGTGGAAATCGGTGCAATAAAAAGATCATTGTATTTTTGACACTTATCCATTACTTTCTTTTCATATAATTCAATCGGAATTCGTGTGTATGGATGTATATTGTGAATGTATAAGTGTATCTGTGTACTGTTGAGTCATCGAAAATTTAATCATCGCCTCAATGCATGTTCCGATTATTAAAAAAAGAGAGAAGATACTCGTTACAGCGCTCCTTTCTTCACCATTACGACGACAATTTACGTGTAGAAGTACGAACATGCATTGGATTATTATCATTTTACACGTGTGTGTGTCAATATAAAAAAAAGTAGGCGCGCCTAACGCAACTATTATTATTATACTTAAAATCAAGGGATCATGTACGAAGGACTTCATCCGAGTCTCTGAAAAATAAGAAAAAGAAATTCCTTATTTAATGACTAAACTCTACGAAAAATACAGCGTCCGACCGTTAAAAAATCGTCTATAAGCCACGAGGAGTAACGAAGACGATCAGAATTCTTATAGTGTCAAATTTTATTTAATGTCAAAAGTCTACATTATTATTATTAGTATTATTCTTTTCTCATCGTTATTGATAATTTGATAGAACGTACAGGGCTAAAGGGGGCCCATCAAGCCGTCGTGTTCTGCACGAAGAGGAGGCACCACGGACTTATCTCGAAACTCATCGATGTTACTATGGTTTTGTCTCTCGACTCTTCAAGTGCTAAATAAGAGGGACACATTTGTTACGTTTCCTTAATGATAACAGTTATAGAAGAGAAAAAGATGGAGAAAGATGACTTGGAGTTAAATGTGTTAATAGGAATGAGAAGTCGAATAGGGACGTGCGAAAGATGATAAAGGTGCGTCCTCCTCGTGCGTCCGTAATTATATATAAATCACTCGTCGGTTGTCGCAATGCTTTCTCAAAGACAATGATATCACGACTATACTTGCATAAGTAACACCTTGATTATTTCTCATGATTCGTTCTTTTTGTTTGTTTTTCAAGTTCATCGTTATGCTATTTTTATAGATACACAGAAAAATTCGCCACAAAGAGAAACCTACATATTGGATTGCGTTGGATTATTTTACCATTATAATTAATTAATCAAAGGATTAAAAGTGAACGTGAGGTTGATAAGAGTTTGAGAAATAGATAGAGAAAAGCTGCCTTCGAAGCCGGCAGACCTTCGCGCATCGCCGAATTCTCAGGATCATCCCGACGACGACGAAGACGTGTGACACACAGCTCTCATCTCTCGGCGGTCCCGAAGGCTTCCTGCTCTGATCGTCAAAATTCATCTCCTCGTATATAGAAAGATCAACCGGCTCTGTCGATTTTTTCTCTGTTTTCTCATCTCGTCATCATCATCATCGTCATCACCGGCGACACACCGACACGAGATTACAACCCCGGCGGCGCGCGACGACGTAGGTGTTTGTTTGTGTGGCGGTTGCGGCGGCTTTAGTATGGTGCGAACCGGCGCGACGGCGATGGCCCTCGGATTCCCGGTCTGGTAAAGCAGATAATATCACAAGTTTACAAAACACGGTCTCTCATCGACGCCATTCTTATTTATTGGTTTACTTGTCACGAATTTTCACGCACGCGCTTGCTGCTTTGCGTTCGTGGCCACGCGTTAAACAAGCTAAACTACACTGGAGGATATAACTTTACTCTCGTGGCAAGGCAGCAAACTTTGCGGAAAATTTAATATTCAAAAATTTGGCAAGTATCAGTACGACAGATCTAATCCATAGCTGGCGATTAGGTCTCTCAGTGGAAAGCATTGAATTGACAAGAAAAATTAAATTTGGGCGACTAGGAACAGTATAGGAACTCGTGTTGACTCTTTTTACCTCACTTAAATAATACTCTAATGATTTAAGTCATATAAGTGTGTTCGTTTAATTTAGAAGTATTCACAGTAACGTTTACTTTTTTATTATACTCAAGTGCTATAAATAGCTACGAGATAGGGTTGTTCTCTTTGAGAATCACACACAATGAACGGACATGAAAAATGACATGGTGCCTGTATTATACATGTAAATGATTAAAGAAACACCTTGCATACACTTGTCAATCAAAAGCATTGTAAAAAAAAAAAAAAGCTGATGAATCAATGATGACAAGCGAGGTAAAGAAAAGGACAACGGATTAGGAAGTTTTTGTATTTAAACTAAGAATCCTCGGGCTGGTGTGGCATTTTGAACTTACCTACGCTCTTCAAATGAGTCTCGGCTGAAGTCCTCGTACATGCCTCTACTACAACATTATTTAAATCGATTATCGACTCGTTCCTACTTGCAAAAACTTTATTTATTTCAAAGAGCTTACTGCACTCTCTTGTTCAAGGCTTAACTTTGTGAATTGATATTATCAATTTTGAAAAAAACAGCTTTTATCATCTATCTCGTACGCAATGCAATTTGAAGTGACTGAATTATTTGAGGAATAGAAAAAAAAATTGGCATATAACTTTACTGGAATTTGAATCCATGCGACTGAATTACTGCCACCACATAATTATGAAATTCGAATCATGATATTGAAAAGTCTCTAAACACACAGTCCAACATTTATGAAAAAACATAAACTCAAATTGTAACGTGCATTATTAGTCACATTGCAATACAAAAATCTTCAAAATAAAGAAAAAAAGCTGTACTTCAGATTGTATGTGTATATCTGCTATTTTTGTAATCCTGACTGTATTTGATTATAAAATTATTTGTTGGAGATATAGAATTATTATTAGTTAAAGCCATGAAACAAGAGAGTCGGTGCTATATTTTTGGCACATTCTGGAAACATTAAGTTTCGATTTATAACTGAATAGTCTCATCCTTGCTAAATAATATATCATGACGCGGCGTCGCGTTAATTGTAGAATAAGAATAGAAGTACTGAATTTTGATAAAAATTTTTTAAGCAAATAATTGACAGAGAGACTTACTCTTTCTTAACTTGAACGCCGAGCCACCACTGTCTCTCTAAAGGTTGCATCTATTCACGGATAAGCTCGGTATGGAGCCGGGTGTGCACTGAAATTTAGAATGTAAAGAGATGTCTAGGTTGCGTTATTTTTTTCAACTCAAACCACGTAATAACCACGCTAGAAACTTAATTTTACGTTCATCGTTCACTTCTCTTATCTCAACAGTTACTACAAGGACATTCAAGTCAAAGATTCTGATTCATTTAAAAATATATCTTTCTTCTGCATGTTATATTCAAACTATGAACTTGTCAGAGTAATTATGATGTAACAAGTATCTACTCAGCAAAAATAAAATCAAAACAAATTGTGTCAAACAGAAAAACCACACCAACCCGATAAATTCCATAGGAATTTGGTGACTATCTATAAGAGGGACTAGGAGAGCATTTGTCATCTATTGAGTTAGGAGCAGCACAGTCAAGTATGTAATATGAATAATGAAGGTGACAAGACAAGAATGATATAGACAAAGATAGAGATAGATAGGTGGAAAGATGATAGGCTATACAGAAAAATGCAATATATATAATATAGAGAAAGGCCATAAGAGATTATCGCCCAACCCTACAAAAAATCGCATGAACAGTTAATCCAGCCTGAAAAATGTGTGTTCACAATGTTAAGCCGGATAAAACGAGTGATCATAACCGATATACATGTATATAAGATACATATATCTTTCAATATACTTTTACGAAGGTGTAGGACTAGAAGATGGCAGATGAAACCTGGTAACTAACCTGAATCGTCCATTGTTGCCGGCTGGTGGTGGTGATCGTCGGCTAAACATACCGTAGTCCTGGCCACGTGAGAAACCAGTGTCGCGCATTGAGCCCATGCCAGCTGTAATGTTTTTTTTCCGCACCGAGAGGAAACGAAAAAAAGAAACGTTGACGAAAAAAAAAGAAAAAAAAAGAACAATAAAAAAATATGTTAGCACGATCGTGTTGCGGCTAGAGAAAAACTATAAATCGTACCAGGATGCTGATAGCCGTCATTACCCGACATTCCGGTCATTCCTGTAAACCTCCTTTCGTACAAATCACGGGTGTCATCGAAGCCACGGCGATCATAGTAGCTGTCGTAGTCCTGGAATGGTGGGTAGGTCTGTGGATGAAAGCAAATGATTATATGAATTACATGACAATGCAACTGTCGCGAGATATCACGGAACAATAGTAAAGATAAGTGCAACAAAGTGCAATTATAATCAATATACTTACACCAAAGCGAGCACCACCCATAAGACGGTCACGGAGGAAGGGTGGTGGCGGTGGCGGAGGGTATGGGTCACGTCCAAACATCCTGTCCCTGAAACCGTTCCTGTCGGGTCCGCCACCCATGCCACCCTTAGGACACTCCTTCGACCAATGACCGCCACGTCCACATCTATAGCATTGCTCTGGATCACCCATACCAGGCCTCTGTCGCACACGGCTAGTGGAAATCTGAACCTTCATAGGTTGACCATCGACGATTTGGCCATTCAACTCCTTGATGGCCTCATTCACATCTCCACTGGCTTCGAGATGTACGAAGCCGTAGTTGCGTACGATGTCACATTCAACCACTGTACCGTACTTGGCGAACAGCTCGCGTACCTGCGGAGCCTTGGTATTATCCGTAAGGTTACCAACGAAAATCTTGGTTGTTGGGGTATTAGGTCCCTTGCGGCTCTTAGCTGCTTCACACTTGATGGGCTGACCATGGACCATGTTACCGTTCAAATTTTGGATGGCATTTCTGCCAGCCTCTTCATTTTCCATATGCTGTAAATAAATTGTTATTGTAATAAGCGCCGTATAATAATGAGACTTATTAGTTAACTTTACAAAACAAAGTATCAATGATGGCTTATGCATGGTTTTGAATACTGCGCCGTTACTAAAATGTAATTATGAAATTGAAAAGTGATTTTAAGAATCTCAAGAACCCATGACAATAGGTCGTAAGACTTTTAAGCCTAACATTTTAACGTTTAAGAAAGTAGCACGAGGAGGAGGTACTTACGACAAATCCATAATTCTTGACGACGTCACACTCTACGACCTTGCCGTATTTTTCGAATAGTGGCTTGATGTCGGCATTGGTGGTCTTGTCGGCAAGATTACCGATGAAAATCTTGAAAGTACCTACGCTGCTGAAGCCCGGCATATTTCTTCCTCCGAATACCTGCGTCACAACACAAAGTGAAAGTTAGTAATTTCACACAATCACTAAGCTCATGTTCACTCGTCAGCAAGAAAATAAAAATTGCGCACAAGAACCGGAAATCGCGCGCGAGCGCGCGCGCACAGACACACACTTGATAGAGAGCGCGCGCGGTAAAGTCGATAGAAAATTGAGTGAGAGAACGGGTCAGCCCGGTCTAAAGGGGAGAGAGAGGGAGGAGTCACGACGACGCTCCGGAAATTTCCACGCCGAGCGAGACAGAACGATAAGACGACGCGCGGCGCGTGAAAGAGAGAAAAAGATGGCGTGGCAACAGTGGCGCCACCACTTCGCTTGTTTCGAGCGTCCCTCGTGCTGTAAAAAAATGTTAGAAATTCACTCTTTTTTTTCTTCGTTACCGTACCGTTGCTGAAAAAAAATTTATCACTTATGCATTGCGCGATAATCCAAATGCCGATAATCTGTTTGGCATATATTCATTAAAATCAATTAGAGGGATATCGCGCATGCATGCATGCGGTATCTCGGTCGCAAAACTTCGATCGACTACGATATACATAGATATATATCTGCATAAAAACGCATGAGCGAGAGGCGTCCTTGGACAGAAAGGAGCGGGAGCTCTTTTGGCCGATGAACTAACAATGGAAGTTCTCGCTTATATGTGGTGGAGTGTTAATAAACAACGCTAATGTTTCGTTCTAGATATCAACTGGCTTATATACCCCGATAGTTGCATACAAAAACCGCGACGCAAAACAGACGAAAATGTTACGACTAGGTATGGGTATAATTTCGATAAAAATTGCGCTATCCGGCTTTCAAAGAACGTTAAGCCGGCTTCTTGTTGAGGAAGCCACACAGCGCCGCTAAGGTAGACCTATTCTTTTTCTTCCCTTAGCTACGATTATATAATATTCACGATGTTACCCAAGCGTATAAAGTTGAAAGAAATCAATGCTAAAATGAAACACATAAAGTACGTTGTTGAACGTTGAGCAATAATTTGCCACGAATATATCTTAGTACGGCGAGTCAGCAATGGCGTATACAATGCTCTCTAGCGTGAGTGAGATAGAGCGCGTGTCTGTTCGATTCCGCCCACGCTGAGTAAACGTTGCGCAGTTCGCAAAGTAGAAATATAAAAAACAATGGAAGGAGAGAAAAACAACGTAACAAAACGAGATATTGTTATGATTCTTACCGTGAAATTGTTGCGTTAAAACCGACGCGTCGAGCGACTCACACAACGAGTGCGCGAACAGTGGCTTAAAAAATGGCGGCGAAGGAGAGACCGAAGAATGTGATGGTAGCTTGGCGGCGGTAAAGCGAGAGAACGAGCTAGCGGTCACCGTCACGGTGTCCTTCGACGAACTGCGCGCCCGGCCAAAGTGGATTGTTGCGGCGCAAGCAGCGCTGAGCTGTGCAGCGTCGCACAGTGCTGCCAACTTGACAAGGATAAAATCGATATTTTATAGGCATATGGTCCCGGTCGGATCTATATCATGGTTCAAGTGTTTCAATCAGAATTGATCATTTCGAAATTGTAATTTGTTTTTTAAAAAGAAATCAAAGATTATCATATTATTTGTTTATTAATGAGCTTTGTAATTTGCAAAAATAAACTATTGTAACGACCATTCAATGGGTTAGTAATGTTGGTGAGGTTGATTATCTTCGTCCTTTTTCATCTTATTGCACTGGTAGATAGGTTTACATGTAGCTGGCAGCACCGGACAGGCAGTCTTAAAAGCGCTTGATTTAATTTCCAATATTTTAGTAAATATAAAGAAAATTTTGAAAACATAATCGAATATATGACAAATATCTTTTCAAATACTAATATTCTGTAACTTCATTACCATAAAAAATTGTGTATAAGTTGCTCTTACTTTTGTATTGGTTTGTTTCTCTAATTTTATATTAGTGAGTGTGAATCGTAAAAATAAAACGATCAAAATAATTATCAAGTTGATTTCAGGTGACTGACAAAGTAATCAAAAGACAATTTTTGTTGTTGAAAAAGTTTACATCTGTTTAATAATCATTAAAAATATAAATTCCGTAGTTTTATTCTTTCATAGTTTACAATACATATTTATATATAATAATTACAAATAAATTTTCTAACCGAAAATTCAAGATTAGGATAGCATGTAACAAATGGCTTTGCTGACACACAGCAGCAGTTAAACATTGAAGGCAGTCAATTTTAAGGCAATTGTAAAGCTTGCTGATTTCGCAAAAAAAAATGTTAACTCATAAATATTATTTTTTCCAATTACTTGAAAACCAATTATTATCACAAAGATATGCGGTATCGTTCTCTCACACGTAACAAAACAAATAAACTTTTTCACTTCAGCATATCTTGCCGCATTACTAGTTAATTATTCATCGCATCGCTAATCGTTCGTCTAAAGTCGTTCGCTTGCCAAGCAATAGCTTACAATTACAGAATAAAAATCATTTAACATAAAAATTCGCATCTGTACAAATATTTTTTATTGGATTAACATTATACGGCGTAGATTGCATTACACAGAGTTGCTCGACAGCCGTTTTCTTTTTTCTTTTTTCGTGGAACCCGAAAAAATATGAATATCGTTCATCATTCGTTTCTCATTCGTTCGTGTTCACTGTTGCATATCTCGAAACTTAGGAAAATCCATTGTTATTCCATATTATCTATGAATATTACAAAAAGAAATTATTTGTATAACATGATCAGTCTCAAAACATGGCATGGTCCACGGCAAAATAAGCAAGTTAAGCAAATCTCTGTATAAGAAGCTACATTTATGTAAGAAAAGTATGTAAATCGAATATCCTGCAATGAAATGTCTTTCTATTAAACTTTGAAAGTGAGACAACTAGTGAAAGTAATATAACGATTATAATTTGCAATGAAGAGAAGTTTCAAACAAAATCAGTATGAAACGTAAAATTTATTTTGGTATTGTGATACTATGTATTAGTTTCTAGCTATCATTAACTGCTGTTCATTGATAGCTTTCTTTTCAAGTTAAGCATACATAGAAACAAGCAGTTTAATTATCGTGTAAATAAATATTCTTTTTTGAACAACTTTCTATTTGTAAAGTTTTCTAAAATATCTACAAAGATACATTATCGTGAATGTATTCGAAGCCATTGATATCTTGGAATTGAAATATTAATATACTAATAGTCAATCGAAAGCTTTGTTTATTAACATAAAGAAATCTGTATATAAGTAGAAGCCAAGTTTATTGCAGGATATAGAAGAGCTTATAACAACTTACGTCGGCGTAAGTCTTTGGCCCAGTTAATCCGAAACCTAAGAGGCAATTAAAAAGTACACTTTGCATTCGCATTCAAAAAACTAAATCTCGATAATTGCTCTCTCTTTCTCGCGTATCATACTCTCAAAAAAAAATCTGCACTCAACATCATTAAAAATTTTTCGTTTTTTCAGTTCGCATTCGTCAGTCTTCAGCTGCAGTCTGCAATTACCTAACGCTATTTACAAAGGGAAACTATGTACATGGGTGGATGTTACAACTTCAATCAAAACAAGCTTGTTTAAGAGCCACAGCATTCGTGGATCGAGCATCGACGAGCGAAGATTTAGGCCACTGTTTTATCTTCATCCTTTGAAGAAAAGAAACGAGCAACGCTCGTGTACGGCGATCAATTCACGAATGAACGCCTTCTTCGATGACAACCATGTAGACAGATTAGGCAATTCATACGATCTTGATGGCGTTGTCGATGTGCAGTTTCGACATTGTTTTCTTCACTCGAAGAGCTGTCAAGCGAACTGCCGGATTCGTGTGCCAACATTCCGTCATCAGTTTGGCGAGGGTCGACAGGATCTGTAAAAGAAAGAAAGTTGACCTCATTAGTGTACTTTCGATACAACTATCGATAATCAAGTAGCAAACGAAATATCGTGAAACTCACCGGATCGTTTTCCCATCTGGCAGGTATAGTAGGCCGCAACCTTTTCACGCATACAGCGAGTCTCATCTCCTCAAAGTCCGGATCGTTAGGCACAGCATCGTGATAAGGCAAAGCGTAAGGCTCAGCGGTGGAAACTTTACCACCCGAAGCACACCTTCTGCATACTTCCCACAAGACCAATCCGACGGAGTACATATCAGCCATTTTGAAGGCGTCGAAGGACGAGGTATTGAGAGTCTCATCAAGTACCTCTGGTGCCATGTAACGGCGTGTTCCCACTCTTGTGTTTGGTGCGATGTCAATTTCGCCAGTCTCGCTGTAAAATAACGACAATCGTTGCCATGAGCATCGGCGACTGGATGTTGGCGCGACTAATAAAAAAAAAAGAAAAAAAGAAAAAAAATGAATCTAAAATCTCACCTTAAGAAACGGACGGCCAACCCAAAGTCAGCGATGGCGCATTCCCCATTTCTCTTGACGAGAATATTCTTGCTCTTAATATCGCGGTGGGCGATGGCCGGTTTGCCTTTGGTGCCAAAGATCTCGGTGTGCAGATGCACGATACCGGCGGCAATGGACAAGCAGACGGCAAGCAAGGACGGATGATCGAGTACAGTCGTCTGCAGGTAATCGTGCAGCGAGCCACGCTCGTGGTAATCCGTGATGAGCAGCATCTGCGTCCAAGAGCCGGTGCCCTTGATGTCGGCCGCGATGAAGCCTAGAATATTGTCGTGCCGCATCAACACAGTTTGATAGATCTCGGTCTCACGGAACCAAGACGCCTCCTCGAGGGTGAAGAACACCTTGACGGCGACTTTCTCGCCTCGCCATCGCGCCAGCCAGACTTCGCCGTAGCGTCCCTTGCCGACGCACTGGGACAGCTGCAGTTGCTTGGCGATCGTCCTCTGCACGAGCAACGGCAAGCCCGAGCCCGAGCCACTGCTCTGGTCGATCAGATCTTTCAGGGTGCCCTGCGATGAGACCAGGCACTGCCCACGGTCCTTCCTCCTGTACTTGTGGTACAGGAGGATCATGCCGACAGTGAAGATGAGCAGCAGAATCGACAGCGACACCGCCAAGACTATGAGCGTTGGTCCGGTGGGTATCATTCCCATTGGATCTGGCGGCACCGTCGGCTTGCTCTTGTACATGGGGAACAGTTCCTTGTTGCACAGATTCGAGTTGTTGCAGCAGATGATGCTCTTGCCCTGTAGATGAGGAACCAGGTAACCTTTGCACTGCATAAATCCCTGCTCATCCGGTGGCAAGCAGCCGAACGACCACTCCGGCACTAATTCGTCCGTCTCGGCGTCCCAGACTTCCTCCACGGCGCTGAAGCAGTGGCCGCCTGCTCGCGTCTCGCACGTGCCATTCTGTCGCTCGTCTGGACAGTGGCCGTCGCAGTAACACGTCACTGCCGACACTGCAACGGGCAAACACAGGAGCGTTGATTTATTATCGGCACACCACCAGACATCGGTTGCCGTTGCCACGCGTCTCGACCTATCGAATGCCCGAGGACCTGACCGTCCGTTCGCCGACGCGGATGATAGTCCGCTGCCAGCCACGGCCTTTCCAGTCCCGCGGATCGTCGTCGCATCGATCAACCGTTATCCAGAGAATTCGCGGCAGGTGGACCCATCATCCGACAGCAGTGCGCGCACGACGAGGACGAACGAGGAATCGATCGGCGCTTCCGCAATTGGGCGTACGCTCCCGCTCGACCGACGCGCGGATAGATGCCAGAGACAAGCTGGCACGTAGGCGGTACCTGGCCGCGCGATGGACGGTCGCCAATTCGCCGAGAGATTTCCGCGTCGTCGCGCCCGCGCCGCGCGCGTCCATTCAAGCCTGCGTCGATTTGGCCTCTGTGTACTACGCGCCGCGAGCGGCATTTATTTATTGGCGCCGCGATAAAGCTTGCCCCGACCGCGCGATCGCACAACTCATTCAGCAAGTGCACACACGCGCAGTGCGCGTCTAACGCGTACCAGTGAACGAACTCGGCGCTCTTTTCTTTCCTACGTCTTTTCCTTCCTTTTTTTTTTTTTTTTTTTACGAGACGATAGCAGCGAGCAAAAGGAGGTTGCGTTATCAGCGCTCGCGAGTCAAGCCAACGCGCGCATGTGCGTCGGCATACGGTTGGCATGCGCGCCTACGTTTCCAATATACGAAAGCGGCTGTGTCGCGAGTTCCAGCGATTTCCGATGCCAATTAAAAGTATAGTCGCCGGCGCGTATTAATTTATTACGCAAAATAAAGTATAAAGCGGCAAGGTCGAGACGTTAGTCGGCAAACGGAGCGGCTGAAAAGGAAAAAGGAAAAGCCGCGCGCGGACGTTCGTTTCGACGCCGATCGCGAATCGGGGAACGTCGCCCGAGAAGCTGACGGTTGCACTCGCGAGGGCAGCGGCCAGACGCACGAGATGCTCACACCTTCTAATTTCGCGTGGCCGACGTCGCGGAATCCGACGGATTTAGATAAGGCGGCGCCGGCACGATTCGTCGGCCAGACGCTTGCACTATTTTCGGAGCGGGCCGCGCGACTCCGCGACGCGCGGCCGTCGGGCTGAGCGAGAGTCGCAAGGTCGCCGAGGGTACTCTCCAGCACTCCCGAATCTCGCGGACCCACGCGGACGTTGACGTCGCAAACTTTCGTACTGTTTTCGAAAAAGGCTCGTCGTTGTTCGCTTCGGGGGCCATTCATCGGAGATAAAAACGAAACCAAACGCAAGAGAAGGAGAAAAAGAGAAAAAGGGGAAAAAACCGTATCACCGACGATAACGCGTCGATTATCCAGTCTCGCGTGGCCGCGCGATTCGACAAAGCTCGGGCGACACCTTCCTCGTGTTATTCCGATTCGGCACACGGCGAGCAATTCGGTCGATCGACTTTTATCCTGCGGTAGTGCGCGGCCCGCGCAGACGTAGAAAGAACTCGCTCCGGCCGCGAATGGCCTCGGCGACGGAGAGGAAGCTGCGTCGCCGCTTCGTCGCCCACGCGCGGGCGACATCGACGCCGATTTCGCAATTCGCATTGTTTCCAATATCGCTTTTAACGGGGCTCGCTCGTCGCCGTCTTCGTCTTCGTGGAAGCGGCCCACGCGCGCGCTCTTTCCCTTTCGTCGATGAATTCGCGCGACACCTCTTCGCGCCGTCGGACGCCGCTTCGTTAGTCACGCGCCACCTTGAGCCACACTCCCGGCGATTAGCGACGCACGCTCGAGCGCATTTGCCAAGTGGAATATCGAGCGCGTTGTCGGCTTCCCGGCAGCGACCGAGTCATACGATCGTTCCACGAGCGCGTCGGCAAATCGCACGCGATTCTCGTTTCGCTTCGCGATAATGGGACACCTTAGCGAGAAATCCCAAAATTCACTCTTTCAATGAGTTTCGATGAAAGTTCACCGAGCGTCGCTCGTCGATTTCAGTCGCGATCGGCGAGAAGAAACGGCAACACCGTGTTAGACCACTTTTCCAACTCGCGTGACGAGTGAAAAAAGAACAAGCATCTCGGCGAAATTGAAAAGGGCAGAGAAAATTGACTCGTCGGTGTCTATGCACCGAGGACGAAATTGAGAGACAGCTCGGCGCGAGATAATATTAGTTTAGGACGCCCATCGAATCGTTTATACAGTAAATCCCAATGGCTGGGAAATAATATTTACTTGAGAGAGAGAAAGACACACACGTCCCCCCCCCCACCCGCCAAAATAATAAAAAAACGCACTCTTTTTCCCTCCTCGCCGAACAATGTACCACGGAGTATAATCGAAGAAGTTGACGCCGGCAAACGTAAAGCGCAGCAACGTTTGCCCCACGCAAATATACAGTCGGCTGGCTCCGATTTATCGCTCGTCGCTCCAACCTTGCACGGAGCTCAGCTCTTTCTGGGTCCATCGCGGCGAGACACGCTTGCATTTTCGTCGACAAACTCGGGGATGCTCGGCAGGTTGGCGACGATTGCCGCACCAGAAAAACTCAAGCCGCGGTATCTCTGGCCAAGTGTCGCGCCGTTAAAGCCAAGTCCTCGAGTCGTACGAAGGCACGCATCGACGAAAAGTATCGGCGGCTCGGCGCGCAGACGTAGCCCAGACGCAAAAGAGAGAAACCGGACGAGCGAGCAGACGTAAAAAAGCGACTCGCGGGTAGGAGGACGGCCGAGAAACACGAGAAGCGCTGCGCCAGCTCTGCTTTTTTCTTCGGCTAGGGAGGGGGGCGGAGCGAGTGACGTTCCTTAAACCGGAGGCAGCTACGTCGATTATTCAAAGCTGATAATTAATGGCGGCAGCACGTGCGGAAAAGTCACCGTTGCGACGGCGGCGAAAGGAAGGGGAGGGGGAGAAGCTCGTACAAATTTTCCCCGACCGAGAGCACAAACGAGTGGATGCTCGTGTCGACGGAAGGAACGAGAGAATGGGGATGGGAGATGACTCAATTCGTAATTCGTTCGAGTGCACCCCCCCCCCCCCCCGCACTTGACGCAACAATGATTTCTGCGTTTACATAATGCTCCACGGCCGTACGCCACTTTCGACCGCGCTGATTCATTCTTCGCTGACGAACTCGCAATCACATGAGAAGTGAACTACGAATTTTCAAAAGTCGAACGCGTACCCTGTGTGTGCGTCCGTATTTTTCTTCGCGTCTTGTGCGACGAACGTCCACGGCGTTCATTTTGTTTTTTATAGCCTGGCTGATTGAAGTTTTTAGAAGCACGTATAAACAAGATGCGATTGACACCGGCGCGCGAGCTCGCGGACACGTTTTCTTTTTTTTTTTTCTTTTTCGCCAATTGATTTATTTGCGATTTTATCGTCGTTCGAATTAGTTGCTCGCCAAAAGCTCGCCGTGAATTATTCAAGTAACGACGGTGGTTCTTGCCGGAAACCGAAATAACAAAGTCTGTATCTACGCGCAACGCGGCGCTTCTGCTTTATTTCTTCCTCTTTTTATTATCCAAGCTGCTGCTGCTGCTGATGCTGCACGTCACGATTAAATCCGTCGCTGACGGAATTAGCGTTCGAGTTATCTGTGATATACTGCCTCATTGTCGCGGCACGGCGACGTTCCCAACAGAACGAACGAGCTCGCGAATGTTAATCGAACCGACGTCTCCGCGCGCGAAATCAAGGCTAGCTGCTGTTTTTTTTTCTTTTTTTACACGTGCACCTTCGCTTCGTCGAAATTTCAATCACGTTCCGAAAAGTCGACTTACATAATTGGCCGAGAAAAGAAAAATAAAAAAAACAAAAGACGCCAGTCATCGGGTTAGACTCGAAAATCGACTGATAAACAGCGACGCGCGCGCAAGTTACATTCTAGCGCACGTGCTTTTTAGCCGTATACAGGTATACGCGCGCGCGTGCGCGCGCTCGGTTGGCATCGCGGTGTCGGATTTTCGCGCGAGCTTCGACGTTCGTATTTTCGTTGCGATCGAGAACGAATTTCATAGTTTATCGCTTCGTATTTCATTGTTTGCTCGATAACTACGGCCAGCCTTTCGTCCCCCCCCCCCTCGATAATTTTTAATTATTCTGCCGGGTTAAGCCCAAACGTAACGTAAAGCGGGCAACCTTAATTTTTCCCGTACGCGCGTCAAAATAGTTTTCAGTGACTGAATCATTTAGTAGCGTGCATGCGCGTGTGCGTGTGCATCATTGACATTCGCCGAATGCCTTGCGATTCGCCATCCGACCGAGTCACGACTCTTTCTGCTTTCGGAGCTTCCACGATTCTTGGCTTGCTCTTATCTTGATCATTCGGCAAAGGCCCAGCGCGCCGCGTATAGCCTCGCAATTACCCCTCGTGCAATTTTCGTGATCCGCGAGCGAAAACGTACAACGAGAAAAACAAGGCTTTCTCGCGATCGAAGAGCGTATATTCCCGCCGACGATAATCCTACCGCAATTACGCCTTCTCCGTGCAATTCGATCGTCTCGCACGCACGCGCGCGAGAAACGAAATGAAAAAAAACATTCACACGGAATGCGCTCACGCGGGGCGTGTTTGTATTTACATAGCGTGTAATCATGAGAGAGAGAAAGAGAAAGAGAGAGAGAGAGAGAGAGAAAGAGAGAACCGGATAACGCGAGTTGCATTGTTCGATTTCCATCTTTTTACTTTTCGCCTTCTCTCGAGGACTGTCGGCGTTCTTTTAATCTCGGATGGAAGAGCCATTAAAAATAAAATAAGAAGCGTCGTCGAAGAATATCTTTGTTTTATTGCGATGCGTATTTTTGAAGACTACGGCACAGGATGTAACGAATTTAGAAGTGAAATAATAAGCCGTATCCTTTGTGTAATCTTTTGGCAATTTCGACGGACAGACCAGAGCCGGTATCTGCGTTAATTTGTATTTATATATAACGTACTTCCTAAGCGCTTTTAAATTTAGATATGAAAGCGAGAGAGAGAGAGAGAGAGAGAGAGAGAGGAGAGACAGACGGGTGTCGTACATAACAAATATAAATTTTCGATGGCGTGTGATTGGACGAATTTCCGTGGCAGCCCGCGCTCGCTCGCTCGCGCTACTTATTTTCGACTACTCTTGTGTAAATAAACAATCGACTCGCACGCACAACAACGAAAATGAAGAAGTAAAAAGAAGAAATCTTACATAACTCGCGGGAAATTTCAATTTTTTTTCGTACTCTCTTTCTCTCGCTCTAAAACTCTTGAGTCGTAAACTAGAAACTACGATATAATAACCATTCAAGTACATTGGTTCTCTACCTCTTCACAGTACCAAAGTTCCTCATCCGGTGAAAAAAAACAAAGTCGCGTGAGATTTTTTGTAGGTTAGAATCAAAGCGAAAAAGAGTTGGTCGTACACAGCAATAGCCACGGAGAGAGGAGGGACTATCGGCAGAGGTGCACTCACCATGAAGACTCCTAGCGAGCACGAGGAAGAAGATGATGCAGAGGGATGCGGCGGCCGGCTGCTGGCCGAGTAGCAGCGCAGCCATTTTCTTGTTCTCTCTCGCTCCTCAGCAGCAGCAGCAGCAGCAGCAGCAGCAGCTCTTCTCGCACGCACTCTTCTCTGAGCGCTGCGCACTCGCGGAAAACCGCTTGCCTTCCGTATTATGTATCTTGGCAGATGTACGTGTATCTTGTCCGAAGAGTCTTCTCTCACCTAGCTTTCCACATAGTGCACCCACGCATAGCTCTTCCGCGAGCGAAACGCAGCACGACTCGCAAACGTCGTCGGTGTTGTTGTTTTCGTTTTTTTTTCCTCGCTGGCTGTCGCGCGTGTGTATGTGTGTGCGTGCGTGCGTGTGCGTTGTTTGCCGAGAACGCCGACGTCGACAACGTACACAGCACGGCCGTACCGAGAGGACTGACGGCCAAAGCCAGCCAGAGATCTCTTGGTGTGTGCGCGCGCGAGAGAGCGCGAGTTTGCTCGAGACGTACCAGAAGGTGGCGCTGCTGTAAGCTATCTCTCGGCTACCTACTTGTCCGCCTATTATTTGCGCGTGTGTGCGTGTGTAGGTGGATAATGCGTCTACATATGCGAACAATCGGAAAAATGCGCCGGGTTGACAGTGGGTTCGACGTTGACGAGCGCAGAATACGGACTGTTAGGGGCCGGATTGTGGTCTGTTGCTCCGGGACGAAGAAAGGAAAAAGCAATTTGAAACGGCGTGAACGAAGCGCTATACTGGCGACCATAAAAATTATGAAAAAGAACAAGCGGTCTCGGTGATCGCGCGCGTCACCGGAAATCAATTAATCGATCGACATTCGCAGAGCCAATCTGTCCGAGTCTTACCGTTTAGCGCGCGAGCCGCTGGCTTTTAACTTTTCAAATATGTAGATGGTATCGTCGTAAACAGCCTCCTTGCATTGGCTCGCGCGCTCCCGTGACGGCTTTCTCTCGTTTGAAGCCGGCTTTGCGTTATAGATGTTCAGTGAACGCATCACCTCAGCTTGTAGCGATGGACTGTCGGCGTCGCTCAAAGTCCGCCACTTGATCCGCGTCGCGTCGGCAAATGAAAATTTACGCGCGCGACACGCCAGTCGTATAACACTGAATATTTGACGCGCGCAGTGAAAGTCATCGCGACACTGGTTTCCAAGCAAGTCCGCGCGCAACGTTGTAATTCAGTCAAGTCCATCTCGTTTGTCTTCCCTCGCGCGTTAAGCCGAGAGAAAAATCAATGACCCATTTATCCGGACACACGAGCTCCGAAGGCAGCAGCCACGTATGGTCTATTAGCCAAATTGCACCGAATACAGGCTCGGTACAGGCAAACACGAAAATCCCATCCGCAGGACAAATAAAGGGCCTAAGCAAACAGCGAGCGAGAGATATTCAATAAGAAGCTCGCGTATAAGCTGAAAGTTAAATCATAATTGAGGAAAAATCAAATCAGCGACGATCGATAACGAGGCTCCGCAAACAATGTAATCGGATATCGCAGAGCCGAAGCGCATTTGTATAAGCTGCCAAAGGCCTGCTGTCCCCCTAATGCAGCCCGATTTTCTCTCGCGACCACGGCGCAGAGGGGGAAAAGATGCCGAGTTTCGATACGCGAAAAGGGATCTCATATTTTTGCCGCCTCTCCCTCTCGCCTTCTCCTCCCTCGTTTGCTCTCGGTTTTCCTTCGAAGGCTTCGCCCTCCGTGCTCGGCTCGAATCACGAGAGTATGAGAACCCAAGAGCAACATCGGCCGTACGATGCGATCGAGGGGCAGAGTCGTTTCAAAATGCACGAGACACGCAAGTTCATTGCGGAATACCGACGTAAACGCCCGCCAGAGGACAGTCGGCGCGAGAGGCATTATTTTTCGCGGGAGGCGCTCTCGCGCGCGCAGGACCAAAGAGAGCGAGGTGCGCGGGATAATCGCTCGCGATATCCGTCCGCTTTCGCGCTCGCGAACGGGAAACTTGCGCGCGCGACGCGGCGCAGCTCTCCCAATTTTCGCACGGCGGCACTTGCGGCCGCGAAATTTCACCACGGGGTCGTTATTAAAGCCGCGTATCGAGCGATACGCGCGTGCGCGCTCGCCTCTTCTTTTTTCTCTCTTGTGGGCGGAGAGGGGAACAGGGAAGGGATCTTCTCGACGCGCGTAAAAACCACAAACATCGCGCAACGATCCACGCACGCCTTGTCTAATCGCTCTTGCGTCACGGCTCCAAAGTAATAAAGTATAACGCCGCGGCGGAAAGCAAAACAAAGAAAAAAGAAAAGAAAAAAGAAAAAGGAAAAAAAAAGAAAAAACAAATCGCAGGCGCGAGCGCGCGCGTCGGGTGAAAGCTCATCAGCGAGCGCCAGGTAGTACAGAGCTAATTTCAATGCTCTTTCTGCGTCTGCGTTTCTCCGCGGAGAGAAAAATAGCCGTAGCCCCGGCGCGCCGTGAGGCGGTCGGCGGCGGCGGGGCGCCCGTGCATCTCTCGCTCTCGAGTCTCGAGCGAGCGAGAGAGGCGCTTCGCGGCAGCGGCCTGCGTAGCACTGTGCGGGCGCCACGCTGCCGCGACTCTTTGGGCCTGCTCACTTGGAGCTTGTTTCCGGAGGCTCCGAGCCGCCCTTTTGGACCTTCGCTTTTTCTCTCGGGCGCTCCCTGCTCGTCGCGCTGATTCTCTCCCCCGACGGCGAGGCCGTTTAGAATATATTTTCGGCAGCGGCTTTCCCAAGGCCCCGCCGAGAGACGAAGAGGCGTCGGCGGCGAGGATTAAATCCGCGCGCTCCAGCGAGAGAGAACCGTTTGTCGCCGCGCCGGTTCCGCGCGCAGACAGCGAACGAGCATCGGCAGTCGCCGGGATGTCCCGCGCGCGCGGCTACGGCTGTCGCTGGAAGCCTCGACCGACCCGAGCTTTCCTTCGCCCGGAGAATCGCGCTGCAAGCGTCGCGCCTGGTACCGGCACCTCTCGGCCCCACCGTATCGGCAAATCGTCGAACGGATCCCAGCGGAGCCAGCAACATCTGTATAAATATGACCCGCCGGCGAACTGCGGTGTGCCGCGCCGATTCTCGCCGCCTCCTACTCCGGCATCGCGTCGATTCGCGGTGACACGTGGCTCGCATTAGAAAGAGCCCATGTCGCAGCGCTAAATTATCCGAGATAAGTGACGATCTCGAATGAAACTGCCGGGCCGCTCGAGCGAGGAAATTACATAGCAGCAGCTAAGCCCGGAGGCGCGAAACCGAGCATCGCGTGCGCGCGCGAGCAGCGAGCTGCGTGTCGACCGCGCGAAGCGACTCGCGTTCTCGCCGAGCGACGCGACGTCGTTATAGGCGAAGGCGATTCGATTAATCGGGACGGGCGATCGTAACGACGCGCGCTCGAGCAACGATGGATCTCGGAGCTCGTCACCTCTGTCCTCGCCGCGAACGAGAGAGCGAGTTCTTCGGGCCGCTCGCGGATCCCTCGACTCGTCGATCTCGGGAGCGAGGCGTGCGTGCTGCCGACAATTTGTCGCCGCGCCTGTTGCCCGCGCGACCGACGCCGGGCACGCGAGCCACGTGGACGGCGCTATTCGCGCGCGACAACGTCCGAGGGATATCGCGATCAGCGGCAAATATGGCGTGCGCGGCCTCGCGAGCGCGGCGGTGCAATTTTGGCGCCGTCGTCGCCGCCGCGCGAGAGCCGAGTGTCAGGTACGCTGTACGCGTAGCGCCGGCCTGGCGCTGACCGCTTTTTGCGCCGCCAGACAGCCACAGCAGCTGCCATGGGAACCCGACGGCCGTGTGCACGCTGCCCTCTCTCTTTCTCTCTCTCTCTCTCTCTCTCTCTCTCTCGAGTGCGGCCGGTTAATTTCTATACAGGCCTGCGATCTCTCACTCGCGTCTAGATATGCTTGGGCGACTATCGACACGAGGACACCGACGCGCTTCCGAATGAGCTATTGGGTCTTGGCTCGACGAGACTGGAGCGCGCGAGGCAGCGGGAAAGTTTGCCGAGCGACGCCCCGCGCCCACTCGAGATTCAATTGCACGGAGCGCCGTTTGGCGGCGATCAGCGAGCCTCGGGTCCGACGATCGAGGAACTGCAGGCGCAACAACTCGGCGTTCGTCGAGAGGCAACGCTCGAGGCATCGCTCGAATAAGCGATAACGCGACGATGACGCGAGCGGCAGCTCGAGCCTCGGGCCTTTGCGTCGTAGCGGAGCGTCAAATAGACGCGACCAAAGGTCCGCGGGACGTCGTCTTCGAGGTAGGACCCTCGACGATAAAGCTTTTGTACGTGGTTTCGCGCGCGGACGGCCGGTTCAAGCTACACGTGTACGCTTATCTCGCTCCCAAAATTAAAAGACCCTTTCCCTCGACTCTCGTCTCTCCTCTTTCCGCTAAACCTCATCGATTTATCTTTTCGGCTGCTGTTTGCTTCGCCCTCCTCCTCCTCCTCCTTCTCTTCTTCTTTTCTTTTTATTTTTGGGCTGCTCCTCGACTCTCTGGCGGCGCTGGCTCGTTCTCGTCAATAGTTTGGGACTGCCGTGGGGGCAGCTCTAGTAATTAGTTTTCGGTGCTTATTGCCTTTTCTTGAAAGGAAACAGCATCGAATTAATGGTTTTCGTGATTTAGCGATGAAAATCGTTCACCTTGCGGTCAGCAAGGCTGATCCTTGCAAATTGAAATTAGCGGATGAAACGCGCTGACACGACCGATCACAGCGCGTATACCAAAGTTAATCTTCGAGCGAATGCCTCGAATAGAGCGGCGCTCGGCCGAGCGAAAGCCGAAGCCGGAGATCGGAGCCGATTTCACGCTGAATTGCGTGCCGCGCACGGGAGAAACGAGCGCGCTGGACGCAGGCGGCCGATTAGTCAGTCTTGGCATCGCGCGCGTCGTTAACCCACTGGCACGGCGCATCGTGGGCGAGGTCTTGAATGAGGAAAGTCCAGCGCGACCGATGAAAGCAAAGTGCAGCCGCAGAGAGAAAGAGCACACGCTATATTGTTCGCACCAGCGACGTCTCTCCGAAGGGACTCGCGACTCGTAATTAAGCGGAATCAGAACGCGAGAATAAAGACGCATAAATCGTGGAGAAAAAGGCATGGCCGTATAATCGAGAGAGCGTGGAGGCTGCGGTGTATAGGCAATTATAAATTCGAAAATGAGAAATAAATTCCGAGAGAGAGAGAGAGAGAGATAGAGAGAGAGCGCGCAAAATCAGATTAGCTTCGCGTTTGATTTTGTTCCTTTTTTTACGGAGTCTCGCGAGAAAAGAAGTAAGATGGGCAGTCACAGATAGCTTCGTTCTCTCTCTCTCGTCGACTATATGCAGACACGCATGCGAGTGCGTCTGCTGCCCTGGTGGAGAAATCACGAGGACGGCATCTCTCTCTCTCCCTCTCTCCCCAGACTCGGCGAGGAGGGCGCGACGACGCGAAGCTCGTTATGCTGCGCGCCGAAAATACATTATGCGCGCGCTGGCCGTTGCCTCGAGTATATATACATATCTGTTTTTTTTTTTTTCACTCTGCCCCCCGAGCAGCCGGAGCAACGACGCATGGCTGGCGCGCGAACTGCCCCCGAGAAGCGCGCGATCCGTCGCGGCGAAAGCCAGCGGAATCCTTTTCTCGAAAGTCATGAATGGATCCGTATCTCGCTCCGCGCTCGTTACCGAAGCTCCCTGCGAGGAAAGAAGGAGACACTCGCAGCAGAATAAAACGACGGAGGAGGAGGAGAAGAAGAAGTAGAAGAGCTGGAGCGAGGCGCGCGAGGGAGAAGAGAAACCACACGAAAAAGCATAAGGGCCCGTTTGGTCCGACGCCAGCGAGGCGCGACAATAGCCGCGCGGCGTATACACGAACCGGATTTCGGGATTAAAATCCGTCGAGCGAGGGAGAGAGAGGGAGCCCATCTCGTTTAATCCTTTTTTCGATCGAGAGCCCGCCTCTCTTCCCTGTTCTACGAAGGACTTTGACGGGCCGAGGCGAGAAAAAAGCCGGCTCGAGGTGTGCGCCTGTGTGCGTGCCTCAGCCCCGCCGGCCGTAGCAATGCCACCGAGCTTCTTTTCGCTCGCTCTCGAATTCGTTCTCCGACTCGAAACCCGTGATGAATAATTCGGTCTCGCCCTCTTTCGCGCGCGCGCGGCTTCGGTAGAGCTGCGGATCGCGAAGGCTTTTCGCGCTCGCGAATTTCGCCGAGTCGCGACGCGAAGCGTCTCGCCAAAGCCGTCCGCGATAGGCATCGCGATGCGATCGCCCGGCCGAACGAGAGCCGGCGATCTGCCGAAAATCTTAAGTGGGTCATCTGCATAATGCCGCCACGGGGAGGCGCTCGCGCGCGCGACCACCGGACCGTCGCCGATACGCGAGCGTGATGTGCGCGCGCGGGCAGGAAGCTGCGTACGGTTTTTTCGTCTTTACTGGCTTTCCGAAAAGTACGCGTCACGCCCGGACGAGAGAAAGAAACCAGGTCCACGAAGGGATGAACAAAGCGCAGCCCCCGAAGTCGGGGACTCGTTGCGTATGCGCGCACACGCGCGCGCTTCCATAGCCAGAGCCGCGCAACAAAAGACGCCCTCTCCTCCTCCCCTATTTTCCGCTCGCCGGCGCTTTCGGGGGCTCGGAACAGTTAGATTTCGGGAATTGCGTTGCGACGCCGCAATCGTTTCCTCTTTCCTCTGCTCGCGTTGTGGGCCTCTTTAATGGGCGTTCTCGGAAAGAAATGGCGCTACGAGCGATGGCTCGCAGAAGGCGCGCTCCTTTTAACGAGGCGCGTATAGCCGAGAAAACGAGCGCTAATCGAAGGCTTCGACGGCGGCCGGCGCGCGAGAGTTTCGCGTGAATCAGCGAGGTGTATTCGAGCGCTCGATGACGACGCCTCGAACGCGCGCGCCCAACGAGCGCGTAGCGAGGCGTCGAGTGCCGACGTAAGAATCGCCGATGAATGTGCGCGGCGAGAATCAGCCTATTTTTCACACGAGCGACGTCGCGTCGGCGATGCGAGCGGCCAATTGTTTTCGGCGATGACGCGGCGGCGGCGGCGGCGGCGCGCGTCCGTCGGATTAATCGATGCTAATTGCCAGGCAGAGCACGCGCAGCCCTCTGCTCTGCGCTCCCCCGCCGCGTCGTCGAGTTGGCGCGCGCGCGTGTCCGATGCCCAGCGTGACGTGTAATAAAACGCTCAATTGAGCTTGATTGCTCGACGGCGTCGCTAAAATCGTGTCGTTCGCGCGCGTGAATCGATGCGTATATATACATGTGTGCCGAGTATAATCAACGAAGATAGACGCTTATAGAAGGTCAAGTCAATGCATAAGGGCTTATAGTCCTCGTTGACCGTGGAAGCGCTCGCGTATAATTTAGAAAGACGTTTTTGTAGCGAGGGAAGGGAAAAGAGAAAGTGCTCGACGAAAACTAAAAGAGCACCTAACTGCACCGAGAACAAGACTTCGTGGCTCGATTTTGAGTTTCCTCATCGTGCTAATAGGCAAACTCTGATAATTTTTGCTTAAAGTAACGAAAATCATTCTTTTTCCATACCGAAGTCCAGAAATTCATTACATTTTTTAGTTAGTTTCATTCATATATATAGTTTTTTTAGAGAGTTAAATGACCTTTTTGAAGGACACTCAGATAAGAAAGGCCTATCAGTTGAAATCTTCTTACCTGTCGTCGAAAAGGTCAGGCTACTAAAATGTTAGTAAATAATTTTTCAATAAAATAGCGAAGATATAAAAATCATTTTTTCTCGTTTTTGAATCGTAAAAATACGACTTCAACGAACGTTGTTGATTTATTTTTCGGACGAGTGTACTTTATCTGGTCATTTTGAAATTGATATTGAGTGTACAGTTGAAACTATGCAATGGAAAATTTTATGCTTTGTCGTGCATGCGCAAAGTATAATAAAGTTAAAATAGCTTCAAAGCCAAAAGTGACTTTTTTTAATATAGAAGCGATTGCTCAACGTTTCGTTTAAAAAAATTGTTTCTTAAAACATTTATTTATCGACATGTTGCATAAATGATCTCTTGGAGCACAGCTAGAAAAGGTCGTGCGAGAGGCGAACCCCCGCGGTGTTCTGAGTCAAACTTGTCAATGCAGAAACTCGGCACGCACTCGATCTTTTCATCTGAATTTTCTTACCTACGGTTCAAAAGGTCACGTAGTCAATTTATAATTAAACAATCGTGTTGACGAACAATTTTTCGTAAAAGTAACATGAAATAGTCGCTTGTACGAAATAAAAGAATAATTTTAGTTTTTGAATCATAAAAATTTGATACATTAAAAGTGCGGGAGAGTGGATTCTTGTCTCGTGCGGCGTTTACGCCCGAGCGAAGCGAGAAACTCTTTCCCGAACATATACCGTACCGTATTTTTTGATACGACGTGTGGAAAGTGCGATTTTCAACCCACGTTTTCTGCCAAGCGTGCGGAAAAGACGCACTTTGCGCACGGAGTATCGAAAAGAAAGTTATCGTGGTATAAATAATTAACTTATTAATACCTATGATAAACGCCTTGTACGACAAAACACCTGCCGGATTTTGATTCGGAAGGCCGTAAAAAATACCTTAACTAATTTTATGGGACCTCGATCGGCTTCGAAACCCCCTTGAACCCTAAACTAACACTGTTAAACCGTGTTAGTCTGCCCGTTGCAGCCTGCATAATTAATGGTAATTTGTCGGATGCACTTATGTTATCAGATTTATTTGCTCATCCTTAGCTTCTTCGTAAAAAATTAATAAATACAATGATTTTTTCAACGGGCATAAACATCTCTATCTCCTATATTAAATTGCCCTCGAGCTGATTTAATTTGCCCACTTGACTGACATTAAAAATAGTCAACAGGTATTTCATAAAATCGAAAAATTATAATCAACAATAGCATTTCGCGCACGCATATACATAAGCCTTAATAAAAAGAATTGAGCCCATTCCCTTTGGTCATACTCCGTTTCCACATGATTTCATTCGACAATTATTTTGAAATTTTTTTCACTGAATGTAAGGAAATATAATGTAAGGAAAAATTTTAATCAAACATATAAAGTAAAATAATATTTACTAAAATATTATTTTATTATTGACACGCTAGTTTTCTACCAAGTAATTAGGGACTTTCTTCATAAGAGTCATCAGACATTTGATACATGAATACTGAGGTAAAAAAACAAATTGATTGTTTTTAATTATCTTACCAAAGATTGGTAAGCGATGTGATCAGACCGTGTGCAACATTTATTTTTATTTTACGAATTAATGTCAAAAATTAATTAATATTTACACCACGAATATTCTACACATTATGAAAGTATGTTGAAATGTTTTTTTAAATATTTGAAAGTATGCATTATGGAACATGTATTATTGCAAATTATTATTTAACAGGGAAAATGTGTAAAACATATAACATAACTTAATCGTAAATACATTTTTTTCAGTAGCAATTATGTTGAAAACCTCTACACATGAATTTCTTTATATCAATAATGATAAATACCATTCTGCATAGTTCTTTTTTATATTTATGATATAAGTTAACAAATTTTTTTTCCACGTGAATTAGACAAATTTGTTTAGATAAATTCAACACAAAATGGCATTCTACATTATCAAAATTTATGTCTCATTGTCTTAGGCATTGATGTACATTACGTGCAATCTGTAGCGGCATACAAAAGCAAATAACGTTTTACATTTTCATTGAAAAATTGATTGCGTAGAATACCGTTCCGTCTAATTTGATTAGCGCAAGATCGTTCGTGTAGAAATAAATTTCGGTATTGTAAAATAGCACTTTATTAGGACTTTGTGTGAAATAATTCATGTAAAAATAATTTGTTAGTTTATACATCATAAATATAAAAAAAGAGCCATGCCGAATAATATTTCTCATTATTGATATAAAGAAAATCATGTGTAGAATTTTTTAACATAATTACTACTGAAAGAAAGTGTATGTCCAATCAATTATGTAATATTTTTTGTACATTTTTCATGTAAAATAATAATTTGATCATGTCTAAAAAAAAACATTTATGTACGTTCATAAGGTGTAGAATATTCCATGATAATCAGATTTCGATTAATTACTTGGTGGAAAACTACTGTGTGTCAATAATATTCAAGTTTTTAGTAAAGATTACTTTATTTCATATGTTGAATAAAGAATATGCGCGTGCACAAAATGCTATTGTCGATTGTAATTTTTCATTTTCTTAAAACCTATTAACTACTTTAAAGCTCAGGGGCGATTCATTACAATTTACTATATTTAGAAATTTATTTAAATCATGTAATACAAGAGATAGAGGTGCTTGAAATCGTTGGGAAAATCATCGTCTTTATTAATTATTGAGCAAATAAAAATCTTTCGATTGATGTATTTTTATTTAATTTAACATAAATTAGAGACCGGAACGGGGAGGTCGCTGGTGTTAGCAACGGAGATAGCGCAACGAAGCTTCTATCTTTGTTGTTGTTAGTCAATTAGGGGGTATAGTTACGTATGCCAAACACTCCGAAAAACTATACACAGACTATAGCTTTGTTAGGCGGCTACGGTAGCGCCATGCCGTTGTAGTCGCCTAACAGAACTACGGGCCGTGTTAGGCAGCCGCGGCCGCTCGACTGAGCACCCACAAGACCTGTCCTACAAGCGTGTATCTTCGTTGGTATATCTGAGCCACCGTCGGGCGTCGAGACGCGCACGTCTTGCTAATGCCTCGCTCGTGCTCGGTTCCACGATCTCTGCGAGCGTATCCGTGCTTCTCTCTCTCTCTCTCTCTCTCTCTCTCTCTCTCTCTCTCTCTCTCTCTCTCTCTCTCTCTCTCTTTCTCTCTCTCACGCTCTTCTCGTTTCGCAGCGACGGCCTGAAATTCCTATTGTACGGTTGAGCGACGGAGCGGGCGAAATATCATTCGAGCAGATACAAACTGCACCTACCGCGCCGCTGTAATTAACGCAGATCCGAACGCGAATGAACTTCGGACCGAAGCACCCAGTTGGTGGATTTGTCGAAAGAGGCAAACGACGATCTCGCCATTAGTAAGTGTCGACTATAGTCGATATAGATCAACGCAAACAAGACGGTTACTCGATAAGTTCCTCAGATCGCGATTTCTATCCAGAGATCAATCCTCATTACCTGGGTAATGGCCCAACTGCCGACGAGAATCTGGCTGTAAAGTATAATCCGCTCAAGTCTAACTAAGAAGCTATTAGGCCTGCGATGGCTCGTAGTGAGCTTGCGCTTCGTAAATCCAAAATCCATTACGACGTAATCCGAAGTATCGGCATCACGAGGCAGTCCAGTTTGTTCCAGTCCGCTCATTGCCGTTTACTACTCGTAGTAAGTGTGTCCGGTTGGCCGGTTCGGAGGGTGAGCCCGCCTGTTCCAGCATGCTGGTAAGTCGCGGGCGTTCGCAGCGTCCGTGCCGCCACTCGCCGCGGCAAATCCGTTGCAGTTCTGAAAGAACGCGGAGGGCAAGAGGTGCTTCCACCCCGAAATCGTGGATCACACGCGGAACGCTAGGCGCGACAAGCTCGGCCGCCCCATTCTCCGGGACGTGGACGCGAAAGGCGCGCTCGACCACGCGGGCTCGAGCCTGCTGCACCAAGTACCCGTGACCACGCTCTTCCCGAAGGTGTCGAAGCTGCGCGTGGACCTGCAGAACGAAGCCGGGGCGACGCTCCCGATGACGGCCTCGCGCAACGTGAACCTGGAGCAGGTGGCGGCGCTCCGCTGCCGAGCGCGGCTGCCCGGCGAACCTGGGGGCGACAGACTGCGCAACGGCAACACGGCCCAGCGTAAGGCCGCGGAGAGGAACGACCTCGCGAGCGCGAGGGTGCTGCCGCGGTGAGGGGCCGCTGACCTCGAGATGCTGGACTTGCTGCTGTGCTGTCGCCGCCCGATGGGCTCGACTGGACCGAGACGCGGCCTGGGAGCGAGAAGACGAGGCTGCACCCGGTCTTCGTCTCGGGCTCGCGGGCCGCGCTGGAGCTGTTCCCGCGCGGCCGGAGCCCGCTGCACTAGCTGGCGGAGAACGAGCGCCCTGGCCTGCACTCTGGTCAACCTCGACGCCGTGCGGCTGCTGCTGCTGCTGCTGCTGCTGCTGGACAGGGGCGCCGACGCGAACGCGCTCAACGACCTCGGCCTGAACGCCAACCGGGAGTCCCTCGTCGCGCACGCGATGCACTTCCAGCCCTACGACCTGCACCTGCCGACCCTGGCCCAGCTCGCGCTCCTCGAGGCGGCCGGCGCGCCGCTCGACGACGATCAGCGGGTCAGGAGCCCGCTGGCGATCGACCTCGGCGGCTTCTCGAGGACGCCAAGAGGCGCGAGGCCCACGCGTCGCTCGCCTACTTCCAGCTCCTCGCCGAGCGCCTGCCGATCCAGCGCGTGCGCAAACTGCTGGCCCAGCCCCTCGACGACAATTACTACGCGAGGCTGCTGCGAAGCCGGCTGCTGCGGCTCGAGAGCGCGGCCCAGCTCGCGGCCGCGGCAGATCTGGAGCGGACGTGACGAGTGACCGACCAGCACGCGCTTCCGCTTCCGTTCGATCTTCGTCTTGCTCGTCGAGGCGTTCCAGCGCGCTCCGCCGAGTCTTGTCGATGCCCATTTCCACTCGATATTCACGTGTAGTTGTACATATTCGGATCATCAAGTACATTGCATAATCGACCATTCCCACAGGCTTTTTGTAATCGATTGCGATTAGCTTTTACGGAAGGAATCCGTCGACTTTCGAAGATTACTCGAATCCCGTCGTACGAAAGCTCGCGCAGTACGAACGTGGCGAGCAAATGAAAAGATCATTTTAGTACGTTCGAATGCTACTTGAAACCGTTAATTTTTACTGCCTTAAAAAATGCCTCAAAAAGTCTATTTTCAATGGATGACAATTAAAACTTTGTTGGTGTATTACGCATATTTGAGCCTATTGAGGCGATAGTCCTTATTGACAAAACCTGGTATAAATCTCAGTAACAGATTACGTTTGCTGTGCCACTAGTAAGAATAAGCATCGATTTTACGTAATTCAAGTGCTTGGAGTACTTCATCTTAGTAAATAGGTGCAACTACACTTCGTTACAAATATATATCCACGAGATTCACGGTTACGCCATAGTCGATGTATAAATTACCAATTGTGGGTCGTCTATACTATATGTTTGCGCAACACGATTAATTAAGTCGAGCGGCAACATCAGTTCCTTTCTCCATCTAAGCGATAAGACGGCAAAGAGGCGAAACAGGCTACCGGCATTATCTTTGGCTCTTCTAAGTCAGTTCTTCTTCAATCACGTATTTGCGATGCATGCGTCATTATTATTCTTTGGCAAAGTCTACGCGAACGTTGTACAGCTACGCCCGAATTTTACAACAAAATCACAATATCGAGATAATTAACGACTTGTCGTTACTTAATTGAGTAGTCCGTCTTAGTCCGTAATTTACGATCGCGAGAGCTCAAAAAGGAAGGCAAATTGTCGTCCTGTGTCGCCTGCGCAACTTCTCGCTGTTCGTACGTCTCAATTACGTAATTTACGAAAAAATTCCGCAAGAATAAAGTTTATGGCGCAGTCGGAGCGAACTTTTATCGGCAATTCGCGTCGGAAGCAGTGCTCGATTCGTCGAGATTTGCAAGAGTGCACGACAGATTTATCGCTGCGAGAGTCAAAACGAGGAAAGCAAAAAGGCAACGGCGACGAGCCGCGAGGCAGCGCCCGTGAAAACCGTGGACCCTATCTCTCAGGAGCAACCAACCGAAAAGCCCGGAGCATTTTTCGCGCACGGCGCTCGTAAAGCGCCTCTCGATCGAGAAGAAACGCTTCGCCACGGAAGCGCGGAGCGCAAATTCTAAACGGGTAGGTCTTTTGGATTTCGAAACTCGCGTCGCGTTCTCCGCTCGGTGCGAGGGTCTCGCACATATATTAAAGCGACCGCAAGAGGAGAGGTTTTATCGACGAAAGAGAGAGAAAGGGGGGGGGGGGGGGAGAGCCAGGTGTGAATCGAGAGCCCCGAATGTTTTACCGAGTGCCCGATCAAAGGCTTGCCGGACCGACGCAGCAGCAGCAGCAGCAGCAGAAGCAGCAACAGCAGCTACTAATTATATACGGCTCGCAGCTTTATGACGTCCACTTGCCTCGCTTAATTAGCTCCGAGTTGGGCCTTATCGACAAGGTCCTTTAGCCGGCTCGTCGGGAGGTCCGCCGGGATCCCAAGCTCCTCCGATAAGCCGACTTACCGCGGCGTAACACGGTGTGCGTCCGTGCACCGTCGATGCCTCTCGCGAGGCGCTGGTCGGCGTCGAGACCGACTGCTCGGATGCTCGCAGCTCAGCGACACGCTCGCGATCGTCAAAACGACTCCGCGACGAAAGTCGAGACCCAAGAAGACTAAATAAATAAATTAAGCGGAGCAAGATCGCGTCGACAGCGACCGACGAGTCAGCACGCACAGGCGAAGCCCGAGAGAGGCCGCGACGGGCATACAGGGGAAAAAAGACGAGACAATGTCCGTTTCTCGCAGGCAGGGTCCTTATTCGGGCGTCGAGAGAGCGAGCGAAGGGTCTTTTCTCTCGCGCGCGAGAAAGAGGGAGAGAGAGAGAGAGAGAGAGAGAGAGAGAGAGATCCATCGGGACCGGTTTCTCGGGAGCCGAGCGCGCGAGAAGGGGCTCGGTTTTTGTGGCGCGCATTCCCCGCGGAGGCCCCGCGGCGAGGCCGGGTGTGAAAACCGACACCCACCCGCTTGTTATTTTGTCAAAGGCGAGACAGCCGTGCGAGGCCTCTCGAACGGCCGATCGCTCTTCTTCGGCTCTCGCGCGGAACCCCGTCGGTGCCACGCCTCGCTCCCTCCGCCGCGATTCGCCGATTCCCGCATCGCCAGGCAACGGCGGACTTTTTTTGCTCTCGCGCCGACGCTCGACGTATCCGTTCCGCGCGTACTTTTGGCCTCGGAGGCGCTCCTCCCTGAAAATCGGCTGGACGCTCGTCCGTCGATCGTGCCTTCTTCCAAAAACCGACGTTCCCTCGACGGGACAAACGTCGAATGCTTCGGCAGACCCGCGCGTTGCACGTGGCAGCGATATCGGTTCTCGCTCGAAGATAGCATCCCTGTAGGGACGTACGTACGAGGCGGAGTTTCGCGACGGGCGCAAAACAGCAAACTTGGCAAGAAGTTGATCGCCTTCGAGCGCGAAGGCTCGGTTCCTACAGCGATTTTCGCGAAATAGCCCGGATGATCGCTCTCTCTCTCTCTCTCTCTCTCTCTCTCTCTCTCTCTCTCTCTCTCTCTCTCTCTCTCTCTCTCTCTCTCTCTCTCTCTCTCTCTCTCTCTCTCTCTCTCTCTCTCTGCGGCGGCACAATTTTGCAGTTGCGAGCCTGGTCGACCCAAGTGCCGAGCCGAACAGCCGAGCGCGGGGCAGAGAGAGAGAGAAGCGTACGCGCGCGAGGTCGTATTTTTGTTGTTGTTATTTTCGCGCGCCTCAAAGCGGCTCTTTGTCCGCCGGGCGCGATTCGCCACGCGCTCGCCGCGTTCGCCGGTTCAACGCGCGATCGCGCGCGCGCGCACGCACAGGCGAGGTCGCCGCTGCGGTTTAATGCGCGCGTTGCGTCAACGCGCTGATTATCTCGTTCGTTGCGTGGCGTACGGTGGGGGGGGAGGGCGGGGCGTTACGACCAAATGGCGGCCTCTCGGATGGGAAATTAGACGCGGGACGACGCGCGCGAAACGTCCCAACGAGACGCGCGCGTCGCAAGCTCGGCGGCGTCGACTGGTTTTGGCGCGCGCGCGCACGCTCATTAAGCGCCGAGATACGCCGGCGGCCTACATACCGGCCGACCTTCCTTCGTGACAACGCTCGAGCGTTCGCCGGCCGCGCCGGATAATCTTATCTGCGCCCCGACGCGCTAGTCCCGTGCGCCTTCCGAACCATGTGCATCCGTCTAATTTTAGACAGCGCGCTTCCGCTGCAGTCGCCGCCGCGGCGGCGATACGTCGATCGTTACGCGAACGCTCCTACGGCTTCCAACTCCGAGTGCCGCCACCGATTCTACGATCGACACACGGACGAACGTTAACGCAAAGCAGATTCCTTGAGTACGTTTTGATCGGAGCGATCTGCCGCGTTCTCAATTGAAAATAACAGATCGCGCAACGTTAGTCTCTCTTTCTCTCTCTTTATTTTTCCTCGAGAATCATTAACATTGAAATACTTTCGTGCCGTAGGCAGCATTTATGCGATTATCTCGAAATTCGCTTATACTCGCGAAAATTACAGGACGACCATGACTCATGGCAACGTCATTGACTTGAAAAATAAAAGTCAGAATGCGCGTCGACTCGTTCGTCCTTTCGATAGACCGATAATTACGGAGCGCGCGCAAACACGCGCAGCATAACGCCGCCAGTACAATTTGCTCGCTCGGAAACCAAGTCTGCGAATCCACGCAACACCCGCGCGCCTCGTCGATTTCCTCGTCCATCCGAAAATTTTTTTCCGATATCGCTCGGTGAATCTGGAGTACGTTGTGCGAAAATGCGACTGGTCCGAGAATTTTCTCGGTAGCTCGTCGGCGCCGGGACGCGATCGATTCGAGATCAATTCGCATATTCAAAATCCAAATTCGACGAGGGAAAAAAAAGATAGCCGTGGCGCCGCGCGCGACGCTATATAAACCGCCTTCTTTGCCCCGCGGGCGTGAGAACCCGCGCGCGCACGAGCCACGTATAACCGGACGGCGATCTTGCAACGAATAAGGCCGCGGCGTCGCCGAGCTTGCTCGCCTTTACCATAAACGGCCTGCGACCTGCACGCATACCTGCGTAAGCGCGCTTGCCGATCTTCTAAAAAAATGCCTTTTCCGGATGCACCGTTTCTCCCTGCACACGTTGTTCAACATCTCGCGGAGTAATACATATTTTATGTAGGAAGATTTTTCCTATAGACATACTGAGCGGCGTTAGCTAACATTACATTACACAATCGGTCGAGTAGGCTTTTCGTTGTCAGGCGTAATGACCTCGTAATGGCAAGAAAATGTCGAATAGGTATGTACGCGGAACTTGATTGAAAGCAGAAACGCTCTTAGCGCGACAAGTCTCAAGCGAGTTGTCATGATTTACCTATATAATTGTGAATTTAGCTTAAAAAAGCTGTTTGTATAAGGAAACTCGTTAGCTTTTTCATTGAAACTGAGATGTTAGATATTTTATCATGTACTAGAATGCAAAGGAATGATTCATAGTTTGTACAGCTTGAATCTTAGAATAATCAATACCGATAACGAATGAATTTACGAAATCAGCTTTCAAATGACACGTCAATTTAATGATTTTTTACAACTTTTTATAATTTTTTAATATTGTAAATTTGCATTACATACAATAAATGTGACTTTAATCTTCTACTTAAATAAATAAGAACAACTTCTAATCCATGGTCATTTTTGCAAGAAACAACTTGTAATGGTTATTCAAACATGCAGAATGTTTTAAATTGCAGTGATGACTGTACATTTTCATGTAAATGAATGCTAAGAATCTTGTACAAATAGAAGTTAGGTAGTAAATGACATATCTGAAATCATGAAAGTTTAGTGTGAATCTATTCTATATTTAATGAATTGCAGTTTTTAAATATGACAATTTTACCTTATCGTAATATTTATAAATTTGTAGATTTTCCTATATTTTATGTGTATACAAAACCACCTCCGGAATATTCTACCCTTGTTTGTGGTTCAACAAATGCAAGCCAATCTGAGCTGTGGGTTGGCAAAAGTCCCATAGACTGGCATTTATAAAGTGCCAACAAAATATTCACTAGTTGACCCAGTAAAAATAAAAATTTCTGAAAATATGCATTTGTACCCTCGACTACTTTAAATGCTGTAATGATTTTATGTTTGTTAGAAATGAACTTACAAATAAAAAATTATAAGTATTCAATCTAGCTAACAAAAGTTTGGTTATTTATTTGCATTATTGTTAAGTTATTATGTTTGGAAGAAATATACTTACTTTGTTGAAGAGTAAATAGAGCTTTAACTGGCCTGATGATCAACATACCAACCATCATGATAGGAAATATCGATATGGAATTACCAGCCATGTACATGATGAAAATATTCATTGGTACTTGCTTTAATGGACCAAGTGCTAAATCCCAGGATTTCTTCATTATTAAATGATTTGAATTGGATTCTCTTGAATGATCAATGCTCCGATCTGTGGCTCCATGTGTGTAACCTGGTGGTGCAGCTATTTCTACATTCTTTTCTACTTTACCTCTTGAATATGTCAATAATAAGATATTAATGTTTATCAAGGCCACATATTAATGTTTTCAAAAGTATGAAATCACAATAAAACAGGTTATAAAATTGGTGTTTTGACTTACAACAATTCTTCAAATGGCACTAACCTGTGTGAAAAATCTAATGCCCACTTCAATTTTTTTGAACTCGGTTTTGCTGTTGACATTTCTAAATACTTAATTTGTTTAAATTTATATAATGTAATGTTTTTTAAATAAATAAATGACACGACAACCGTAACGTATATTAAGCACAGCTGACGTCACGTGAACTCCGTTTAATCAGAGAACGTTTGCAACGCTGTTCCATCTATATCTAGCGGTCCAACTTTAAAGCTACAACACGACACAATTATTGATTGGTTGAATCATCCTCAACATTGGCAGATCTGAAAGAATTGACCAATAACATTCTAGGCGGTTCCCTGATGTTTTTCGAAGCAATATATAAACTCTTTATCGCTGATTTTTTCGATGTGTAATTTTAATGATTTTCCAAGTTAAAATGTTTGAAAATCTTTAGATTGAATAAAAAGTTTGTCGCATTTGCATGTTACATTGATGGAAAGTAGGTATTGGTTTACAAAACAAAATTAAATGGTATTTTAAAAGTTTATTTAGTGAACTTCAAAAAAATACTCAATTAATATTAGTATGCAACAATTACAGCAAATAAGTAATAAAATTTTCGTATAGTAGTGCAATTAGAATAATATGTAGGTTGATCAGTTTAAGGGAAACCATCATCATCTTCTTCAGCCATTTCTTTTGCCAATTCTAAATCCTGCTGTTCTCTTTCTCTGCGTTCTTCTGCTGATTCAAGATCTTTACCATAAGATTTTGGTGGATATCTCATAGCCTTGACACTCTGATTATGCAAATCCAAACAGAACGTGATTCTCTGGTGGAAAGCAAGCAAAGGCTCTCTGGTGCAGTAGATGTCAGTTGTTTCTTTGCTTCTCATGTATCCATTTTCTGGATCAAGAGTAGCCTCGATGACACCATCGCGAATAGCCTTTGCCACTATGAATTCTGCGTCTACTCCAGAATCTAATCCCAATTTTCGAGCAATATCTGTTGGTGAAATGCGTGAGTACGAAAGGCCAATAGAACGAATTGCCGTCTTGATAACATTGTGTCTCAATCTTAAAATCAGAGTAAAGGTATAATCCGACCTGAACTGAGGTCCAAAGTTCTCCAAAACTTCTCCAAAACGTTGCAAGTTACCTAATCTAACAGCTTGAGTAAGCTGGAAGTATGGAGCTAAAGCTCTTCTCAAAGCTGCCTGTCGAAAAATTTGCCGTTCAGGTATGTCACCCAACAGAAGTTCCACAGTGACAGCAAGTTTCTGCACAGTCTGTCTAAATCCAACTGCTGCAGTCTGTGGTGCCTTGCGCAATGCTTGGACCAAATATTTATGTGCAGCAGAGTACTCTAATCTTGCTGATTTAATTCTACCCAAATAATATAAAAAGCGAGCCCATTCATTGTTACTTGCAGTTTCTGGGAAAGTTGATTTTAGAACCAATTTATCAGCTTGGTCATAAAGATTGTAATGCAGATAGTTTCTGAGCAGACAATTGATTAATACAGCTTGGCCTTCAAAATCATTACGAAGAGTTGCTGTACGCAGTCTCAAATGCAAGAAACCTCTGATTTTGTCTAACTGATTAGTGAGCTCGTAAGCTCTCGAATGGTAAAAGAAGCACTTGGCAGCTATCAAATCTATTGTTCTACGATTTTGAGCCATGATTTTTTGGATAAGAGCTTCAGAGCACTGCACTGCTTCATTGTACTTTTTAGTATCAATGAGTCGTACAAGAACCAGCAAGTGGATATAGGCATCGATTTCTGGTAACAAAGGAGCTGCAGAGCTTTTAAACCTTTGAATAGCAGCTTGTGTGCTTTCGGTATCCATTGGTTCTTCAACCCATGCTAAAAGAGCTTCTTTATCTGGTGAAGACTTTGTATAAAATCCACCAATAATACCACGCAGAACAACGGGATTTAATCTACGTCTCGTACATGGTAATGCTCTTAATGCTCTCAAGATGAATCTTGGCTCTTTGTTTGCCACAGCTTTTTCTATTTGTCTTGTGTGTTCTCTGAGGTCGTGAATTGTCACAAGGTCAACATCCTTCTTTTCACTGGCTTCTCCTTCCCCATTGGTAGCCTCTGGGTTTGTGATTTCAACCTCCATAGCTTCTACATTTTTCCCTTGAACACCCATTGTGGCTGTGCACAGGAAGACTTTCTATAGCTACCTTCAAATCGATTAGCAAAATATTATTAAAAGAACAATACAATTTCACAAAGTATATTTGTTGAAAGATTGAAAACAGTATTTCGTAACCTCTCAAGCATTAACTATTGTCGAAACAACTCTTCATTTTGGTATTTAAAGAGTAATACGTATAAGCAATGGTTGGTTGTCTAGTTGTTATGATAATATTAAAAAATCGAATACTTTTTACTTACTCAACGTAACTAATTGCAAGCCGCTTTGTAGATATAGTAAGGTAGTTGACTATTGACAGGGCCTGGGATGATGATGCAGTATCACCATTAACCCCAGTTTATGACATCTGTAGATCGCGAACTCTGCCGGATTTTGAAGCAACGCGCACAACGGCAGTAAGCGCGTCAACACTTGTCGCGTCGGCGTATCAAGACCAAGATGTTTAAGATAACCTTATATGTTTTTGATTAATTTTTAGCATGTTTTTTCTTAAATATGGTGATGATTTGGCTTTTTGATAAAATGCGCAAACTATATTTTATATTTTTGAATAGTTGAAATAAAATTTAATCGAAAAAAGTTTCACGTTAAAAGTATAAAAAAGTATTGTTATCACTGTTGTCATTTATTATTGGTAAAATTAAAACAAAATGTTTATAAAGCCTTTTAAAGTTAAATCAAACAATCAATTAAAGGGGACTGAAAGGTGTTGTTTCAATAAAATAATAATAGGTTACAACTGTTATGCGTCTATAACTCATTTGAAATATAATTTTTTAGAAAAAAACTATGCGAAGAAATTGCACAAGCCTTTCCAACTTTACAATCTGAAGAAATTCAGAATCTTCTTCCAAAAAAAGAAGCAGTATCCATTTTAAAAATCACAACACACTGTGGACATACTGGAAAAGTATATTGCGCAGCAAAAGTGCCTCTGTTTTTCCAATTTGAAAAAATTTCACCTCCACAGTTATTCCCAACAGTGTTTACATTATGGCAACATCCAACGTTGTTTTATACTTTTGTTACTCGACCTCTTGTTGTACCTAAGTTAGCTGGTGGTGCTAGCTTAATGTTACCTGGTGTGGTTACCGATCATCCGCCAAACTATAGATCATATGGAAAATTGGAAAAGGGTGTTACAGTATCAGTGGCCACTAATGACAACATGGTGTATATTAATAATTTATTATTTTGATTATTGAAGCTACTTCTTTTTAAATAAACTAGCTCAAAATTTTTTTACTTTTATAGGCTCCAATTGCTGTAGGTATTACAGCCTTATCCAGTGAGGACATGTACATGTCTGGTGGGTTTGGAAAGTGTGTGGAAATTCTGCATGTAATTGGTGATACATTGTACAACATGGACAAACCACTAGTTAGACCAAAGTTAGGACCACCTGTGTTTGAAAAAAATCAGACCAATGAAGCATTTCCTGAACAGGACATTGAACCTCAACAAGCTAATGGCAATCAAATTTCTGAAATTTCAAAGACTGTAAAAAATGTAAATATTAATAAACAAGAAAATGATGATAATGCTGGGGATATTGTACAAGATAGTGCAGAGACTGAAGAACCATTAGATGAATCAAACAACGGAGATGTAAAAGAAGATCTTGATCCAGTTCAGAAAATGGACAGATTGTTGGAATATTGTTTTTTGAAAGCTTGTAAAACTAGTTTGAAGAAAAGTGATTTGCCTATAATTGTTTCCACATTTTTCAAAAATCATGTGATTGGCGTATGTCCTCCAGGATGTACTGTAGATATTAAAAAATCATCTTTCAGAAAGTTATCAGTCTTTTTAGCTCATATAAAAGATAAAGGTCTTATAGACACTTCCGTAACTAAAGGTGTTGAAACTCTATTATCTGTCAAAGTAAGATATGTTTCTAACATGTTCCTGTTATTTTAACAAATTTTTTTTTCAATCAATTAATTTTAGCAAATCTTATTTTTGTAATTATCTTAATCTAATTTTAGTTTGATCATCCACTAATAAAAAGTCTTGAAGTAATGGAAGAGCCACTAGCCAAAGAAGAGGAAATTACACATGCTCCAGTAATATCTGAATGTTTCAAAGTAACGGCAGCTGTCGTACCAGTTCTTTCTAAATTTGGATATGAGTCAGTAGTAATACTTTTATATAGAAATTGAGAAGTTTTCGCAATATTGATTTGATTGAATTGATTACAGAAAAGGTGATATTTTAAAAAGAGCGGAAATTCGGAGATGTTTTGCAGAATATGTGAAAGGCGAGAATTTACAAGATGGGAAGTAAGTATCTTTGTTTGTGCTCAATAGATTAACATTTTCATTCACACACTTTCGCAATAATAATTTTTCAAAGGATTTTGAAAATTAATCCACAACTAGCCGACATTTTTCGCACAAAAGAAAATCAAGTAACTGTGACGATGGAAGATGGTATTAATAAATTTATTGGCAAAATGACTCACACTCACGAAATCACAATAGCAGGGAACAAATTGTTACATAGTGGTAAATTAGAACCAATCGATATCACTGTAGCTACAAGATCTGGAAATAAGAAGGTATTATGTTTATTTAAAATTTTCCATTATCTCGGTCGGTTTATTAATTTAAAAATAATTCATGAAAATTTGGATGTTTACAGGTGACGTTAATTAACAATCTAGAGACTTTTGGTATCAAGCTTGAAGAATTCAGCAAAGAATGTCAAGGAATCGGCGCAAGTGCTACAATCACTGACGTACCTGGCAAGAAAACTCTGAGCGTGTTAGTCCAAGGAAATCAAGTTTTATATGTATATAAACTTCTGACAGGTGAGTTAGTTTTATGTATAAAATTTCTTAAAATAATGTAAGCAAAATAATTTATTAAAAATGTTATTCTGCTCTAGAAAAATATCGAATAAGTAAAAATCACATAAAGGGATTAGAATTTGCTCCGAAAAAGAAGAAATAGCGTTGAATTCAACAACAAAAGTATGATTTTTGTTAATGAAAATTGTGCATAAATTTTAATTTGAATAAATTTATTTTACGAAAATAGATATGATTTTTATATTTTATTGAAATTTTTTATTTATTGGTAAAGCGTTTTCAGTACCTATTGGTTAATAGGTAGTAATAAGTGTTTTCAATCAGATATGCAATTTCAATCGTTTCTTATAGTTATATTAATATTCGATCTTCTTTTCTCATGAAACTATTGGTGAAATTCGATTAAATAGAAATAAAAATATTTTATCTTGAATTTAGATATAATTGGTGAAATAAACTTGAAAGATATTATGCAGGCGTGCATTAAAGAGTGCAACTAAACTTAATTTTTTTCATATAAGCTGAACTTCTCAATATTTGAGCAAATGTTATGTCTAAATGCTGGAGGAATGTCCGAAAAATATGACGTGCATTTTTGTTGAGTTTGAAAGGCAAAATTTGCTTATTGAAAATGTGACATTATACTTACCAACAAGAGAGTAGTTATGAGATTAGACGTTATTCACGAAAAAAAATTATGCTTGAACAGCTTGATTAACTTGGTTTTTTGTAAAATAAAATTAAAACAAAGGTGTTTTCGTTCAAGAAGGTACCGAGAAATAGAAGTAATATATTCGAAAGCAATTGAGAAAGCGAAAAGGCTAATTTGAAAAAGAACGCTTAATTGAGAAAAAGACAGCTGCTGTGTAAAGTTTGTTAATATAATTTATTGTATATCGAGGTTTCAACATGGAAAAGTACAAATATTGCAATATAGGGCCCGCAAGCTCTCCTCGGGTGGGAGGGAGGGAGGGAGGAAAAGGGCTATGCGTGATTGACGAATACGTCCGAGACATCATTTGTTGGTTTCTCATATCTTTATCGTATAATATAATCGGTGGCCAGAGAGACAAACACGTTGTTTTCATCAAGCGTGTGTCACTGTGTGCGTGTGTCAGTTTGTTCTTCGTAACTAGGGTTTATGTTCTCTCTCTCTCTCTCTCTCTTTCTTTCTATCTATCTTATCGTTCGGCATGCTCCCGCGAATTCTTGTACATCTGTTTTACGCAAAGAAAACGAACGCAAACGCTGGATTCGCTAGCGCGCGCACTCGGAAGTGCGCGACATTAAGGAAGATTCCCTCCTCTCCACGGCCCCGTAATTTTTTTTGGTATACCTAATTCTCTCGCTCTCTCGTGCGCGCACGCACGCACACATACACACACACACATACACACACACACACACAATCGCACGCGCTAACAATCGTTGGCGCAGTGGTTTTTCTTTGGTTTTGTTTGTCTTGCTTTGAAACGAACTACCCTCGCACGCATCGTTCACTTCGCTCTCGCTAGTCTTTTTCCTTAGCCCACCCCCCTCCTCCCTGTTGTCATTATTAATTTTTTTTTTTTCGCTTACTTTTTTTTTGTTTTTTAATTCGTCGCACACGCGCCGCACTCATCATCAGCCTCGCGCGCATACTTGCTCTTATTCGCAGTCTCTCTGTCTCGCACGCACTCAGATTTCAGATTTTTTGCGTTTTTTCAGAATTTTTTTTTCCATAGTTTTTTTTCTTTATGCAACACATAATGCGACTAGGTAGTACAGGTTAATTAATAATTAATATCATTAGTTATACAATAATAACATATGACTAGACAATGCAAGATAATAATTATATCGTAAATAGTAATAATCGTGGATTGCAATTTATATCAACAATGTGACATGGCGGGTTGTTCTTTGTTGTTGTTTTTTTTTTATTTTCATGTATTCATGTAATTGTAGATTGTGTCGTAGGTTTACTTGCATCCTCTCGCTCTTCTGACAACACTTGCTCTCTCTCTCTCTCTTTCTCTCTCTCGCTCTCTCTCTCTCTCTCTCTCTCTCTCTCTTTCTCTCTCTCTCTCTCTCACTCGCGCTCTCAATTCTCGATTAGTTACATTGGTTTGTTTCTTATTTGTTGGTTCATTATTCCCTACAAGAGTCTTCTTTGATTGGACCCCACCCATAGTCTCCATGTCTCTTTGCGTTTACACACTGAAACAAAAATTTTTCAAATCGAACCGAATGCAATTGATTGTGTGGTCTATACAGTGCACGCCTTCGTCCGCCTTGCCCGTCTGTCCCATTCTCAGCTCTCATGCTGTTCTCCGGAAATGCCAATACACTGATAGAAAAATCAAGAGATTACAATTCATTGAATTTGTCGTCGAAAAATGATAGTCGCGCGAATTCACCTGCTCTACTATTCAAATAGGCTGCGGCGTCAACAATTTTTTTATTTTATTTATTATTCAATCACCATCGTCACCTTTCTCTCTCGTTAACTACATTAATCGCATAGGTAACATTTTTTTTATCGCTCGCTCGCTCGTTCTCGCTCTCTCTTTCTCTCTCTCTCACTCTCTCTCGTTCTCTCTCTCTTATTTCGTTAGCAAATATGCACCGAACGAGCAAAAATCGTCCGGCGTCTTTGATTTACTTTACTTTTATTTTATTTTCTTTACTTTATGGTATGTTCGCGTCCATAAAAAAGATTCACCGCGAACTCTACGTGTTTTCGTCGAATTATCTCGATTTCAATTCGATTTGACAAGTTTTCCCCAGTGCACAGCCATTCGACAAATGTAATGGATCGTCATCACATCCGCGCGCCTACGTCTGTCATGCGTGTGTGTGCTTGTGTGCCTGTACGTGTGTGTGTGTACGCGTGTGGAAGCCTCGACTCGCGTGCAACGGAGCCGCGGTGAAAGTGTACGTGTGTGTATGTTTTGCCTTATTATCGAACGAACGGCGAACGACTCGCTCTCGTGTGTGCGTTCGAACAATATTGAATGTCGAAGCTCATGGAAATACAATCGTGGAAGCTCATGATGTGCGGAACTCGAGCCTCGTCGTTCGCCATTCGAGAAGTGTGCTTCCTTAAATTGTACGCATTTTTTTTTTTAAAACCCGTCGCAAAATACATGTCTCTCTCTCTCTCTCTTTCTCTCCCGCAGTTTCTCCCTAATTACCGCGCGCCTAAGTATGTGTAAATCGTGTGATTAATTACATCTCCGATTTTCCATTTAAAAGCCTAAGAGTCGCCGTGGAATGTCTTTTTAAAGCCTTTATCTCGCTAAAACCCCCTAAGACCCCCTAAGTACATCGCTCTAGGAGGAATCATTTGTTTTGGATTTTGTTAGCTTCTGCCACCTAAACGCGCGTCGTTCGCGAGGTTTCCTTCGTGGGATCCGACCTATTATAATACTCCAAGGTATCACCGGGCGATAAAACTACGGATAGGCTCCTTTGATAAATCGTCGCGCGAGCTTTGTGTACGTATGTGTGTGTGTGTGTGTGTGTGCGCGCGTGTGCGTGTGCGTGAAGATCGAGGAACGAATCGACTATACGTAATTATTTTTAATTATCGAATTGCCTTATGTGCGCGCGCGTGTATGTGTGTGTATGTCTGTCTGGTTTTTGTATTTTTATTAGTGCTTGCGCTCAGCTAGCTCCACCCCACCTCTCGGTCCCTTCGAAATCGCTCGGCAGTATATACGTATTATTTACAAATTTATGTTCGTGAGTTGCTCAATTCGTTTGTCGCTGTTGTCATGACTGGTAAATTTCGCGTTTGTTAGCAAAAAACAAAATGAAAGAACGGGTTGTCGATTGGCAATGGCTTCGATGTTTATCACAATTGAGATCCGAACGTTTTGTTTTGAGCAATCACAGCGCGCAAGCTCGACTGTTTCGTTCCTCTGTCCGTTGCGTGTAAGTGTGTGTGTGTGTGCGTGTAAAGTTTATTCGGAATGTGTCAAAGTGCTAGGAAGTCTCGAAGTCTGCGCTATGGCTCGTTTTATCATTCAGCCGTAGTTGGAATGTGTGTTTCCTTTATTTCTCTTATTCATTTATTTATTTTTCTTATTTATATTTCTCACCGTAGGAGAATATAAAAACATTTTGTGCTTCTCTCGCGCTTACAAGGTTTTCTCTGGAGCGAAAGTGATCGCGTCCCCGGTAATGCTATATTTTTTTCTTCTTTCATCTTTCATTTCGCTATTTTTATTTTATTTTTTTATTATTATTATTTTTTTATTTTTTATCTTTTCTCTTTTAATGAAATCGGCTATTCTCAACAGTAATTAGATACATCTTTGTGTTTTTAATTAAAATCCTGCAGCTGTTTGTGATATATTTAATTTGCTTTCTTTTTTATCTCTCTTATAAATCTCTCTCGCCTTCGTTCTCCGTGGGTTTAGGAACGGCTTTTGCTCCGGAAAAAAGTCGAAAGCCTCGTCACACTCAAATCCCGACCTAAGCGTAATTTTATCAGTTTAAAATTCTCTCTTACTCTCTCGCTCGTCTAGCATTCATTCACATTCGCTACCTTTGTGTCTTGTGTGCGTGTGTTGTGTCATTGTCGTCATCTTCATCGTCTTCCCGTACATCTCCCTCGATTTTTTTTTTCACCATCGCCTCGCGTTATTTTTTTTTTTTTGCGTTTTTTTCCTCTTTTATTCATCATCGTATAAAGTCTCTCTCTTCTTTCATTTTGTATCGTCTACGAATATTGTAATTAAATATTTATACACCCATTGACAGACTAGCTACCATGTTTTTTGCTCGTTTAGGTATACTTTTTTTTTCATAGATATCAATTTAATTAAGTTAAATTCAATGATTAATCCATAGCGCGTTATTATAAGTTATAATAAGTAATCAGTAGAATATAATTAAAACATGTACAGAAGATTATAGATTATCTCTCTCGTGTTTTCTCTCTTTCGTCTCGTTTCATGCCAACTCCCTCTGCGCTCTACGATTGCTTCGCTGAGCCTTCCCTCGCCCTCCAACGGTCTGACTGTAGACGGTCCTGTTCTACTTAGTCGGAGATTATCTATTTGCTTGCTTATACTTCTCGATTTTTGCGGTTGATCGTTGTGGCTCGTCTCGTCGAGTCTCTCGATTATAATTGTTTGTTTTGTTTTTTTTTTTCCTACGCTCCCCCCCACCCTCCTTCCGCGCCCTAATCTCCTTAATTTTTTTTCCTCCTTTAATTTTCGTTTAATTCACTCGCACTCGCTCAGTTATTCCCTTAATATTTTTCGTTACATCGCACACGCACTCGCGCATCGCACAGTCGCTCGCCGAATTGCCGTCTTTTGTCGCGAGACGATTCGATTAATAAATAGATAGTACATAAATACTTCATTTATTTAGGCCTACGCTGAGCTAGAGCTGCTATGTCACGCCTATAATTTTTTTTTTTACTTTATTTTTTGCTTTCGAATCGACCACCGTTATTATTATTTATTCACTTTTGTCTTTTATTTCTTTCCCTCTTTTGGCTCCCGCTTCCCGAAAAGTCCCCTCGCGCTTTCTTGTAAAAGTTCCGCTTTTTTACTTGCCCGATTCATTGTCTCGTGGAAAAAAGAATTGATTTACTCCCATGCACTCCCTCCCTGACCTGCTCACTCTCGCTTATTCGATTAATATATTTCTTTTTTGTTTAATCAACAGCACCACTGTGTACTTCATTGCGCGTGTTCGAGCGCCGCGACACCTCGAGCTTTCAGTTCACTGAAAGAAGGATACTCGAATCACGCGAATCGTCGACGACGCTCATTGACCAGTTTTTTTTTCTTTTTTTTTTTCTTTTTTTCCCCCTTCAAAATCCATTGTTCACCCCACATCGTCTCGATACGAATCAACCCAACCCTCTGACCTTTTTTTATCCATTTCTTGCATGCTACTTTTATACCTTTTGTTTAGCGACTATATCAATTATACGCGATACGTAAAATAATCCTAACAACAATTAGAATGATAATAAATATTGATGAAGAGACGACCACAGAGTCCGGACAAATTGACGACAAAGTCTTGCATCATATTATTCTTAGCAAGTAAGTTATCTTTTATTAATCAGTTTGCTTGCGTTCTGTTTTTGAGTGAAACAATCACAACGAATGATCATGCATATTCGGTAATAATATCGAATCTCATATCTCGACGAGTATTATTGGTTAAAATTATCCTGCGATAATACTTGTGCAAATGGACAACTTCGTTCATTTATCCGAGTTTTTTTTACTCTGCGACTACTAATTATCATAATAATCCGTAATTAGTAATATAATTTAAGGTAATATAATATAATGTAATGTAATATAATGTAATATAATGTAATATAATCATTAACTAATTAGCTTGATAATAATGACGCACGAATAAATATAGACGTTGAAAATAGCTAAGACAAATACTATGACAGAGAGATAAAATGCAATAGACAAAAAACGAGAGATGTTTGTTTGTTCATTTTTTTCTTCCTCGAGATGAAACGATATAGATCTAAAATAAGTGATTAGCGTTAGTAAAAGGTAATTCAAGAGCTCACGACCAAATAATCGGTCATCCTTACTGCAATGAGTATTACACATAAATTATACATCTAAACGTAATATATTGAGTTTCCTTTGTCGATCGTATTTTAAGTAAATTCCATTTTCTCACATCGCTTCCCCGCAAAAGTGTCATCCGTCTCCGTTTTTTTCCTCGAATTAAAAAAAGAAAAAAAGGAAAACCCTCCCTTTTCAGTCTGCTACGCTCAAGCCTCTCTCGCTCGCATTCACAGCGCCATGAGCAGAAAAACCTGCGCTCGTCTTCGAGGTTTTTCACGTTACTTTTTTTTTTAATATTGTTTTTTTTTTCCTAACGCACACCGATTTATCGATGTTGCGAATCGCCTGGTTCACGAAGCTTTCTCGTCCGACCTACGCGCTATACACTCGGTTTTTTTTTATTAAAGAAAAACGCCTTTGCCCCTCTCATCACGTATATTTAGCGTCGTATGCACCGGCGACAACATTACTTTAGTTTTTTTTCTTTTATTTATTTTCCTTCTCTATCGTTTTTCAATTAAATTTTGCCTATCGACGCTGGCACAAGGATCGTTCGTCCCACAACGTTTTATATCTAGGCGTACACACGTTCACTATTAATTGTATTTTTTTCATCTAAAACAGAGCGCGCGCACACACGTGTTATTTTCATTGTCGTTTGCTCTCTTTATCGTCGTCTTGGCTTGAAAAAGAAGAAAAAGAAAAAGAAAAGATGAGTGAAGCTTGCATTCTTTCTATACCTCTCGCACACATTTTAATATAACATCGTTTGTCGACGCAGTGCCAGGACTCACACGATTTCGACTTGTCGAGACGGAGGATTTATCGACAACGCGTCTTGTGCGTTATTTAATAATTTTTTCTCGATATATAATATCAATTATATATAATGCTTCCTATTACATTTCTCTCTTATTTGTCTCACTCTTGTCCATACACTTGTACATATACAATATTAATGTTCTGCTTCTCTCTTGTCGTTCGCTCTGAAGGCGAACAAACGCCTGGGTAAATGTGCGTTTTCGTATAACTCGGAAAACTCAAAATTTGGTTTTTTTTATACACCACTTTCTCTCTCTCTCTCTCTCTCTCTCTCTCTCTCTTTCTCTCTCGTCATCGTCATCACAATCGCTATATCATCACATGTGTCGTGTGTCGCAAACGTGGGAAGGACGGAGTTGATCGAACATTTTTATACACATTCTGGCCCGCGTTTCTCTCTTACACACATACATAAACACTCTCTCATCACTCACACGCACATGCACGCACACGTACACATTCAGACGACTCTTAGTTTGTTTTTCTCGGTTTCTCAGCAAAAGTAGGCTTTCGTTGTATGCATGGAAACCCGATTAGGGACGCGTTCTTCGACGTGAAGTTATGGCCTACCGATCAATCGACGACTTTCTATGTGCTCCTAATCACGTGCACGTCGCGTATATAGTATACACACACGCACACACACCCTCCCCCTTTTCTTTTTAGCTGATCGTGTATACACATTCTCCTTCTCTCTCTCGCCTTCTAACAATATCTCATAGAAGTAGAAAGCTTTAACCAACGCCCTTGGTTCTCACTACTTTTTCCCCTTTCGAATTATTCTAACGGATATTGTTAATTGCTTTTGTCTTTCACAATCGTTCACTCGTTATCGAAGACAGAGATATATAAGTATACAGATACAGAGAGATTGAAGGGAGGATGTTTTGTGGAGTATATATGATGGATGGTGATGATGAAAGGAAACAAACAAAATTAATCAAGAAATAAAACAAACGTCATTCGAACTAAACACAAATCAGTTTAATCCTTAAATAAAACATAATTCTTGTTATGTTATATAATAATTAAATAAATAAATAAATAATTGCAGTAGTAGTAGTAGTAGTAAATAGTAGTAGTTAGCATAGTTAGTATTAATTAGCATAGTGTAGCTGTAGTTATTAAGAGATTTTTTGTTTATTTGGGTTTTTTTTGTTTAAGTACTCCTGCGAACTGTGGTCTCTCACTCGCTTCGACTTTACTCATTCTCTCGACAAGTATATCATAGCTACGTAAGACAAAGCTAAAAAGAAACGATTGTAATTTTTTGTTTGTTCATTTCAAACGTTACACGTCAATCAATCAATATCGTCACACACACACACACATATATGTATATATGTGTGTGGCAATATATATGTATAATAGTCGGAGTGGTCGAAAGAAGCGGTTAGTCAACAATGGCAACTACAGTGATCAAGTTTTTATTTTTCGTTTGTTAATGCGCGCAGATAGATATTTCTTTCGTTTACCAATGATTGTTTTTTTTCTATACTAGTCGCTCGTTCTTCACTCATCAATGATTGTTAGTCAGTGTTTTGTACTCACTACAAAAAGCTACACCACTAAAGACACGATCACAAAAAATTATATTAAAAATAATAATAATAATCATAATAAGAATAAGATAAATCATAATGATAAGAATAATAATAAGATAAGTAACTAATATACAGAACAATAATAATAATAATATAGAATTATAATGAGATTATGTGATAAGAGGAGTGGAATTTATCATGTAGACTCCGAAGAGTCGCTGTAAGCCCACACGCATGAATGTTTCGCACGCAAATGATATCAAGGATTTTTTCCTCTCATGATTCCATGAAACGGCGACACCGACGCGTTGAACTTAGTTTTCGATTGATTTTCGTTCTCTCTCTCTCTCTCTCTCTCTCTCTCTCTCTCTCTCTCGTTTTTCTTTCGTCATTTCTATTCAATAATACATGTAACTTTGCGTAACTCACTACACGTCTATGATTACGTTAAATGAATAAAACGGAATAGTCGCGAGGAGAAGAGCGCTGTCGACAAATCAGTTATTTCCTTATAGTAGTCAATTGATTTAGTTTTTGGCGCGTTCATTTATCGTCGCTCAATCATAAAATTCGTCTATAAAAAAAAGAATTCGATCAATGGTACCGGCAGTCGTGGCTCTCTTCTCGCTCGCAAATCCTGGACTAGACACAAAAAGGTACATACAAATAAGAGATAATAGTAATAGTTTGATGAATTCGCACGTCGTAAAAATTAATATACGACTTACATATTGTCATCTCGCATCATAATCACTACACATCACGACAGAGAGGGCGAGTCGATCCTCGGAATGGCTTCATTTCATCATCAATATATCAATACATTTTACTATGTTTGTTTTTGTTAAATACACGGCGAGGAAAAAAACACAAATATATAGTCGCGGGGTTATTATTAAAAAACTACTCTCATCGAGTATTTCATTATTTTAAAAAAGTTAAAACAAAAAAAAATGTTATGTTATTAAGCACACGCATCGTCACTCTTTTTTAATCACGGGCGATCGAACACTTTATTTTTTTTAAAACCTACTTGGACTAGTGTTTTTTTTTCTCTTGTACATCAGCAAAAGTAGGATACGTGCTTCGTCCTTCCCCGTCCTTCGCGTTACGTTTCTCTCTCTCTCTCTCTCTCTCTCTCTCTCTCTCTCTCTCTCTCTCTCTCTCTCTCTCTTTCTCTCTTTCTCTCTCTCGCTTTTAATAATATATATAAATGTATATCTATATATATTTGCATTTCGCTTTGTTTTCTATATAATAGTATCATTAATTTTCATTTTTGTTCGTTATTTCATTCTCATAATCCGTTCGCCGCACGCTGCGCCGCTAATAATAATTTCTGTTATGTGACGCGCGCGCACGGGTGCACGATTATATATCGCGGAAGCTGTGCTTTCGCTCCCTCACAATTTTTTTTATAATAATAATCCCTAAGCTAGAATCGACTTTGTGCGAGCCCTGCCTCGCGCCGCCACTCACGCAAATCTCTTACACACACACACACACGCACGCACATACAAATGCTGCACACGTGATATCATTGTATGAACTGTTTGTTGCTGTATTTTTTTGGTATGTATGAGCAGCCGCACTGCCGTGTGTACGCGTTCGCCGTCGACTCTGTACAAGACATTGCATTCTCGTGATTGTTGAGTATGTGATCGGTAGGTAGGTAGTCTGTGATGGCCGCCGGGCCCTCGTGCCTCGCTGAAGAATACTGATAGATGAAGCGCGCCGCCGTCTACGCCTTGTCGCTGATCTTCTTGGGCGGCGCGGGCGGCTGCTGCTGCTGCTGCTGCTGCTGCTGCTGCTGCTGCGGCGGCGACTGCTGGGCCGCCGACTTGGCGGCGTCCTTGGCGGCGGCCCGGGCCGGCTGCTGCTGCTGGTGGCGCGGCTGCGCCGGGCCCTTGCCGGGCTGGCGCTGCGGGCCGGCCTGGAGCGCGGGCAGCAGCCAGCGCGGCAGCGCGCTCGCCGCGGGGCCGCCGAGCCAGGGGTGGCCCACGGCCGCGGCGGCGGGCCCGCGCTGGCCCAGGAACTGTCGGCCGAGCTGCTGCTGCTTGAGCAGCAGCGCGGCGGCGGCGGCGCCGCCGGGGGCCGCGCCCGCGGCGGGCGCCCCGGGGGCCGCGGGGCCTGCGCCGCCGCCGCCCGCCCCGGGCCCGCCGCCGGCGCGCTTGGAGGAGGCGGCGAGCAGCTGCTGCACCGCCACGAGGCCGCCGGACTCGTCCTGGCTGGCCGCCACCGCCGCCGCCACCACTGCCGCCGCTGCTACTGGCAACTCTACGTCCTACGCGGCCTTGCTCTTGTTCGTCTTGAAGCTCACCTGGAGCACGCGGTTCCCCAGGGTGTAGCCGTTCAGGCTCTGGATGGCCACCACCGCCTCCTCGTAGTTCGTCATCGTGACGAAGCCGAAGCCCTTGCACTTGTTGGTCTGCAGGTCGCGGATGACCTTGACCGACTGGACCGCGCCGAACGGGCCGAACAGCTGCCACAGCACGTTCTCCTCCGTCTCCGGCGCCAGGTTGTAGACGAAGATGCACCAGCCGGAGCCGTTCATCGCGTTGCCCGGCAGCATCGAGTTCGCCAGCAGGTCTCCCGCCAGAGGACTGTACCTGAAACGGTGCTCGTTACTCCGTCTGCCACGGAGCCCAGCAGGCGCCTGCCGGCTCCGACTTGGCTTCCAATCGCCTTTGTCGAGTGCTCCTCTGCCGGTGCCTCGATAAAGGCGCTCGTCCGCACTTTCGACCGCTTCTCCGTCTAAACTAAGCGTTCGCGCGTACACCACGAATCGATCGGCCCACTCGACTGATCAACACCGCGCACGGCCTGTCGATTCGTTGGTATAAGCGAGAAGGCTAGCTACGAACACTATATGCAAATAATGGATAATATCATAACAATAATAATAAGTAATAAAAAGCCACATTGCCAATCCATACACCTTCAACTCACTGACCCGCGAATTTGCGTCTGAGAACGATTTTAAAAGTGCCGGGCCTTTTTTCCTTTCGCATCGAGAGATCGTGATCAAAGGAAAACTGCACAGGGAATGCATGTATGGAATTGAAAAGGTGCCTCAAACGCTCAAACGCTCTCAACAGAAAGAAACTTTTATCTCATTAAATTTTCTCTTGCTCGTTATGTAGGAGTGTTTGAATCGATCTTTGAGAAATGAGGGTATACCAAGATGCAGAGAAATGGCTACCGATGAATTTAGATTTCGCTTGATAAACCTGATGAGCGGGGAGACATCAAAACAGAGAAAATAAATGCGCTATAACAAATGAGAAGCGAGCTTTTTTTTTTCTTTTCTTTCAATTATTATTTTTATGCATGCATCAACAATGTGAATGGCAATGATTCTAGACTCGGGTGAAAAGAAAACTCTCAAGATTTGAAAAGCAGAGAGCGTGAATGAAACAAACAACCGTATATTTCACACATAACGCGTGTTCCAAAACAAAAAAAAATTTAACCACAGAGATCTTTTATAATACACATAGACACATGAAATATATGAAAGCTACGTACCTACTTGACGTCACAAGCCGCGTTAAAATAAATCACATCTCGGTTAGTATACAATTATAATGCCCGAGATAATGGTGACTTAAAGTACGCGTTTGTTTTTGTCATTTAGTCGCAAACGATTTCAGAATTCATTCTCAAATTTCTTTGACTTACATTTTTTCAAAAGATCCAAACTTTTATTTAACGTCCATTCTGATATTGTTTGCAACTAATGTACATTGCGTTTGGCAGTGCAATGTTCTTACTAAACGAGAGCTTTGCCAGCTCAAGGATAATTTTTTTTTTCAAATGTCATTTCATCATGTTTCAGATCTTTTATTTTTGTAGAACTTTGCATTGTCCATGTAAATATTGAATGTTATTCTTAACCAGTTGTTGATCGGCATTTCAGTTGAAAATACCAAGAATTATTTGTGAAAAACCAAGCTTTTCAAGATCGACTGCAGTTAATCGATATGGCCACTTTCATTTTTTAAAGTTATTTATAATTTTTGGTATTTTTCGTGACTGCAATTGGACGGTTTGGTTTACCTGTCACTTGACTAACAGTTTGTTATTTAAAAAGCGTCTACGAATCGCTTATGTATCCCAAGATTTCGTCTCGTATACGATCGCAGACTAAGCGATTGTGTAGCGTGCATTCATGGATAATTTATTATCAAGTTATTTGAAAAAGAATCTACAAAAAGTTTGTACAAATTCTGACTGTATAATAATAAAGTATCATTTTTATCAATGAACTTGCAAAAATCTATTTGGATGTACTATGACGAATGTTCCAAATTGAAAATTTGTAATGAAAGATGTACGATTTACTTAAAACAAACATGAAAAGACCAATTTAAAAGCACAATTTCTTGTAAAATTTTAAGTTGAACCAACGAACATATCAAGTGTGTTATATATTTTCAATTGGTCTTTCATTCGGTAACATTCATCAATTTATCAATCGTATAAGCTGATTCTAAACCGAGAGACTAGGTTTGATGTTAGTGTGAAAATCGAAGGAAAATTAATCAAGTACCACGGGTAAAAGATAATCAGATCATCTGTCATTAAAAATGAAAACATAGAAATGTAACTGCGCACTGTCCAGATGAGGAAACAGATTTGGAAGAGGATCAAGTAAAGCAAAATGAAAGTAAACGAGAAAAAGGGGAAAAAAACTGTGAAATCCAACTCAAAGTACTAACCTCTGTAAGCCTTTGTTAATGGCAAGAATTGCTTTGCCAGTGCTAAAACAAAACATAAGAAAAATAAAACTTAAAAAACGACGGTCCGAAATGCAAAACAATAAATACATGCCAATGTTTTTGGCAAGTAAATTTTGCGCGACAAAAAAACATACAAATTACAAGTACCATAAGATAGACAATGCTTGCCAATCGACGTTGTAGCAAAAACGAAAGAAAACCATAAAACTATAAGAAAAACAATAAACAGAACTTACTGCGCCTCTACGGAAAAAGTACAAGAGAAAAACAGTGTAGGGGAATTACATAGAGCAGAAGTAGGACGCCGGAGAAATTCGTATCAGGAAAGGAAAAGAACAACTCGGTTGCGGGTCGATTTAGTTTGCTTTCGGCATGAAAAAATGAGGGTAAACAAAGTCCATGATATATAAATGAGGCTTAATGGTGGCGATAAAGCAACGAAGCAACAACGTCGCTTCTCTACAACCGTGTGCCCGAAGCAAATGATGAAAGTAAACAGCAAAAGCATGATCGCTTGTACGATGTAAAACCAAGAATGACTTCTTTGACTTTTTCAATGGAACATAAGCGTATGAGAAACAGTAAAAGGGAACGTACATTTACAGCGGGATGATGAATTTAATGTTTTTTTTTTGGTCAACAGATCGATCGGAAAAGAAAGAAAAAAAAGACAGTCGAATTGTAAATGTTGTTGCTGTTGTTGTTGTTGTTGTTGTTGTTGTTGTTGTTGTTGTTGTTGTTGTTGTCGTTGTTGTTTTTTTTTCTCAGTTCTTTCAGTCATGTTGGGTAGAGCGAGTAGAGGCGAGTAGGTACCTGGATAGTGGCGACAGTGGAATGTACCTGAAGCGGCCGGTAGGATGGTGGATTGGGCCGCCGAAGCGGCGCGTCGCCTGTGGTGTCAGATAAGCGGCCAGCGGTGGTATCGCCTTGTTGTTGTTGCTTGGATTATTGGCGAACTTGACGGTTATCGGCTCGGTCGAGCCCTTTGGTATCGTGCCGTTGAGCTCCTGGATCGCGCGTTCCGCCTCGACGCGCTGGTCGAATCTTATGAAGCCGACACCCTTCGACAGACCTGCAATCCATGCCCGCACACGTATTCCCAAAAGACCGCTCACACTCGTTGCTCGGTTCTTTCTCTCTTTTTCTGATTTGCTCGCTTCTCGTTAATTTTGCACTTTTATCCCCATTTCTTTTGGAACCTCGTTAATACCCCCCTTTATCATGTCAGCTTTGCCTTCTTTCATTGGACAGACCGGTGGCATTAACGGGTCGATCGACTAGCCTTTGACACTTTTGCAAATAAAAGAGGATCATATCGAGTGGTGCACTCTACGTCTATCTAGTTCGCATAAATTTGCTTTTTTAACTACGTCAAACAAAGACTAGTCTGATTAATTTTTGTCGAATTCACAATATGCACTTTACAAACTAGTAATTTGATAAGCTGGTATATAAGATAAACCGAGTGGCTCGGTGCGCATAATTTCGTTTCTTTACACTACTTGTAAAACAGTAATAGTAGCCTTATGTACACACGCAGGCACACGTATTTATATGTACATATATGTGTGCGTTCTAGTCATTGCATTGCTCTTTCTTATTTTTCATTTCCAGTGAACTACAATTTTATTGCCTCTAAATTCAGCTGTTCGAAAGGTGTCAGAGGCAACTGAGATTCTTTTTTTATTCTAAAAATCAAGGTGATAAAAATAATATGACTCAAAGCGTAAAGAAACTAAAATTTGGCGCCGGCTAACAAGTGTGTTGTGAAATCAAATCAAAAAAGTAAATCGTTAATCTTCATACAATGTTAATCATCGTCAAATATCACGTATGCAAATAAAAAGAAAAAAAAAACACAATCAAGCCCTTGATAATTATTGCGTTTTCGACTTTCTTTCAAAAGAATTTTCGTGTTGCGTAATGACGGAAACAAAACTTGAATAACTTATCGTTAATTTTTTTTAAAGCATAAAAGTGCATAAAAATTAAAATGAAGTTAGCTATAAAGGAGAGCCAGAAGAAGTGGGAAAAGAAAAAAGTTTCTTGAGTTACGTACCCGGCAAATTGTCCCCGCCGCCAGTCACAAATTGTCGTACTAAACAGAAACGATAAATCTCTCAGTGAAAAATAGCAAAACGCCTGGTATCTCTTTTCAATTCCATCTCGCTCCTCATTCGTTAGCAAATAATTAATTGCGATCGAGAAGTCGAAAGACATTGTCTTGGAAAAAATAAATTATAGAGAAATGTAAAGGCATCCAATGTGTGTATAATTAGGTCAATTAATGCAGTATTATCAACTTTCAATTGAACAGAGAGCAAAGCTTTTTACAGAAAAACAAAAATCAAGATGTCAAATGCAAATGTAAGCTTCAATTTTAATGATGAGCCAGCGAATGAGAGGCGATAAATGGCAATTTTTTTAAAATTACATGTCTTACAAAATAATCGCCATATATTCGTCCGCCTCCTTGTGTTACGTTTAAAAGTTACGTTTAAAAAAAATTGAAAAATCCACGATAATTAATCATCTAATTTAACGTCAAAATTAGTACGAAAAAATGACAGATAAGTGGAATGATGTTTGCAAGGGAGATATAAAAAAATTGAGAGGATTTTCAATTTTCCTAGTAGGCAGGCGGACGTTGCGTAACTTAAAAATAACTTACATCGACGTCACGGTGAGCGATACGATTTTAGCTGCGAGGAACTTATAAGAGAGAGAGAGAGAGAGAGAGAGAAAGAGAGAGAGAGAGAGAGAGAGAGAGAGAGAGAGAGAGAGAGAGAGAGAGAGAGAGAGAGAGAGAGAGAGAGAGAGAGAGAGAGAGAGAGAGAGAGAGAGAGAGAGAGAGAGAGAGAGAGAGATGGATAAAACAAAATAAATGTAAACGAAGAGCGAGAAAGATAGAAACAGAGAGAAGACGGGTAGTAGGAGAAATAGAAACAACGGTAAAGATAAAGGCCATGAGGCTGTGTGTAATGAAATTGCAAACAAATTATAAATATTTTTTCACCAACCGAAAGGTATTATTATTATTATTATTATTATTATTATTATTATTATTATTATTATTATTTTGTTGATTAAACTGTCAAAACTATTATCATTTTTATTTTTTGTAGCCATGCTTCTGTATGTATGTAAAGGTAAAAATAATTGAAAAAGGAATCTAAAAAAACAAGAAATAAACAATGTTTATCAAGTATTTTAGTAGTCTCATGGCACTGACAGCTTTCAAGGCTTTCGTTTTTTGATGGTTTATTTTATTTTATAATTATGTAACATTCTCTCTCACTGATTCCAATGCTATACTCGAGAGATGAGAAAAGGTAAGAGGCGCACCGACCCACCTCAATAATATATAAGCACCCCATGGCCTAGTTGAATATAATATTAAAACGCTCGTTAAAAGCTTACATTTCAAATTTTTCATAGTTAAAAAATCAATAATTATTAAAAAAAATGACTGTAAACAGCATCCTCGCCGATTGTCGCAAAATGCAAAATGTATGTCAAAAAATCAAATAAGCTATTATTCTTCTCGAAGCAGAAGATAATAGTTGAGTAGAACAGTGAAAGATAATGACGACGTATTAAAGGAAAGTTTGACCTAAAAAGTAATCATAAGTTAGAAAGTCAAGAATGAGTTGTTGGAAATTCAAAAATACCACCGAAGTGGATAATTAAAAAAGAACACATTGTGCGACAATGACAACTCCTTCGCTGTTTAAACGAAAAAGAAAAATATACGGAAGTTGTACAAAACTGAAAAGTGAAAAATCCGACATTGATACGGTATACGCCAAGCAGCAAAAAGCGATGATATATTCATAAAAGCCCACAGAGCGAAAAAATAAATAAATAAACAAACGGAAAGCGAGAAACAAAAAAAATGTAAATAAATAAATAACCGTTTCGTTCTCTCGGCGGACAAACTGCCGCGAGGCGTTGCGGAATATGAAATTGAATTAGAAACAATGGGATTGAAAAAATCAGAAGATAAAGATTCGAAAAAAAAAAAAAAAAAAACAAAGAAAAAAAAGAAAAAAGAAGAAGAGAGCGATGACATACCGGTAATGTTGTCGCAGAGTATGCGAGACGTAATGATCCGGCCGTAAGGACTGAAGAGGTTCTCAAGATCCTGCTGCGTCATGTTCTTGGGCAGTCCGCTGACGTAGAGGTTGGCGCCCTTTATCGCCTCGCTGCTCGGTCTCGCGTACGATACCTGTTGAGATGAGCCGAGCGTGTATAGGCGGGCGGGCGTGCGAACAGGGGTTCGCACGACGCGAGTCGATTCCACGCGATCGAGCGGCTATTTTCGCGTCGCGTAAAATCTGGACTGCGGCGCCAGAGCAGCGAGCTTTATCGCTCGGCGGGAGGGGGGAGGCACAATGCAGAGCATAAAGCACGAACCTTGATCGTTTTATTTTGCAAGCGTAGACCATTGAGCGTGTTGATGGCCTTCTCGGCGTCTTCGGGCCGATGATAGTTGACGAAGCCATAGCCCAAGCTCTGACCTGCAAGGAAAACAACGCGAATCCAATTATCTTCGTTCGACGTGAGCGCAACTCTCCCCGCTTCTCCGCTCGGGGCCGATTTTTTCGTCGTCGTCGTCGTCGCGCGCGCGCGCGTCTCTCGAGATCCAAAATCAGGCGGCAACATTGGACGCCGACCGCGACGCCGCCGCGACACCGAGCGCGTCGTCGGGCGCCCCGCGAGAGGCTGCCAGTAGATGTCCGTGCGCAGCTGCTGTCTCTTCGGTTGTCGAGTTGCCGACAGGTGACGAGCGATCGAGACGACAAGAATGCGACGCTTGCGTCAATGAACTACTCGGCCGGAGTGTACGTCGTGAGCGCGCCTGCGCAAACTCAACGTTCTTCGCCCGCAACTCTGTGCATGTACACGTACACATGTGTATGTAATGCGTGTGATCCGACGGCGAATCAAAGAAAAATAACAGAATTCTACGGTCACGTCTGTGCAGAAATACAGAATGGCGTGGAACTAAATGAACAAATTAAAAGAGAAATACGATGATTGCTGACAAAACAAAGTGACAAAATCATTCCATAAATATATATAATCTTGGCTTTATACTTAACGGGGAAATCTTTTTTGATCTCGGGTGAAGATAGTATAATAAATAAAACATAACAAACCATCTATCTGCAAACAAATGTCATTATGCGTACCGTTCAGACCTGTTTAAAAAACAAAAAAAAGAAACTAGTAAAAATTTTGATCCATGAAACATGGTTATTTCGTCAAAAATAAGTAGTTTTTTTTTTCTCTCTTTTCAATATAACGCTAAAAACGAGATGAGAAATATAAACAGAACGCGAGTTTGTTCAAAATTCGCACGCGGTCGTGTGCAATGCCGAAGTGGTATGCGAAGCGCAGGGATAAACCATTTCCGCGAGAAAGCCGCGAGAAAGCCGCGAGAAAGCCGCGAGAAAGCCGCGAGATTTTCAAGCAGCTAGTTATTTGCTCAGGCGTCGACTTTCCGCCTGCGCGGCAAAAGACGCGCCTAATCAAATAATGAATTCTGTTCTACTTTGGATATTTCCGATCTCGGATTAAGGGCGGGAGGAGGAGGGGGAACCCAAGTCCAAAGTCGGCGAAACTCGAGCGCGAGTGCGACAATGAAGAGAAGCTTGAGAAAGAGAAGATGACTGGGAAGAACGAACGCGAAAGTAAAAGAGAGGGAGGGAGCGCAGTCGTCGGAAGGGAAAAAAATACAAATAAAAGAGGAGAAAGAAAAAGCGAGAGGAATCCGTGACCATACGCAAGCAAAAAGAAAGGTGGACGGTCGGAGTCGTGCAGAGAGAACTGACGCAACGCGCGCGCAGAGCTCTGGCGGCGGCGAAGGGGAGATTTGGCACGAGGTGTGGTAACTAGGCGTCTCTGTTGCCCGAGCGCGGCTCCGGGCCGCCCCCACACGCGGCGTCCCGAAAATAGCGCGCGGCGCGCGCACCCGCGCGCGAGGCTGCTGGCGCTTACCGGTGAGCTTGTCGCGGATGAGCTTGCAGCTCTCGACCTCGCCGATGCTGGAGAAGAGCGAGCGTATCTCCTCCTGGGTCATCGTCTGCGGCAGGTAGTTGACTATGAGGTTGGTCTTGGACTCCTCCTGCGAGCTCTGACCCAGGTTCGAGCCGCCGTTCTGCTGGATCGCTGTATCCATTCCGTTCGCCATCATTGCACAATGAACGCAAGCGAAAAAGACGACGGCCGCTCGCTGGCCCCGCTCGGTCCGTCTGCTGGCCTCCTCCTTGCTCGGCGCCTGCCCCGACGACTCCTCTGCTCGTGCTCTGCTCGTGCGCTCGCACCTCGCTCGGCTCTCCCCGCTGCGCGAATCTGCAACAAAGAGGCAAGAGGCGCGTCGCGCGGATTAGTTGGTCGTGCGACACTGCTGTCTCGCGACCTGCTGGCCGCCACCGACGCCGCCGCCGCCACCGCCGCCGCCGCCGGGGCTATCAATCTGGCCTTCGCACCGACGATTGGCCGCGCTGGTCGCGCTGACGGACCGATCCAGCGGTGCACTCGTCGGGCGTCGACGCGCGCTCGCGTCCGCGTTGCGCAAAAAGTCTATTTATCGCCGAGGAAAGCGAAAAGGAAGGAGGAAGAGGCGCGCAGAGCCGAAAGTAGCTCTCGGCATCTCTCTTCCTTTTCGTAATATTCCGCGTGCGTGCCGCTTCCAACGCACGCGCGCAACGCAACACTTGACGCGTCCGAAAATAGAGGCCGTGTCGTGTGGACTCGCTCGCTCGCTCGGTAGCGCGCGTAGGGCAAGAGGAAAAAAAAAAAGAAAAAAAAAAAAACGAAAAGAAGGAGGCCGCGCGCAGGAAGTTGGGTACCCCACTGGCCGCTCGAAATTCATCGGTGACGTAAGACGCCGCCGAGCGATCAGCTGATCGCCGCTCGATCCGCGATCGCACACCTGGCGGGCGGTCGCGCGCGCGCCCGTGGAACGAGGAGCGGAGGGAGCGCGAAACGCGATCTCCCGTCGACGAAAAGAGAGAGAGAGAAAGAAAGAGAGAGAGAGAGAGAGAAAGAGATAGAGAGAAAGAGAGAGAGGTGGGCCGTGTCAGTCGCGCGCGGCGGCAGCCAATTTAAAGGCTCGCGCGAGCTTTTAAAGAGACGCGGCGCGACCACCCTTCACCTTTGCTCGCAGCTGTGTCGTGGACAGCGCGCGCGCGGTGCCGGCTTAATTAACTTATAGACCGCTTCGGAAACGCGCGACGCGGCCTACCCGACTGAATGGGGATGGCGTCATGCGCTGCCGGATACTCTGCTCTCTCTCTCTCTCTCTCTCGCACTTTGTTTCTCCCCGTGGAAAGAAGTTGGCTGCCCGCGCGCGCCTCTGCGTGGCACAATTATTATCGAGAGAAAAGCGGTTCTCTTAGCCTCATAACAGCTGCATTCGTGCATCTGTTGTTGTTCCGCGCGAAGGTCGCCAAACGAAATAAACTTGCTTATTACGTGCCCCTCTGCTTCTGCCGGTGTATACGTATATTTATTTACGTGACCGAAAGAACACAGACGGGAAGAGACAAAAAATATGTTTCGGCAGCGACATACTAAGTGGATTATGAAATTTTTGAGGAAACGTTGACCGCGAAAAAGAAAAAGAAAAAGAAAAATGAATTCCGACGAGACGTCGGAATTACATAATTTTTTTGTCTTCTTCTTCAAGCAAGTTATGGAACGAAGGGTCTCGCAGTCGCTCGTGCCTCGCCGTAACGCGCGAGCCACTGGCTGGGCGAGAGCGAGCGAGACGTTCGATTAAAAGATTCGCGTCATTAGGGCCCTTTGGATTGCGCCAGACGGAGCCATAACGGACCGTAGGACTGCCGCTGTCTGCCATGTGCTCGCATGGGGGATCACGCGCGAAGAGAGAGACAGAGAGAAAAGGGGGGCAACTCAAACGCGCACGTGCAGCTGCTGCCACGCGACAGCCGGCCGTTTTGTGCGTCGCGGCGAGGAGGGGCCCTATGTCGTGCGGCGTGTCCGGCACACGACTTGGTCCGTTTTTTCCTTCGTTGTCTTTTAATCCGCCACCAACGGGGTGGGGGGTCAGTTTTTTACGCTTTCGAGAAAAAAAAAAAGAAAAAAAAAAGGAAAAAACGCTTGGCTTTCGCGCCGAAACGGAAATTGAGGCTTCGCCTCGGTCGATCGTCGGCCTTTTCGCGGGCGGCCACTCGAAAGCCGATACGCGCGTCAATAGAAAGAAAAAAAAGGATAAGGGGGAAGTAAGCTGGAGCTTCCCCCAGCGAGCGAAAAGTAATCGCAGCCGCTTCTCCTTTTTTATTGTTTCGTTCTCTCTCGCTGTCCCGCATGGAGCACTCGAACGTGCGCCTTTGTGCGAACGAATTCGTATGACGAAACTACGCCCGCTCCCCACCGTTTTTTATTTATTTTTTTTTTATCTGTCGTCCCGAATCGATATGACGTGTGTTTGAAGAATGAAAAAATTGGTCGCCTCGTCAGTCAGTTCCACGAAGGCTCGTTTCGCTATCGATCGCCCCGCGCGCGCGTACACACCTAGGAGCGCGAATACGTTGAAAATATTGCGTCGGCTCACACGAAAATACACGGCTTTCACGCTCGCCTCGAGCTGGTTCGCTGGCGGAGTGCAATCAATAACGAAACGCCACCGCCGCCGCCGCCGCCGCTACGTCAGAGGCATCGCGAAAAAAAAAAAAAAAAAAAAAAAACACGCGAAGCCGCCCCCGTCGTGCCGATTACGCAACGAGGGAGAGCGCGAGAAAAGGAAAAAACAGATCAAGGAAACAAGTTGGAAGCCGGGCTCCGAAAATAGAGATTTGAAAATCTACGGCTAGCAAGCCGAAGGCAAGGGCGTCGTCTTCTCGGCGAGAGAGAGAGAGAGAGAGAGAGAGAGAGAGAGAGAGAGAGAGAGAGAGAGAGAGAGAGAGAGAAAGCGCGCAGCTATATGTCAGGTGGCCATGGCGACGCGGAGAGAGAGAGAGAGAGAGAGAGAGAGAGAGAGAGAGAGAGAGAGCGCGCGCTTGCGCTTGCGCTCGCTGCACACGCATCCCCTCCATTTATTTGAAAACGCCCGATCAATACTTTTGCCCGCTGTACGCCTAGTCGTCGCTCCCCGTGTCGCCGTCTCGCTAGACTGCGCCCCTTCGGCGTGTATCCTTACCGACTCGTTCGGCGCACTGACCGTCGCCGCTCGCAAGCTGCCCGCGGCCACTTTCTTCAGCCCCAGCAGGCGAGGAAGGCACGTGCTCCTCCCCGACGGACAACACAGGCACACGCGCACTCCTTACCAGGCGTCAATATTGCGAGCTCGGCCGACGAAGTCGACGGCGATGCGCGAGCAACTGGGCCTCGGCATGCTCTTGCTTGGCCACGGCGCGCAGCACACGGGGTGGCAGCAGCGACACACGAGCTTGGCGCTCTGGCAGCGGGGCCGAGCGAGCGGAGCTTTTCGTGGTCGGCGCGCGCGCACACGTGGGGAGACGGTGGGGGATGGTGTCGGGGCGGGCTGGCGGGAGGCCGGTCGGGAGGGCGGGGTTGGGGCGCGGGGCGGGGGGAGGGGATCAAATTGAACAAACGAGTGACGAAAGCAAAGGTGCACACGCGCCGCGCGCTGCTTACGTACGCGGCTTGACTGCTGCTGCTGCTGCTGCTGCTGGTGCTGCTGCTGCTGCTGCTGTGCTGCTGCCGCTGCTGCTGCTGCTGCTGCTGCTGCTGCTGCTGCTGCTGCGCGAGAGGCGGCCGAGCTCGGACTGAGCGGCTGGCGCGCGCGCGACCGGGGCTGGCGGCTGGCTCTGCCTGGGGTTACACACGCCGCGCGCCACCGACCGGCGCGTCGCCACAACTCTGCGCGCTCGCGCGCGTCTACTCCGCGTCCTCGGCGTCGGCCGGCGTTCGCGCCGCGGGCCGGACGCTCGGCGGCCACTCGCCCTCCTCTGCCCCGACGGAGGCCGGCCGAGCGATCGCCGACGAAGTACGCTCGCGCGGCTCGGTCCGTCCTGCATCCCTCCTCGGCCGCTTCCGGGCTCGGGCTCCCTTTCCCGGCGATCCGCGCGGGCAAAAGTTTCGAGCGCAGCATGTCATCGTGAACGCCGCGCGATTCGTTTGCTCGAGTGTCGCTTCGCGCCGACATCCCCGAGACTAGGTTGCGCTCGATGAGGAAAACCGGAAAGGACACGACCGGCGGGCGCATCCCCTTGCCCGGGCGCGCCCGCGCGGGAGAGCGAAGACGAGCGACCGGGAGAGCCCTTTAAAGCTGGCCGTCGGGCGGCGCGCGGCGATCGCTGCGAGCCTCTCCGCTTCCGATTACCCGAGTATTTTCTTCGGTTGGCCCGCGAGCGCGCGTCTATCGATCGCCGTGCCGGCGACGTGCACGCGGCGATAGAGGCACGGGGGCCGCGCGCTCGCCCACACCAACCTTGACGAACACGTGGACGCGTCGCGCGGCGCGGCGCTCGCCCGCCGCCAAGTTGTCCGGAGGCGCGCAGACCTTTCCTGCCTACTGTGACTGCGGCGGGAACGCTCCAGACGAGCGCGAGAGCGAGTTTTTCCAAGACCGGCCGGAACGTATGTTTCGGTTATGGCGCCGATCGATTGCGCAGTGATATACGCGCGCGCGGACGAGGTACACGAACCCCGTTCTCTCTCTCTCTCTCTCTCTCTCTCTCGTACGTGCACAACCCCGAGCTCTATACTTCGCTCGGGCTGAGAGCGACACATGGACCCCCGATCAATACTAGCAAAGCCGAGCGCCGCCCCTCCCGACTATACACACATCCAGCAAAGGGGACGCGCGCGCACACACGTACACGTGCTAAACTTTCGCCGAGCATGCGATGTGTGTGCAAGAGATATTTGCGCTCGCATGCATATACAAGATTCTCTCTCGCTCGAGTGGGGCTCGGATTTAAATTTTGCGAGCCGGAGCCTATGGATTTTCTCCTTTAGTTTCGTCTCGCTTTGTTTTCGCTGCAGCGCGCGGCGTTTGCGCGATGTATCCGCGTGCGGGGCGGGCGCCGAGCGCCGGAAAAAGTCGCGAGCGACCAAACGAAAAGGAAGAGAGCCAGCAATTTGGCGCCGAGCGAACGAGAGGAAGGGCGGAGAGCGAAAGAGCGCGCGCGCGAGAGGCAGCTCACCACCGAATGCACTTGACCCTAAAACCTGGCGAGCAGAAGCGAGTGAGCCAGCAGCAGCAGCCGCGGGGCCACCGTGCCGTCGTGTACCCTTTGAACTCGTCCTCCCTGCGCCCTCGCGAACGTCGGTTTAGCCGTGCACGCACGCTAACGCGCTGAAAGAAAAGGGCCATCTTCCCCTCGAGCCCTCGCGACCCGAAGGAAGCGACGGTGGCCGAGCATTGATTTCTCGTATGTTGTTCGCGGCTGCTCGCGAGCAATCAATCGATGCGCGACCTTTCTCCGTGTAGAGCAGCAGCAGCAGCAGCAGCAGCAGAAGTAGTATTAGTAGTAGCGCGTAGTAGGGGGATGCGCCGGGCGCACTCGGATGCTGTGCGCAGAAATATATATTCCGGGGGAGTGTGCGTCCCCGAGATAACGCACACTCTCTCTCTCTCTCTCTCTCTCTCTCTCGCAGACAACAGATTGAATGAAGACACATGATGATGAAATGCTTATGATAAGACTAAATGATATGGAAAGCAAATGAAAGAACAGAAGAAAAAAAACAACATACCGTCTTCAGTCTTTTGAGCGTGCGTGGGGTGTGACTATCGTGCGCGTGCGAGTCTCTGGCTGGCCGGCACACGCTCTATTAATTGCTCGTTTGGATTTGTTTTTTTTTTGTTTTTTTTTTTTTTTGTTTTTTTTTTCGCTTTCTTTTAATTTCGTTTCGTATGACTTGGAGTAGAACGCAAGCGAAACCCAAGGAAACTGGTACACGCGCGCAAACTCAGGAGCGAGCACGACTGCTCATACTTGTCCTTGCTATGTACGTCCGAGAGCTTCGGCGGACACGGGCATTTGCACGGCTTTATCACAGTGCTCTCATGATCGCGTGGCGAAGTGAGTCGTCCAGCTGCCACCGCTCGCGACTTTGTTAATCGCGATTGTAAAGCAATCAGCGTCGCTGCCACGCCCTTTTTTCGTGCCAAGTCCTCCGTCCTCTCGCCGTCTCTCCGTTATACTCTTTCTCTCTCTCTCTCTCTCTCTCTCTCCCTCTATCTCTCGTTATCTATCTCTGTTTCTTCAGCTGACGAGCAATCTTAGCGTATTTGTTCTCGCGATTAATCTTCCTGTGCGATATACTCGGCGTGAGCAGCTTTGCGCGACTATGTGTGTGTCTGCGTGTATTGTATTTCGTCCTAAGGTCGTAAGGGGAAATAAAAGGGTAAGAAGGTGTAGTCGGATAATTGTGTGTGTGTGTGTGTGTGAGCGTATAAATGTACGTATAAAGAGAAAGATCGTCTATCTATAATGTATTTCTGTGTATATCTATGTATATGTATGTATGAACGAAGAGAAACGCAATGGCTTGGTGTGGTGCGGTAACAAAACTGAGGCCGGTCGGCCCGGAGCAGCGAGTGCGAGCCGGGCTGCTGGTGCTGCTGCGACGACTCCGGCGCGCGCGCACACGTACACACAGCCAAAGAGAGCGCTCGGCCCAGGGGTAACTCGCGCCGGCGCGCTAACATCGGCCGCGGACAGAGAACTTCCAGCCCTTGTTTATCGATTGCGAGCCAGGGGCAGGCAGGCAGGCAGGCAGGCAGGCGGGCAGGCAGGCAGGCAGGCGCGCGCGCGCACGCTCGCGCCGCTTCCCAGTCATTCAACCGATATCGGACGCGAGCCTTCTCCTCGAGAGGGCAAACGCGTCCAATTGTTGTTACACTTCCCTTTTGTCTTTTCGCGCGAGAGCGTCACTCCCGAACGAGGCTCCTCGCCGACAGGCGGCTTTCAATTGAAATTTACCTCGATCGAGGGCAAAACAATCGGAACCCCGATCGATAACGCTCGTTAAATCCACGCTCTCCCTCGCTTCCCGCGCCGATGACGAGGATTCGCGGTTGCTTTCGTCGCCCGTCGGTCGGCTTTTCGCGCCGTATCCGCGAAACGCTTCGATCGATTGCGTAACCCCGCGATGACTGTGCTCTCGCTCGAGTCCGCCCAGCTATTGCCAATGAATAAAGCCAAGCGCGGCCCGGAAGACGTTCTAATTGAAATCATGCAAGTCGTTAACCCTCTTATCCGCCGCCCCCGACGTCTCCGCCACCGTCCCGGGCGCGTAATTAAAAGCAAGCCAGCTCTCCGAAGGCTTAAACGAAACAACGGACGAGGCAGTCTCTTGAAGCCGCACGCTGCACGCGTCCAGAGCGACACCACAGAGCGAGCCATTGAAGAAAAAGCTCGCGCGACGGGCGCGATGTGGGTCACGTCGACGGGTCGCGCGGGTGCGTTGTTTCGCCGTTTGCCCGATTCCACGGAGACTGAAAAGAAAACAAGCGGGCGCCCGCGCGATAATTCCTTTCGAGAGATCTTCGGATAAGAGAGAACGCGGCTGCTGCTTTTTTTTCTACGTGGCGATCGATACAAGCCGGTTTGTCGACCCTTCCGCCCCCCCCCCCCCCTACCCACTTTTCGTCTACGTAGAGATATCGCGATGTTCGAAAAATTAACGAGTGAATTTTCGCAGTTCTCTCTCTCTCTCTCTCTCTTGATTCAGAAGCTTGAGTTGAGCAACAATAATGTTCAAGTTGCCTATCGTTGAAATGATTATATACGTATTTAAGCGTGATTATACACCGAGTAAGTGAATGTTTAGCTTTGGCCCCGGGGTGTTAATTTGATGCGTGCAAGATGACAGATATCGAAACTCACGCGGAATCGTACACATACCATTTCGAGAGGTGAATCACCGCGTATCCTCGTTGATTCATCAAGTCGCCGAGCTCAGTTATACCGTTGAATCGTCCCGGCAAACCTTCGCTTCAATTGTGCCTTACGTTTCTTATATATAGCATTTAGCTCGCGTGGGATACTCTGCTAAGCGGAAAAATGTCGCGTCGAGCCCGCGAAAATCGCCACGACGATGTAAAGAAAAAAAGAGTTTGCGGAGATACGGAAGCGGTTCCTTCGCAGTGATCCAAACGATTCGTTCTGGCTGCGTTGAGGCAAAAGCGGGATTTGTCGATCTGGCGTAAGTAGCAAGATTGGGCCAACGTACATCGCGAGAGGGCAGACGCAATCCAAAAGGGAACAAATCGTATCCAGGATTAAAATCCTTCGAGAGGCGGGGGAAGAGGAGAATCCGCCAGCTGCCTTGGCGCAACTCTCGGGCAAGAGTAAGGCGGCTAATTAGACCGCGCATCGGAGAAACGAGAGCGCGTGCCAGGGCGACGGAGCCGAGAGGCCGTTGTGCGCGCGACATCGACAAAACATCGCCATGGCGACAGGTGTGGAAAAAAAGGGCCGCGCGGAGCACGGCGCGTTCAGCTGCCCGCGCGGTAGACCAGTTGTCGAACGACTAGTGACACATCAGCAATGTCCGAGGCCGAGGACGGTGCGTATACGTCGACGACGCGGGAGGCCCGCACGTGAGCCGCGGGGAGGGGGAGATAGAGAGAGAGAGAGAGAGAGAGAGAGCCCGATCGCGTGCGAGTGCACGGGGGCACGTGCGCGCATCACGCGAGATTTTCGCGCGAGAGCTCAGCGGCGGAGATCGCGCGGCTGCGATATCGCGTTGGCGCGAGGGTGGCAAGCGATTTTCGTTCCGACGCGATAAACGCCTGGCGGCTCCGTTGGCGCTCCCTCGCGACGGGTCGCGTGCGAAACGCTCGACGGGCGCGTCGCGTGGCGGAACGCGGGAGGCGCTCTCCGACGCTCGCGAAAGGACGCCGCCGCGCGGATCAACCGCTCGGCTCGCTATCTATAGCCCGTCCAGCCGTGCCGCCGCGAGCTTTTCTAAGCTCCGCCGGCGCTCGGCCGACGGTGCCGACGCTCGCTTCTAAATGCGGCCCGCCGCCGAGGGTCGGGCGCCGCGCGCGGCCGGCGAGCGCCGAGCGGTCGATCGAGCCGGAAGCGGAGCTCGGCCGCGCGCGCGGCTCGACGGCTGCCAACCGAGTGCCGAGCCGAGGCGTCGGGCGCGGGCGCGGGTGCGTCACGCGAGTCCGCGGCACGTGGCCGCCGCCGCCGCGAGAGCAGAGCAGCGGAGCGCGGCACGCGAGATCACGTCCGCCGCGACTCCCACTCTGGCGAGGCGGTGCGCGCGGCGGGCGCGGAGGCTCGGGCGCAGTGCCCGCTCGCCGGGCCGAGCGCCTCGATGTCGTTTCAGCCTCACGGCGGGGATCCCCTCGAGCACACCAGCCTCTACCAGCGCGCCGGTACGTCCGCGCGCGAGCGAGCCCGCGAGCGGGTGGCGCGCCGCGCTCGCGGGCTCGCCGCTCGGCGGAGCGCCGGCAGCGGGCGTAAGCTGTGCGTTCACGCCCGCAGAGAGCGACGACAGCGACGGGGAGGGAGGCTTGGGCAACGTGAACAGGCTGGTGATCCGGCCGCCGGGCCACAGCGGCAAGGCCAAGAGGGGCCACCTGTGCTTCGACGCGAGCTTCGAGACCGGCAACCTCGGCCGCGTCGACCTCGTCTCCGAGTTCGAGTACGACCTCTTCATCAGGCCCGACATCTGCAGTCCGCGCCTGCGACTCTGGTTCAACTTCACGGTGGACAACGTGCGCCAGGACCAGCGCGTCATCTTCAACATCGTCAACATCTCCAAGAGCAAGAACTCGTTTCGGGACGGCATGACGCCGCTGGTCAAGAGCAACTCGAGGCCCAAGTGGCAGCGGCTGCCGCACCGTCAAGTCTTCTACTACAAGTCGGCCCAGCACCAGGACCACTACGTGCTGAGCTTTGCCTTTGCCTTCGATCGCGAGGACGAGCTGTACCAGTTCGCCCTGTCCTACCCGTACTCGTACACGAGGTGCATGGGCCACTTGGACAATTTAGTGGATAGGTGCAGGTTCGTAAGTCTGCCTTCTTTTCGCACGCGGACAACCGCTCGCAGTTTGGCCGCTGCTGCCGAGCGCCGCGGCACAGTCGCGAAAAGGACTCGCTGCCGATTTCCCCCTCGAACTCGCGCTCTCGAGATTTACGCGCTTCGGACTGGAGGCGATAAGATCCTTCCGATGAAACGCGCGAGACCAAATTGACCAACGGTTCTGCGTGGCTTGCGTTTCGACAAGAGCGCGATTACCGACTAGTTGAGCTTTTACGCTAAATTAAACCAAGGCGTGATGAATGACGGGGGCCGCAGTGCAGCGGTCGTGGCCATAATCGATTTCTTCGGAGATGTCCGAAAGCACGAGAAAAGTCCTCGCGTGCTCGGAGTCGCGATTTAGCGAGGCAAATTGAGAAGGTTTGTCGTTTGAAATGCGCAAGAGTGGAAAGCACGAGCAGAGTGGCGGAGCACCGACTCATGCTGAAGCGCGAGACTCTGGCAAGGTCGATCAAGTCGCGAAGCGTGGAGCTGCTGACGATAACCGAAGCGACGGCGGCGGCGTCGGCGGCGGCGTCGGCGGCGGAGGAACAGCGCAGCCGCAGGACGGTGGTGATTCTGGGCCGAGTGCACCCGGGCGAGTCGCCGTCGTCGTTCGTCTGCCAGGGCCTCGTGGACTTCCTCGTGAGCGCGCACCCGATGGCCGCGGTGTTGCGCCGCTACCTGGTCTTCAAGATAGTGCCGATGCTCAATCCCGACGGCGTCTACCTGGGCAACTACCGGTGCGTACGAGGCCGTCGCGCCGCACGCGCGGCAGTCGGCTTGAACGCGTCGCTCTCGTCTCTGGTTGCAAGCTCGACGGCCATCGGCATGGACCTGAACCGCTCGTGGAACCGCATGTCCGATTGGCTGCACCCGACGCTGCTCGCGACCAGACGGCTGCTCGAGCGCCTCGACAAGGACCCGCTCGCCCCGCTGGACTGCGTGCTGGACCTGCACGCTCACAGCAACGCCAGCGGCCTGTTCGTCTACGGCAGCACGTACGACGACGTGTACAGGTGGGTCGCGCTCCGCGCTCGTCGGGCCGGCGGCTCTGGGCTGAAGGCAGCGCGGCGGCTGCTCGCAGGTACGAGCGCCACACCGTGCTGCCCAAGCTGCTGGCGCAGCTGGCCGAGGACTACGAGCCGAGCAACACCATGTACAACCAGGACGCGCACAAGGAGGGCACGGCCAGGCGGTTCCTCTGCTCGCTGCTGAGCGAGCGCGTCAACTGCTACACCCTGCACGTGTCCATGCACGGCTACGCGCGCAAGGGCAGCGACGGCCTGCTGCCCTACACCGAGGACAGCTGTATCCTTTTGTCGCGAGCCGCCTACGTCCAGCCTCCGTGAACCCGAGAAGCGATCCTTAGCCGGCTCGTCCAGATTACCGGGTGGGCAGGAACCTGGCCAGGGCGCTGCTCGAGTACCACAGGCTCACGGGCCTGATACCGGCCGGGCTGCCCGATCAGCCGGCGTCCAGGCGCGCCCGCCAGTCGCGCCAGCGTCGCAGGGTCGTCAGGCAGCCGAGGCCCAGGACCGCGAGGACGCCCGCGCCCCTGCACCTCGCCAGCATTCACGAGTGAGTCGCCTCGCGGCGGCAACTCCGCCTCTTTATCGATTCGTCGCCTGCCATCACCGGGATCGTTGCCTCCGACGAGCGTTATCGCGCGAGATAGCCGTCGACCCCCCCCCCCCCCCCCCCCCTCTCTCTTCGAGCTCGCCCGTTTGTTGACTGCGTTCAACGGAGACGATTGCTCCTACCCGAGTGTCGACGCGAGAAGGCGCGCACTTTTCACCGATGAGCCGATCGAAAATCAAGATGACGTTACCTTGTCGTTACGCGTCAGGCTGATAGGAAAAATTATGCGATCTGACGCGTAGAGCAGCCGTAGATTCGGACCGTCAAACTTTCTGCAGCGTGTCCTCGCAGATTCCGTTGGTACGGAAATCACCAAAGCTTCGACAATTATTTTTCGAGTTACGCTCGTGACTTTTCTGACACTTCGGCCTAAACTTTTATTTTCAATGCAAACTTTCAATCGCTGCAATTGATTATTCGGTATCTCATTACGGTAATGGCATCCGGAATGTGCTCTTTTTTTTTTCTCGGATTAATGAATTCACCGAGTAGTTTTCGTTCCGTGTACCGAAAGTCTCGCTCGGCAAAGTTTTAACTGTTCGAAAGCCGTTTTTTTCCAATCGGCCAGAAGCAGCAAACGATCGATCTAACGTGACAATCTAACTGGAATAATGAAAGACGGCCGCACGAGAGGAGAATGAAAAAAGCAAAAAGTTAGAGTGGGTGGGTGTATGTGCAGGTACTTCCGTCTAGCGGACGAGGAGGAACAGGAGGCGTTGGAAGCTCGTTGCCGATCGATGAGCGGCACTCGTATGGCGGTAACAGCCGCCGCCCGTCGTTCTCAAGCCGCCGCTGCATCGGCCAGATCGCGCACCGCCGACGACGAGATACTAGCCCCAACGCAACAGCCGTCCTCGCCAGCGCGACTCACGATCGTAGACTTCAATCAACTGACGCGCGGTGGCCTCGAGCTGGCCGTCAAAGACAAGCAACAACAACAACAGCAACGCCGTACCTACCTCAACCACGACAGATCCGCCAAGCTGTTGCGCGATGCCAGTGCCACTGCTACGGAACAGGTGTTATTACACAAGAGACGTAACCAAGGGAAAAAACGATAATCCTGACTGAACCCCGTTCAACAAAGTACATATAAGACGATCGGCCGACAAACAAATCAAACAACCTCACTCTCCGTTCGTTTCTTTCTCTTCTTTTTTTTAGCTTGTTTCTTCTTCTTCTTCTTCGTTTTTTTTTCCTCGAACGGCCGAGAGGAGGAGGAGGAGGAGGAAGAAAGGCTCGCCGCTGTATGCACACCGAGAGACGGATGATACTGTACTGGTGGTGCTACTGCTGCTGCACGCTCGCGGAGAGCGATCGCCCCCCGGGATACAGACGCGCGCAGCATCCCCCCGAAAACCGGGAGAGACCTCGCGCCGCGCCCTCTCGCACACCATCGCTCTCTCGCGCTCCACGGGCGTCCTTGCACCTCTCCGCTCTCGTTTCACTTTCCAGCCTGTCGGCCCTTTTTCTCGCTTTCCTTCTTTCCGTCTCGGCGGATTCACACGGACCATCCGCGGCTGGATTTTCATTGGTCGAGGTGCTCTTCGACCGGGCGCCAGCGACGACGACGCCGACGACGCGAGGAAGAGAAAACTAATCGAGAGTCGCCGACAACGCGACTCGCCCGCGAAGAGGCAAATAAACAGGAAAACAAATGAGAAAGGGGCAAATTTAGTATTCTCCGATGCGGAAGGATCAATAGAGCGAGCTGCCGTGGCGCGCTTCGATGCAAAGGAGCGAGGCTCGACGGCTCCGTTTCCCAACTCGGCGGACCACTCGGCGCTCTCGTCGCGCGCGCCAAGCGAGAATGGTGTTTGAAGTTGCGGGTCCCGTCGCGGCCCGTCCCTCGTCTGGACCTTCCCTCGGCTAAAGGGCGCGCGTTACTCCATTGAATTACCTCCTATATATATATATATATATGTTCACGTATATCTATGTTTTTTTTTTCTTTTATTCGCATTCAGCTGGACAAAAGCGTGGAGATCGTTATCCTTGCCGCCGTGCTGTATACGCTGAATTAAATCGAGGAGCGCGCGACTGCTAATGAAAATGTATGCGACGAAGGGGAAGCGAGAGAGAGAGACAGAGAGTTATGCGTTTTTCTTTGCGCGCGCGTGATGTATGACTTTTGTGATTGAATCTGTAATGCCCCGTCGTAAATGCTGCCCATTGACAAACCAAAATCGCACACCTCTCTCGCTCTTCCACGGAAGATACTCTTCCGACGCGTCCGGATCCTCGTGATCGAACGAATGCGCGATGCACGAGCGTGATGTTGGCAATAAAGTTTCTATCCAATCGCCATTTGCCGCGCGTTCGCGTGCGGGGGAATCGAGCGTTTCGCACCGAGAAATCAAATTATTTTACTCATTAGCCAAGCAAAGAAAATGATTTTAATCTGGACGCTGCGATTCGCTCTCTATACGTCCAGGCACAGCTGAATATGCATGATATGCTAAGTCTCGCAATTTACATCGTGCAAATCGACGGAGATATATATATATATATATATATATATATATATATATATATATGTGTATATATATGTATACATATATATTTGCCGTCAAGCATACAGCTCCGCTTTCGAGCGAACGGTAACAACCGAACGAAGCTTTACGTATAAACGCAATTAATATTCCCAGTGGAAAAACGATTAAAAATATATACGTATATACGTGCTCATCGTCCGCGCAAGCAACGCGGAGAGATAGAGCCGGCGCACGAGCGAAAACGGTAGAGCGAGCGAGAAGGGTGAATTCTCTCTCTCTCTCTCTCTCTCTCTCTCTCTCTCTCTCTCTCTCTCTCTCTCTCTCTCTCTCTCTCTCTCGAGGTTGGTCGAGAGAAGGGCGGTGGTCGTTGAACCGTCAGCGTGCGCTTTGCGCGAAAATTTTGCACACGCACACTCGCTGCCACGCCGCTCCCACTCTCCTCATCGCGCTGCATCTTTTTATTTTTTTCTTTTGTTCTCCAGCGGGCACCGATTATTGATCGTTGATCCGCGCCATACGCTCTTTCGCGTTGCGCCGCGACGATACACACGTTTTTTTTTTCTTTTTCGTTTCATCTTTTATTATATCATATTATAAACGCTCGATTATCGCATTACTTTTCCTTGAAGACGAGGTTGATGCATTATTCAATGATTATCCGATCGCGCGGGCAGAGGGTAGATGCTAAAGCGAGAAACTTGTCGCTGGTAATAGAATTCGTCCTGCGGGGGGTAATGCCTTTCTCTTTTTTCGAATTCCGCCAGATTGTTTTCACGCGAAACACATGCACGTCACCACGTTTTTGCTTGAAAACGATTTGTTCGCGTTGCAATTTGCTCAACTCAATGCCCTGTTCTTTTTGCTTTTTGCTATTTCGTCACTGATGGCATTTAATAGTACGCATGTACGAGTGCCGCGCGAGCGTCCGTCGTAAATCATTGTCTCGTAAAAGTCAACTCGACCATCTTTTTCCGTTAGTTACATCTCTCTCTCTCTCTCTCTAACTCGCACGCGCGCTATTTGTCTATTCCACCCTCGTAATTTCGATCTGCTTACGTTACGTCCGCGCGTTCTCGGGTAAATTTTTCTTGTTTTCATTTTTGTTTTTGAACCACATCGAAATGTGCTTACTCAATGTGTTATCCTATATTTTTATGCAAATTAATGAAGATATTTTCCTCGTCTTCGAATATTCCTCTTTGAGAGAAAGGAAATTTTGCTTTTTTTAAGTCGTAAAAATAACCGGGAAAACAATGTCAACCTAAGTGGAAAAGTACCTTGCTTAAAAAAATCTAGATCTAAAATAAGCTTTTATTTTTGTTTTGACCTCGTTACGAGCTTTTAGGTCTGTACAGCTAAAATTTCTGAGAAAATATTGTATATTGTGTACGATGAAAATTTGTTTGCGGAGCTGAATTCCTATTTTTCTACATTTTTTAAAATGAAGCATTTGAGAGTCAACAAAAACTCCATTTTCTTAAATTAAATTACAATAATGAAATCGGATGCGTAGATAGTAGGTGTGGGTATCCTGTTAAGAAAATGTGGTATGAATAGTTTCTTACTTATTACATATTGATATACTCACCCGTTGATGTGAAGGTGCCAAAATTCAATTCAATTCGCAAACGGTGAAATAAAAACAATTTTATCTAGTGCGATTTTAGATAAAAAGTTCATTTTCTATTCAAAGCAATCGAATGATTTATCACATTTTTTCTCATGTTTCTTTTTTATCAGTTCAGCGAAATTGACGACTTCACGCTTGTTGCACACTGTTAATAAATTCTTCAGCACAGGAATCGTTTCTGGGCGTTATAACCCTTTTCACAAAATTACTTATGTCTTGAAATTTCCAAACTCAAGTCATCCGTTGATTTTTCCATGAATCGGATTGCTCCGAAGAACGTCGTTCACGCACGACCGATTGTTTACGATTATCGAAGAAGAAAGCAGAACGAAAACGACAAAGAGCCCATGTGACCCTTCGTCTTTGTCCACGTTTTTGTCTCGCACGCACACACACACACCCACACCTGCAGTACTTAACCTACCAACCTAATGCTGCATATGTTTAAAAAACAATAACTTGTGAAGCACTAGATGTTTAACTCGAGCGTTAATTTGAATAAATATTATTTAATGTAATGTTGACACTTGGCACAGCAGTATTTTGTTATACTAACTCGACAATTAAAATTTTACGTTTAATTTTTATAATTTTAGCACTGTATATTCAAGCAAATCTTCGATAAAACACGAAAAGTATCACAAACGTATTGAAGATTCTCAATTTAATTTCAACACCGGGAAAATATGCCCAGGAAAATATGTAGTGCTGCTACCTATCGACGTTAAATAGAATTACGCTGATATTATGAGTCGACCAATGAGAAAGATAGAGTGTCGTGATTCGTTGATGAAGAAGAAAATGGTTACCTGCCAACCTCATGACTTCACGTTTACACTGTAAAATCAAATGTATTTATTCTGTAGATAAAGAATTGTCTTTTACGATGGCTGATTTAGCTACAGATCAGGTAAGAAGAGAAGCCAGGAGAAGGCGAATATTGGAAAATTCAGAAAATCGTCTGAAGAGAATTACCGGAAGATATACGGAAAAAAACATTGGAGGTAAATATTATTCAACAACGCATACATTTCGTAACCTCTTCGATTTGTTATTATTGTAATTTATATTAATTATTTTTTAGAAAATTCGAATAATGATGTCATATATTCCTTACCAAAAGTTGACAATTCAGTTAGCTCCAAAATCTTGACATCTGAAAGCAGCTCTATACTTGAGGAAAAACGCTTAAACTTTTTGGAGCAAGGTAGGCCACTTTGAGTTAGTTTGTAAATCTAAATTATACAATCTTGTATCAAACAATAAACGCTTCTTTTCATTCTTGTAGACAAAAGTTTCGACATTAATGATTATGAACTAGATGATTCAGATGTAAAGTTTTCGAAATCAGATGACTTTTATTCTTCAGATTATTCAACATCCCATTTGCCAAAAATTAGTAAAGAAACACATGACAGTATCATCTCTAATTCAATAAATAGTCAAGAAAATTTAAAAGCAAATAAATCCAAAAATTTGTTTATATTTACTTTACTCTATAGTCCATTGTGTAGTATTTTCTTAGCAGCATTTATGAATGTCTTACTCCTAGCCAATGTGCATTTTTCTGTATATAAGGTATTTTTTCTTGCTCAAAAATTTTCAAATTTTATTATAACATTTACATATTATAATACATATTATATTTTACTTTACAGAGTCTGATTGTACCATATCTTGTATTAGCTTTAACAAGATTACTTTTTCAGTATAAAGTTGATGAATCTAAAGGAAGTAGCATGCTTGTAGCTGCTTTGATTTTGTGCAATATAAAACCTGAAATTGTACATACTTTTAAAAAAGTTTTAACACTTATAAGTACATTTTCTCAAGGATTTGCATTATATATTACAAGTTTTACATTAATTAATTGGTTAATATCACTTTTTTGGAACAAGTCAAACAGTTTGAACTTTTTCTAATGCTTAAGTGAAAGGATTCAATATGTGTTGTTCAAATTGAAAATTACTTATAAAAAATTTTTGTACATACAGTTTATATTATTGGAAATATTTATTTTATTATCTATAGTAATTAAAAATATATAAAAAGCAGTCTGTGGCATGATCTGTCATAAAAAGTATATTGTTATCTATAATTATTGTTCAACAACTTTAGGTGTCTTTTTAGATTTTTTTCCTAAAATGTTTTTACTTCTTACTACATCTAAATGTCCTTCCCTGATCATTCTTTCTTCCCACTTCATAATTTCTTCTTTATACTTATCCATCTGAGCTTTAGTTTTCATAACATATTTTTGCTTCAAATCATCTGACATGTTTTTCCATTCCTGACTCATTTCTTTGAGAAAAGCCTAAAGATGTATTTGCAATTCAGATCCATGTTACTTTATACATTTGTACAAATAATTAAATAAAATAAACAAGACAGATTAAAAAATTACTTACTTGATAATTTCCATCTTTCCAGTAAGCTTTTTTCTCCTCTAAATATCCTAAAAATGGTGAAAATGGTTTCTTCGGTTTTCCTAATTCTTCCTGTTTCTACAATTCATTTGAAAAATATTTAATTAAAATCAAGTAAGTTACAACAAAATATAAAGTATTTAAATTACTGCTAAAATCTTGGTCTGCTCAAGGTGTTTCTTTTGTTTTACTTTTGCAGCATCAATTAAATCTCTTTGTTCTTTAGAAATGGAGTTGTTGTACTTTTCAAGTGCTGCCAAGTAATCTTGCATTTCCAATAAAAATTTCTTTTGATAAGATTTTTTTAATTCTGGATCACAATTACGCCATTCTTCAGCCATGACTTTAACAATATCTGTTGCTTTCAAATCTGGCTGATTTTGAACTACTTTGGGCCTGAGTTCTTTTACAAACTTTATATATGGATTTAAAGGCTTTTTTGGAGGCAAAGGTACGCCAATTTTTTCTAAAAATTTTCCTTTGAGGACACTGTAAGCTGCATGTTGCTCTTCACCATTATTTAAAGCATGCCTGGAAAAATTAACAAAAAAATTAGTTAATATTTTATTTTATTTATTATTTGATTTTTTCACTTATTAATATTTTATAGTACTTACTTTGAGGTCAATAGATTTCTGCAATTTGAAGCATTGAATGAACGAAAATTAAAAAGTCTGAGAACAGTCATGATTTATTCTGATTTTAAGCAATTACAGCTTCAATTATCAATATTCACAACATTTATTTGAATTGTACTTCGAGTTCTAAACAATAAACAGCACGTCGATGGCACCTCAACGAAGGTTATTCGTCTATAGTTTAGGTTAGTTTTAACCAATAGTGTAGCCGCTTTTTCTTCACGCAATGCTTACCCTTGACGATATATGCAAGGGACTATTGTGTACATAAGTACTAACGTACGCTTTATTTTCGTAGCTATGAGCAAAACTCAGACAAACGAACTCAGGTTATAGTTACATAGTGTATTGTGTTGTTTCATTGCGATAGTCGTCTGCACTCTGCAATGTCTATACGTTGAATTTTTATTTTTGTCCGGGACTCCAACTTATGAATTTAAAAAAAGTATTACATAAATGAAAGAATATGGTTTTTATAAAAATATATAATACGAGTGTATCATCGAAAAAGTATACAATTATTAATTAGAAGCATTCGTTTTACGAAAAAATGAATAATTTAAAAAAAAAGATGCGTTGCTATTGGTAAAAGCGTCATATGAAGCTACCCTGACTCAGCTGGAAAGATGTTCATTGGTCAATCAAGAAACTGTGTTTATAGGCTGATTACTTACGCCTGTAGTAAATATTGCGTTAAGAGTACGTTTCATCACCCTTGCATTTATTTATTATTAACGTTATTTTCTTTGTTATTTTTCAATGTTTCCATTACCAAAATAAAAGCAGTTTTTCATGATAGAAGTTGTAGTGTAGATATTTGATAACTACATTTATTTTGAATACATATTGTTAGTTGTGTTAAAAACAACATAAAAAAGGCTTACAAATAATTTTATTTCATCATGGTGAGTAATGAAATATTGCATTGCGAGTATCAAAATATATAACTACATTGTATTTTAATATAGCATGGAAGAGTGAAAGTTCGTACTACTGAAGAGCAAGAGAAAATTAAACAACTTGAAAGACAGAAAAAGTTATCGGAATTCAAAAGAGGAATGCAACTTGTTGTTCAAAAGGTTATTATGACACTTTTTGTATAGAATAATTGATATTACGACAACACAATATTTTATATTTTTAGAGAAAAAATCAAGAATGGAATGATGAATTACTATTAGTAACTGAAAAAATCTTGGTTCGCAATCCGGATATTTATACTTTATGGAATGTTAGAAGAGAAATATTTTTTTATAATAACTGGTAAACAATAAATCAATAATTCACTTTTTAGATTAGAAAATGATTCTTGATAGTCCTCTTTCATTTTTTCAGGACTAATGAAGAACATCTGCAAAAATTTGAACAAGAATTAACGCTAACTGAATTGTGTTTACGAGAAAATCCAAAATCATATTGTATTTGGCATCATCGCACATGGGTAAATGAACAGATATCTGATCCAAACTGGAGAAAAGAGTTGGAACTGTGTAATAAATGCCTTAATCTCGATGAAAGAAATTGTAAGTTACTTTACATGTATGTAAATTTTATTAAAAAAAATTTATTACAGTAGCTAACTGTTGTAGTCCACTGTTGGGATTACAGACGTTTTATTGTCAATAAAGCAAAAATTTCAGACTTGGAAGAGTTAGAATTTACAACAACGAAGATTTTAAATAATTTTTCAAATTATTCTTCGTGGTATTATAGAAGTAAATTACTACAAAAATTATATCCTAGTAACGTTCATGACTTGCCAATCAAATCAGAAAAACATGATGAAGGTAATAATATAGATATTCTAAGTTCAAGCTTGTAATAAGTGAACTTCTTAATTTTAGAATTGGACCTTGTAATGAATGCTACCTTCACTGATCCCAATGATTCAAGTGCTTGGTTTTATCATAGATGGTTACTAGATTTCACAAAACCACAGTACACATTGTGGCAAGCAGTTTTGACCAAAAATAAAATAATTGCAGTTTCACACAAACAAGTTTCTTCAAACTTATACTTGTATTTGAATAATGAGAAAATAAACTGTAAATGGAAATCCGCAACTGGACGGAACTATTCTTTTGTATGGACTGCTCGATTCAAGAAGACATTGGCTGATAATAGTAATCAAGCATTTTTAAAACTTGATGAAACTATTTATAATATGAAAAAATCAAACTCTGAAGATACATGGATCTATAAAAGTCAAATGATAGGTACAAATTATAATATTTCTAAATTGAAAGAGCAGCTAGAAAATTATCGACAACTTTCTATTATGGAACCGAAAAATAAATGGTCCAAGTTAACTAGTTATTATCTAATGTTAAGAATAGATCCAATAGAATACCATGCAGACATCATAAAGATTTTAGAAAATTTAATGGAACTTGATCCGCTAAGGATAAATTACTATAAAGATATACGTAAGTTTTAAATAAACGTTCCTCAATGAAATAAACGAATAATTTATAGATAAATGTATTATTTTTACTTTATGCTTATAGGTAGCAAATGCATCCTTGACTACAGTTTACATTTTGCTATTGATGAAAACATTGACATCAACTACAGTATTGATTTATCCACTTCTGAGATAACTACTCTTTCAAGCCATGTGCAATATCTAACTTTTTATCGTGACGTGAATCTTGCCAATAACTATTTAGGCAGTAAACTTTATCAATTATATACCCTACAAGAATGTGAAACTCTTGATTTGTCAAATAATACCATAACTTCTTTAAGAGCATTCCCAACTTTAAACTGTTTGAAAATATTATTACTAACAGGTAACCAAATAACAAACTCTGAAGAAGTTATTGGTGTAATAGAACGGCATAATTTATCGAAATTGGATTTGCGATCGAATCCGATTCCCGAATTAGCCTCGCTAGTTAATAAAATCAAAGACAATTATCCAGATATTAAGGTGGTCGTCTAATGTAAAGGACTAAAATTTTTTGGTAAATACATAACTAATTTTATACACAAACGTATTAAATTTTCAATATTAAAATACACGTGCGATTCACTAACTATGAATTATCTTCATTATTTGATGAGCAATTATCGAGTAGCAATGTAAAAATATACCTAACAATTTTTAACATATAATATGTCCTTTAAATGAAACAAAAGAATCACTGTAAAAAGATAATCAGATTTGTTTTAATTATACAGTTATAGTCTCAAAAGTGAATCACAAGAGTAATCACAAGAGTACGTAAATGAATATATTGCATAAAAATTTCTAATGTACCGGTGAATCATGACAGTTTGGAAATTTCAACGGATAAAAGCGAGCGAACGGGTGAGCGCGCCTATATCTGTCATCAGTGACATCACTTCAACGGACAACGGTACCTACACCTGCCTACATACTCTCTGTAGTCGTAACTGGAAAAGTTATTCCAACTGGGCCAAAGACAAAGGTAAATTAACGAGGCGCGACGGAAAACGGAGGCGCTAACAGGTGGATGACTCCGAGATGTCCACTAGTAGCGGTTTTCGAAGTTATATTTTCTGTGCTATTTTCATGCGTCGATGCAATGTTTCCATGCGTCCATGAAAAATAAAAAAATAACTAACATTTTCCTGGTTTTGTAATCAGCATCAGCCGGAAATTGAAGATAATGTTTTGGGGAAAACCGCAAAACCGATAAGGCATGTCGGTGTCTTCGAGTCGCTTATACTTGAAAACGAAAATGCAAAAGTTTGAAAATTGTGAATCTGTAAATTTTACGCAACCCACTAAAAATTATAAGAGTTATTCCATGAAAATGATTGATTAGCGCGTCTTCACACGCTGGCCAGTTTTGTTTTTTCCTCGTCGTTATCATCAACTACACACCGTATCGAACATTTGTTCGTCCAATGCCGAATCAAACTTTAGTCGAGATAAATTATTTTTTCCTAAATAGTGAGTTGCAGCAGCTGCTCAACGCCGTCAGATAGGATCGTCACAGTGAAAAAAAGAAGAAAGAAAAAAAGAAATCGATTCCAGGTGGCAGTCTATTTCCAACGTTCATCTCTAAATCAGATCGGTAATTATCCAAGTGGAGGAAAAAATTTAGTTCAAATTTTAATACGAAAATTCCAGTAAAAGAATAGCAACGCATAACATAGTATCTATCGTGAGCCGAGACTACAACAAATGAACTTATGGCGTACATTATGTAGCGCAAACAATGCGTTGCAGTGATCGCGCAAAATCGGCACGATATGCACAGCGCGTGGAGCTCGAATTAATCGACACATGCACCTTATACATTCTCGACTCCGTTTACGCATGCTTCGGGCCTCTCACCGCATATTTCGGAGCGAACGAACGTTACGTGCTGATACGTGTCCAGTCTGACCTAACCTAAGCCGAGCCGTCACCACCAGCAGTCAGCACTAGCCATACTCCGCACTCTCCGTAGAACGTTGCGCCTCGGCAGTGTCAGTTGTGCCTACGTAGCCCGTGAGTGCGTGCGTGTGTCATATATAGGTAGCGTAGAGATCGCGTGTGTGCAAAGCCAGCCAGAGGCATTTGTAGGAAGTCGGATCGAGGCGACGGAGAGTACTCGGACGTCATCAGAAAGTTTGCGGCGGTGGAACATAACAGTGCCAGCCGCGACGTAGCAGCAGCATGACGCTGCTGCTGAGCTTATAGTAGTTCGTTTGAGCTACTCGCTTTCCACTTTCGCGGAGGTGAAGGAGAGAGAACAGGGCCGCGGAGTCAAACAGGCGGACGGAGTAAAAGGAAAAGAACGAAGGAGCTTTCCCAGGCGAAGGCCGTATAATTTGCATCTCTACCAGGCGGGGCACCCAGACGCAGACGTATATACGTAATATACAATGGCATCCGCTAAGAAGAAGCAGGACGAAAAGAATCTGAAGACATTGCGCGAGCTGGTCTCGCAGTCCGGTAACAAGGAGTGTTTCGACTGCCAGCAGCGCGGACCCACTTATGTTAACATGACAATAGGCTCTTTTGTTTGCACTACCTGCTCGGGCATGCTGTAAGTACAACTCTTGTTAACACATATCTTAAGCTTCTAATTATAAATCAGTTATACTCACGGCAACAAAAAAGAGTGTGAGAGAGGAGGAATGGGGAGGGAAAAAGTGGCCTTGCCAGAGCGCGCTCACGTTGCTTGTTTGTCAACAGAACGATTTAAAAAAATATTGTATTTTTCAATTTCCATGGCTTCTTCCTTTTTCAGCCGAGGACTGACTCCGCCGCACCGCGTCAAATCAATCTCCATGGCAACTTTCACGCAGGACGAAATTGACTTTCTCAGGGAGCGCGGTAACGACTTTTGCAGAGCGATTTGGTTGGGTCTGATGCCACAGGACACGACGAGTGCGCATAGTAGTTGCAAGGACGAGCAGAAGATGAAAGACTTTATGAGTGCAAAGTACGAATTGAAAAGATACTATTTGGATCCTGCGATGGCCAGTCAGCTGTTGAATCAAAAGTCACAGAGTGAAAAAGCTCAATCAAGTACTGTGTTGCAATCAAACTCCAAGAATTCTACTGTTATCAAAGCTCCTCCCACAAAGTCCATTTCATCACCTGTGCCTCTGTCAACGATCAAATCAAAGGAGACTGAACTTGTTAGCTCGAATACTATTGACTTTGTTGCTGATTTCAGCAAGGTACCACCTCCTTCGCCACTCACCATTCCACTAAAATTACCACAGCTTGTTGCACCACCGCAACATTCATTTGCTAACTTTGACAATAATCCAATCTTCAACTCACCTACAGGTATGTCACTTTTTCTTTATGTCGCTATTTCAAGTTAATAAATAGAGGACAGTTTGGCAACACATTTTTTTCTTTAGCTGTTTCCAGTACTCCAGCGACAAGTCAAATCACACCTACACTTGCTTTTGCAAATAGTAATGGAACTACAAATACTCCACCCCCACCACCTGAAGATCGTTATGCTGCCTTAAAAGACTTGGACTGTATGATGAAACAAGCAAGTCTTAAAGATGAACCAATTTCGTCCAAAGCTCCATGGAATTTAAAAGATATTAATAATGGTAAGACTGTGAAGAATTTTTTTATCTATATTTTATGAATTTCCAGTTCAATTTCTCTTCATTTTCAGTTCCAAACACAAGTTGGTCAGCTTTTGATCAAATGCCTTCTCCATTTATCTCAAATCCTTTTGCTGGAGATATTTGGCAGCCATCTGTTAATATACTCAATAATAATTTTAATAATAGTAATAACAATTTTCAACAAATGGAACCTACCGTTTGTAATCCTGCTAATCCATTCAGGCAAACGCAAATTCCGATGTTCAGTAATGGTAAACAACTATTGATTTTTTAAATTATTGATGATCATTAATAATTCAAAAATAATTAAACATATAACTATTCTGCATTTTTTAGACTTCAATTGGTTCGGACACGACCCTCAAAATGCGGAAAATATTTCATCTAGTCATTTATCGCCTTTATCCAACAAATCATGGCAACCAACTGTAACAGGATTCAGAGCAAATCCTTTTGTTGTAAGTATAAATTTCATGAAATTTTAATGATTTGTAAAGTTATTCATTAACCTAAATCATTACAGGTTGGTTCTGGTGTTGGAGATGTAACGCGAAACTCAAATAATCCTTTCTTGTGATCCATTGCATTATTTTTTGATCAAATTTTAAGAACAAACATTCTACATTGGCGTGTAGATTTGAAAGAGAATTTTTATTGTATATGACGAAACATAAAAATTAGCGCTGTTAATTTTAAACTCTCTAGGAGCACCAATCTCTCTTTCTATCTCTCTGATTTATATGTAATTTTATTAATTATTTATAAAATTAATTTTGCAAATAATATTAAATAAAAATTAACAATTGTTACTGTTAATTCTATTACTGTAGAGTTGATATTGTATTTGTAAAATGTACTTGCTGCTTGCTTGAATTCTTTTTTATAGTAATTTTTTATTGATAAAAAACAACATATAGTCTCAGGACTGTTCTTTTTGAAGAAGGTGAAAAAAAACTAATAAAATCGTTGAAGTCTTTGAAAACAAAATTTGTGTCTCAATAATTGACATTCATTGAATAAAAGTAAAAAAGATTTATTGAACAAATTACTGGTATTTGTTTCTACAACTGATGATACGGATTGCGTATTCGGATTTCAGTGAATACATACAAAAGTCGTAAAAAAAAAGTTTGCGATTGCGTAGGTGCACACTTAAATACTTTATTTACTTAGAAATATTCTAATAAATACAAAATCACAAATGAACACTTAGTCTTTGTTTTAGCTTAATAACAGTAGTAGGTCGATCATACTTGCACAATAATTATTTACTCGGCTGTTACACTCGCACAAGCTAAAAAAAATTACACGTGTATTAAAAAAAAAACAGAAATTCATTGAATAAGATAACGATCATAGGTATAGCGTCATCTTATAAATGTCATTCTGTCTAGCGAAGTTAATAAAAAGTATAACGTCGCTAATAAAAAGTTTCGTGTCACACTCCGGTATATAAAACTTCGTCGCTAACGGCATAATTGGATGATCGTCTATTACAAGTTGAGCCGTGCTACAATGACAATGATTAGAAGCGTCGATGAGACTGCAACGGGTCATCGTGTAAGATGATCTGTGTTGAATTGAGGGTATAAAAACAAGTCGATCCCCGAAAATAAAAATATATATATATATAAAAAAAACTAAAATGTGGCGATTCGTCTATAGTCGTGTTAGTCATGATTCTTCATTTCCTCGATATATATAATATACGCAGAAGACAATGAGACGATCTTGCAAAGGCGATGATGATAACGTGACTCGGTGATCGACGATGATAAAGTATAGAAAAAATGTTTGAGATAAAAAGGCGAGGAAACGATCTTGAGCTCTTGCCATTATTTGTTTTTTGTCCTTTTTAGGCGATACAAACGCGACGAGTATAAACGAAGCATTGGACGAATACTCATTGTCATCAATATGCTCATCATCAGTCGTTAAAAAACAGATTCACGGTTGGGTTTTTAGTCGGTTCGAGCCTAGCAACCGTTGCTATTAGGGTTGCCAGCTTTTGGCAGCGGTCGCACCAAATACAACTTCTCGCCTTGCTTGTTGGTATAAATCGGGGCTCGCTGATAGTGATCTACCAGTTGGTCCAGTGTATGGAATTTCCTTTGGCCAATGCAGTAAAGCGCACCCTCGACGTGCACTCTGAAGTGTTTATTACGTCCTGGTGCTTTCAGTGAAACTGAATAATCGCCCATCTACATGAAACAAAAAATGAATAATGAGATAAGGAATATTTGAGTTGACATCCAATTAACATCATTTGCAATTTATTAGCTCGCAACGATGCTTTTTATGTACTGTCCCCTATTAAATCATGTCTTCAAAAAGAAATAGGCATTTCAAGAACACGTGTTACAAATTAAAAAAAAAAGTTTTTAAACTCGAAAGAAACGAAAGATAACTTATAATAATTTGGATCTGGTGACTCGACTAATATTAATCATTGTCATTCTCGAGTGTAACTTTTTTACAGTCGCAAACTGATATAACCAGAAAAACTGCATTTGAACGATCAGCAGATTCGTATAAAAAATAAATGAACGTTTTTCAAGCTCCTACTGCACACTAAAGTAGTGGCTGTGATGAATTGTTTTTACAAGCATGATCATTAAAAGAAACATTAGTCGGTGTGCACTCACATTGGTTTCGCTGTCCCTAATTAAAAAGTCGCCGTCGTGGCCGTGCGTATTGAGTAGCGTGTCGCATTGGGAACGTGTAATGCTGCCGTAATACCACGGTTTTCCCATGAGATGAGGCCTCTCGACTACGGCAGAATTGGTAGCACCGCCAGCGGAATTGGAATGATGATCGGCTCGTCGCTCCAAGGAGTCACCGCCTCTTTCGCTGTTGGCATTGTTGCCGGCACGCTCCCGATAAGGCTGTGTCAGGTATTCGCTAAGTTCCTGCAGGTAATTCCGTGGCACGAGGCCGATCTGACCTTGACCGTTTCTGGCCTTATACCATTCGGGATCGGCGGGCGGGCGATCCAGTATCTCCAATCTATCACCCTTCTCGAACGACAATTCCTGATCGTTGTTCGAGGAGAACGAGTAAAGTGCTACCACGATATCTAGCACGTTCTCGGCCATAGCGTAGGTGTGCAGCGTGTCGTCCGCATCACCCTCTTCCTGAGTATAGTTGGATGGAAACCATCCGGCTTGCGTGCCGCTCTGTCCTCTCCACCAGCCATCGTTACTCTTCTCCAGAATAAGAATTCGCGTGCCTTTGACCAGCGACAACTCGTCCGGCTGTTGGGCTTGATAGTTGTACTTGACCACGGCTGTACCAATAGCTTCGCTCGGGTCTGCTGGCAGACGCCTGGGCATTATAGGTGACTCGACCACTCGACTGGGAGAATTACTGGACGGTAATGTTTTGGAACCAGAGCCTTTTTTCACCTTCTTCTTAATGCTGTCAAATAGAGATGGCTTTTCTTTCTTCACATAGTTACTCGGCACATAGCCCGCCTGACCGCGAGAGCTTTGTACCCTCCACCAGTGCTTCGAGTCGTCCAGCAGCAAGTATCTTTCATTTTTACGCAAGTCCAACTCCTGTGCACCCTGTGCCTCATAGTCGTACTTCGCGACAACGTAGCACACGTCGTCTTGGTTTGTTTTGCCTAAAATACAACCATTATAGATAAATTGTGAACTCAATCAGTCACCTCTGCTCAGTCCATTTTCAGTGAAATCACTTTTAGTCAAAGTAGTAGAGTCATCTACAAATGATCAAAATTTACTCTACTCAAATTTAATAATACTCTAAAAACTGAAAACAATAATTCTAGTAATACTTTAGGCGAATACAACCTACCATGCTTCATGGCTGCCATGTGCGAAAAAGATGTGATGATAAAGTATTATTCTTAATTAGATATATGACTATGTCAGTGCTACTTGTGCCCTTTACTCAGCACGAATCACTTTGTAATAATGGTAAATCAGTAGGACTGGAGTCAGTACTATTATGGCAGGCATTCATTCTTTACACATAGATTCTTATATCTTCTTTATACATAGATTCTTTATCATTTATTTTTCAGTGCTCGAGTACATTCCACTTCCTTGACTCGAATTTTGCAGTTTGGGGTACAGCAAATAAATGCCCAGTCAACACTTAAAAATAAAAGAAAGAAAAGAAAAACAAGGATTAGTGTAAAGTTTTCTTTAATTTACACTTGCTCTTATCAAAATTTTTAGTGCAAATAAATAATTTCTGAGAGACAAAATTTACATGGATATTTGCTGCATTGATTAATAAAAAACGTAATGGCTATCACTGAGATTTTTGTTGTAACCTGACAAAGCTTCAAAAGAATAATAGATTCAATAAAAACATTTCTACTTGAAAAGTTTTACAGTAGGAAAATGTAGCATGCTGTGACTAGTATTTTTACATTCAAATCAATAAAATAAATGTACCGATGTAACGCACACATATACACATTGATGGGAGGGGGGGAGGAGATGAGACGAAACAACAAATGAAAGTCAATCACATCATTACACTTTTCACACTGGAAAAACAATCTCTAAGTTAGAATTAGTATACGTTTCGAGGCAGACAGACAGTTCGAGCGCTAGAACGTACATATTCCAAAAATAAATCAACGAATCTTCGGAGAGTCTTTCGACACTGTAAAAGAACTACTGTCAACATAGAGCGAGACGGCCGCAACGCTGACTCACGAGGAGATCAGCAGCAGCAGAGCAGCAGATTACACGAGCAAAAGCATATATAGAGGATATATGAGTTGCAGCTGCGTGGTGCATTCGACTTACCAATCTTTAGGCTAGACATATTCCCTCATGTGTAAGGAGTTGGGGGTGCCGTACAGCGGCACGCTTTGCCTTCGTTAGCGCGTATTGTTAATAATGCGTCGTTTTTTTATACAAGATTTTCTACAGGGCAAGCTTAGCTTACTTGCTCTCTCTCGCTTTCTGTCAATTGATTTTTCGGCTGCTCTCTCTCTCTCTCTCTCTCTCTCACTCGCTCACTGAGCGCTGCCTATGCCGCTTGCTGTGTGTCCCTCTACAACCCACGAGCGTTGAACGTCGAGGACACACGCCCAGCGATCGCTCGCGACTGCTGCAGAGAGAAAGGACCAGCAGCGGTTCGCCTTCAATATACACATACACGCACACATGTCTGCTCACCCACTCACACGCACGCGTATGCACATTACAAGCGTTCGGTGCGTTGTGCTCGATGGGTAAAATCTGTGCTTGTTCGCAAAATTAACAATTAACGCCGTATCTAATAGTGGATGCCTACGATCTATACGTTCGATATTCTATGCCACTTAAATATTCTTTCAGATATAATGAAAACAGACTGGTGTCTCGAGAAATCGAGTTGTACTCTTAAATCATACCGAAAAATGAATTGTTATATTGAAACACAAGCTATATATAAATACATACTATACCGGCGATAACGCCGACCAGTTACCATGCGCTAGCGCGCGACGATAACTCGATGCGCCGGCTGTTACCACTAGATGGCGGTAGCCCTCTAAGGCACTTTGGGGGACTTGGAAGTATTTGCTTCGTTGACTCCATGGTACGGACATATGCGACCGTGGCTATAGTACTTCGTGCTGTTGACGCAATTTTCGCTCCTGCTTTACGAAAATTGTGAGATCTGAAGTCAACTGTTGGAAGCTTTTTGACAGAATTGCCTAACCTTGTGCTGATGCTACGATGAATGCGACTGGATTCTGAATATCTTACAAACGTTATTTATAAGTAAAAATTTACCAGATTTAGTACACTTTTAATAAAAATGGAGACTGTGCCAAAGGACTTGAGAGGTTTGCGAGCGTGTTTATCATGCTCTCTAATTAAAGTAAGTAAAAAATGATTTTTGCTTTCATTTTTTCTGATTTTGTAGGTTAGAGCCAAGATTTGTTTAGTTAATCATTTATAACATACTTTTTACAATATTCTCTCTAATTTATTTGAAACTAATGTTTCAGACATTTGATCAATTTGAGATGGATGGCTGTGAGAATTGTGACTTTCTAGGAATGAAAAATAATAAAGATCAAGTATTTGACTGCACAAGTTCTAATTTTGATGGGTATGTTTTTTATTTTAATTTATATTTTTGATGATTTCATATTTCTTCTATTCTCTATTTGATTTAAATAGATTGATAATACTTTCTTTAAAATCTACTTAAATTTTTAAAATATAAGAACTATAGTGAGCAATTGTTAAAGTTGCATTATATATAAGTAATAAAATATTTGTAATATACTTTCTAATCATTATCAGTATCATCTTATAAGTGGAATAAAATTGTTAATATTTTCTTACATTTTCATAGAATGATTGCTGTAATGAGTCCAGAGGATAGTTGGGTGTGCAAATGGCAAAGAATTAGTAAGTGTTTTGCATATAATGGAATGTTTTATTATATCACTTTATAATCCATAGTACAGTAATAAAACCATATATTTTTCACAATTTCAAAAATTTTTCATTGTTAATCTTTTACTGTCAAGATTATTTATTAAAATATCTGAGATTCATTAACTTTTTTCATTTATAGATCGGTTCACTAAAGGAGTATATGCCATATCAGTGTCAGGACGTTTGCCAGCCAATGTTATAAGAGAGATGAAAAGCAGGGGCATAATATACAGGTCACGTGATACAAGCCAACGATAATATTTTGGAGAGATTAGTATATTTTTTTACTCTAATAATATGATGTATTTTACCAAGCTGCTGTCTTAGAATTTTGTTATATTAAAACTATTTAGTAACAAAATTATAAACTCTTAAGGTTTTCAATTTAATTTTAATTTTGGTTTCATTATAATTTTGATGATAAAAACTTATGTCATTTGTTAGTCAACAATTACTTCTGTTTAAGTACTTCATATGTAAATATTACTATGATATAAGATACTATAATAATTTTGATAAATATTAATAACAATAAAATTGTGAATTTTATTGAGATTCCTACTCAATGAAATGTAAATTTGTAACTAAATATGAATTTGAAGTTACTCGTTCCAAAATACAACAATTTTACATTCACATTTCAGTTTATATAGTGAAATAAAAAAATCAAGAATTATGAGTATTTGTAGCAAGGCTAGATTGCAAAAATGATATTGGATAACGAAGTGCAGGTAAATTACTGCTAACAGTATGAAGCCATAAATTGGCACAAGTAGCATGGTAGTTGTGATCATTACAAATGATTCGTCCACTAGTTATCACTGTTAAGCATAATGCACAAGTTACTCCATCACCTTGGTGTAAAGGCCAAGTTGGTAACTCTGTAACAATCTGAAAAAATTCTAGAATTAATATATATTTTACATAATATTTTAATAACTATTCTGAATTCAAGAATTACTGGAATATTTGTGTAAAATGGTTCCATTTCTGACCAAATTCTATCAATGTCCATCAACAAGTCATCAAAGCCCATTATATTGATATCCATTTCTTTGTGTGAATAATTTACTCTTCTACAAACAGCTGCTACTTCCGCTAAATCTGAAAAAATCATGTCATATGAAATGGTTCACTAATTGTTGTAACTAAACACTGCTTTAACGCTCTTACTGCAGAGGAAATTGTATCCTTGTGCTGAGGCTAATACTTCTCGCAAAACTATTTCAGATGTTATACTTGTAAATATATTTGCAGCAACTTGCAATAACAAAACACAGCTTTCCATGTACTGTTTCCATTCCCAATAGATCATCTATAAATACAAATACATTTATCAAATAATATGCATACTTAGACATTTTTAGGCCTACAATGTGAAATAATGTTTTTACTTGATGCATATTCTCAATTTGTTGTTCATCTTCTTGACTAGAAGGTAAAAATGACTTTAAATCTAAACTTGGTACAGACCCAGAACGAGTTATGACTCCTGGTGCTGCCAATTCCATACTATTAACTGACAAGGTATCTTCTCTTTGTATGGGTTTTTCTAAAAACAAAAGTTTAACTCATATTCTATCAAATAACAGTGAAAATATATATACTATGTTTAATTTACCTGTTTCAATCACTACTTCAAACTTTTCTTCAGTTTGACAATCTACACTTTCTTCAAAGGCAAGAGCATTAAACGCATCTGAAATCTCTTGAATTAAAGAAGGACTAGATTTGCTATTTGAGCCAATGATGCTCTCTGTATTGAAATCAAAATCACACAATAAATCAATGGTATTAGAAGTGATATCAGAGATTGATGGGTCAGTAAATGGAACAGAAATTGTTGGTTCAGGCTCCGGTTGCTCTGCAGAAACAAAATCTCCAAACTCATCAGCTGTTTGATTCAAACTTTCAGAAACATCTAATGAATCTAGATTTGGTTCTGTACTAAGTTTAATGGAAGATTCCTCAACCAATGCTCTGAGTGCACTGTACTTGTCTTCTGTTGTCTGGAGATTCATCAAATCTGTTTGCATCACATCTTCATTTGTATCTTTAATTTGTGTCACAAAAAGTTGATCAACATTTTGCATTTGCATTGGTTTTTGTAGAGGACTAATTTTATTTACAGCAGATTTTTCTGTGCTACTTGAAAATTCTTTTGTAATTGTTTGGATAATTTCAATTGAATCATTTCTAATAGCAGTATCTTTGAGTATAACAGTTTTAGACTGATTTTTTATAGTACATTTCGGAAAAATTTCCGATAAACGCTCGTTCGATTGTGTGTCTTTGTGTGATGTAAAATTAGAAGTTGTACTAGCAGTCTGATTATTATTATAACTATTACTATTTTTACTTATACCAGTCTTTTTCACTTTGTCATTTACTTTTTTAATACCAAGATTATGATTAGCTAAACGACTTCCAATTGCGGAGCCTTGTTTCGAATCCCATAAACTTGGAATACTAGAAATATTGCTAATTGGAGCACTTTGGAAATCACTAAAATCATCATTTGAATCTGAAGAATAAGATGAAGATTGATACTTTATATCAGATTGACTATAAAAATTGGGCCTTTCATCAACATAAATTGTATTCGAATTGGAGTATGATGAATAATGATCAGAAGAAAATTTGACTTCTCTTGAATCACTACAATTATGATTATAGAGAGAGCCATCAACAATTGCAGATGGAGTTACTGTTTTATTTGTTAATTTTGTGGAATTTCCATGCTTCTTATTTGTAAGTGTTGCATTCATAGATGGAGGTTCAAAAGATGGAACATGGACTTTCGGTTCATTTTTTACTACTGTTGCATCTATTAATGCTAAATTTAAATTTGGAGTGGGTGGTATTCGAATATAATACAGGACTTCTAAACTGTTAAATGGGTAAGAGGCTTGAGCAAGAGCTACTAAGGCAAGAACAATGTATAATTCTTGTTCTGTCAATTGTCCAGCATATTTTTGATTGGCTAAACTCCAAATGTAACCCAGAACTTCTGTAGGTAATTGACTTGTTAACAGTAGTGGAAAGATTTTATTTGTATCAACTAAAAGTTCCCCATGCATAGAACCAGGTTTACATCTATCTTCTTTGACAGCTTCCCAAATTCTCTTGTAAAGAGGAGATAAAACATTGGAATTTGGCCATAGCCAGCCAGGAAGCTGTGACATTCTTTTTTCGTTGCCAGCTTGCGTCTTATTCATTATTGTAGATCTATATATTTACAGCTCAAGACACTTTTACAATATATTTTCTCATTAAAAATTACTTATTCGCGATCACATAAAGTATTTTCGATCACTCGATGAAAAAATCGATAATTATGAATGTATTTATCCGGAAATATAACAACCATACTGATGAAAAAAATGAACGTATTTAACACTAGACTACAAGAAAACGGATGAAATATGTTGACATTTCTTATCGCACGCTCACAACAATATTGATGGCAGACGATTTTTTATTTGACACTCGCACACGCACTCAACCCACTCACACACCCACGACGGCAACTTTCGTCAATTTTTTCCGCGCTGATTTCAGCGCCTACTCTGTTCAGCGGACAATACAGAAAGTAAGCTGCTATCATTTTGGTCTTAAATGGGGCTGGGCGCTTGGCTGTAGGTTAGGACCTTTAGACTAACTGGTGGCAACCAGAGTGGCGGTAGCGTTTTCCGAGTTGAATTTTCTAATTTGTTAAGGTGAGGTTAAATAAATAATAATACGATCATTTTATTTGTTATTCTTTATTGAAAACTGAGTATTATTACTTAATTTACATATGTTTAAGATATTAATATATTTATTTTAGAAATAAACCACCTTTAGTAGTTAGAATATCGTCAGAATATGCCGACTGACTTTTACATTCGTTACTACGTCGGCCACAAAGGTAAATTTGGCCATGAATTTTTAGAGTTTGAATTCAGACCTGATGGTAAATTGAGATATGCCAATAACTCGAACTACAAAAATGACACAATGATCCGCAAAGAAGCCTATGTGCACCAATGTGTTATGGAAGAATTGAAAAGAATCATCACAGACTCTGAAATAATGCAAGAAGATGACTCTCTGTGGCCTCAACCTGACAGAGTTGGTCGCCAAGAGCTAGAAATTGTTATTGGTGATGAGCACATATCTTTCACAACTTCAAAGACAGGTTCGTTGCTAGATGTCAATCAATCAAGGGATCCTGAAGGACTTAGATGCTTCTATTACTTGGTTCAAGATTTGAAATGTCTTGTATTTTCTTTGATTGGGCTTCATTTCAAGATCAAGCCTATATAATTATCTAATCTAGGTCTAATGATAATTCTTACTTTTCAGTATATGTAATAAATTTAAGTTGTGAAATACATTAAATTCATTTTTCCAATGAAATTCATTTATGTTTTATGCATTTTCATAATTTCTTTCTATTTTCACTTATATAAACGTTATAGTTTTTTAAATTTATATTTATATTTATTCATTTTATTTAAAATTTGAGAATAGATTTCTTGTATTTTTGTGTACTACAAACTGTGTTCCAGAAGTAGTTTTTAATTTATTTATTTAGATATATTTCTATTGTTACTATAGGTATAAATCTAGAATAAACAAATATTGCAATCATTCTTCAGCTGATTTTTCTTTTCATTCGGTAATTTTGATGAATATTTCAATATAATCTACGCAAGGTTTTAGAAAATAAATTTAGAATATGAATGCATATGATGTGGAATGGGTTGATTGTGATCAGAAATTAAATCAAATTCATCTTTCAATGTGATTGCGGTTAGCATACAGTCTCCATGCTGTAGAGTATAGGTAACTCTATACGCGCGCGCGCACCTGTGTGTGTGTGTGTGTGTGTGTGTGTGTGTGTGTGTGTGTGTGTGTATTCAGCTACAGGCGAAGCTAAAAGAAAAATGGTTAGCGGTACACCCAACGTGAATTGAATCGCGACCCCCCCAGTTAGGTTGGTATGAGAATTCCGTCGTTGCATCGGAACGAAGAAACCGCGGGAATATTAAAAAATGAAAATTCGTTTTAAGATACGATAAAAAGCTAAAACGTTACTAATTTGTTTTTAGGTTTAAAATTAATTGTTTCCGAACAATGAATTTAGATGCATGATTATTTGATTTTAGGTTTTAATTATATAATTTAAGAACGAGCGTTATACTATGACCGATCTGAAAACCACCGTTACGGACTGAAAGTAGCACTCTACCAACCTAACTAGGGGGGGGGATCGCGATTCAATTCACGTTGGGTGTACGATATTCGTTGTAACACTCGTTACATCGTAAACATAAAAATAAGTCATATTATGTTATGTAGGTATATATGTATTTTGATCGATAATATTGATCGTGCATATCGACTACCGTCGGTAACATTATTTGCGGCTCCACCGGAAGATGGCACCCGTTTCAATAGTTACACGATGAGTATTTTGGGCACTTTCTAACGCCGACGGCTTATACATTGTGCTTCAACTCCTGTATATAGTCTCCATGGTGCTAAACCATGCTGGCACACTGTGTTATCTGGGTAGTGTCTTCGCGTAGTATGTTGAAATATTCTCCACATTCCAAATTTCGCCCACTATGAAAAATTGCATTATTGGTATAACAATAATAATAATTGCAAGCAGAAGAACCGAATGGTGATGGTAATGGCGAGGTAACTCAAACGGAACGCCGGTTGATTAACAATTCGTGTGTCTGCAGGTTGTAGTTTCAAGTCAGACAATCGATCGAGATCTCGAAATCGATTATCGAGTGCTTGATGATCGAGCATGCGCAGTAAAAATGTTGAATAAATTTTTCACGGCTGGAGAAGAAAATAAAATTAGACCACCTCGGAAATAAGAACGATAAAAAAATCAACAATCGTCGATGTAAATAACGAAATTAGTAGTTTAGTCACTTATTTTATTAACTATGAATAGTTTTGTAGATTAAACACATAATAAAATGCATAATATGTATGTTAAAAAAAACGTATGACTTATGAACCCATAGCGAAGCTATTGTGTATTCCGCGCCTCCGGCATTCATGTCGCAGATCGCTCCCGCGACCATTGATAAAAATTAGTTTATTTAACGTTTACTCAAAGTACTCGAATTTTGATTAGATTATCGATTTGTCATATAATATACTATCAACTTAAGAAACTCGCGAACATGTGCTGCGGTGTCCGAGCGGTTAAGGAGATGGACTTGAAATCCATTGGGTTATACCCGCACAGGTTCGAATCCTGTCCGCAGCGAATTTTTTTTCTATTTTGACACTACCTAGTGGGACTTGTGACCGTACTGCTATAATACATTTTTAAAATTTTTAAGTTATTTGCTTAATTAACAACCATTTTAATTTTCAAATCCTTCAAGGTCGTTATAGATTTTTTCTGTCCATAGCAAATTTTATGCGGCATTATTATAATTATTTATAATGTTTTCATGTAAGCATTCGATTTATCAGTTACAATAATTGATAATTTCGTAATAATCAACTATATTTATTAAGCAGTTATAAAATAGTAAAAATCTGTAATAAATAATATCATTTAATTCTCGTTCAAATATATTACAGGGTAGTAAGAATTTAGTGGTTAAAAACAGTTGACCTATAATCATATTATTATCACATATTACTCACGATTATATCGTCTGTACATACATACTTTTATAAAAATATAATTAATTATAGAGTACTTGAAAATGTAGATCAGCATTTAGTTTAACCCAATTCCAATTCTAATTCCAATTGTTGAGCTAGGCAATAAAAAAATATTTTTAATAAAAGTCAAAGCAGCAGAAACAATATTTAATTTTGTGAAATATAAAACATGCACATGAGAAATGTTATTATTAAAATTTATTTTGGGCTTGTATTTTGAAGCAGCTTGTCATAACAGATATTAATGTTTTAATTATTGTAGTTGGTACTATAATCACAGTGGTATTCGTTTAATTAATTTTTTGTTTTTTCATATGCCGGTCTACTGTATAACAAGTTTATTACAACATATTCCAACAGCGCCTTTTCTCAGCTTTCCTGGTTAGTATACATATCACTCATATCAGCTGTTGTGATGTTTCTAGAATCGTGAATAGGTAGCGCTGTCGTCGGTCTACTCTTGATTTCATTTCTGACGTCATCCAAGTTTCAGTCAAATCGAGTATTATTATCAACTTTCAAATGGTTATTGCAAAAAAATATAATACAAGTAAATGAGTCAAAGTTAAATGAAATATAATACAAGTAATTCATGAACTAAGCATTCAAGTAGCCTAAGGTAGACCTGATGTATCAACTTTAAAAGATATTCTTCTAACATTATTATATTAGATAAAAAGCTGTACATTAGCTTGCGCAGCTTTACAGATAATACTACGCAAACAATGTCAATAATAAACATAATTCTGCAATATTGACAAAATCTCGTTGAACAGATACATGTTTTCAGTTCAATAAGATTATGAGTTGAAAAAGTCTTGATGATAAATCCAGACGCGCAACAATGTTTATATCTATCGTAAGTTGCAACAATGTAAATATAATATTCGAAGGCAATAACGCGAGGCGAGTAAAGCATTAATTGCTTACAATACAATACAGTTATAAATACACTAAGCAACTCATATGGTGCGATCAGAAAATCAGCTGCAGATACTTTCGTTATCGACCTACATACATACGCTGGCGCAGATATATATATGCATGGGTAATGGATCAGGGATGCATCGTTGTTTGATACAGTGTTGTGTAGTCTGACGCGTTTTTATTATTGTTGCCCCGAGAAAAAGAGCGAAAAGAAGAGTGCAGCAGCAGTTACGCAGCCCTTAGTAGCACTTATGTAAAGTCCAATATAGTAGTAGCAGCGGCGAGACTATCAGAATTGCGATTGCGAAATAGCTGGGTGAAAACGGTGTGTGCATGTGCTACGGCGTGATGTGCGAATCATCAACGTTACTGCTGGACTCTCGATATTTCCGAGATTATCCGTGACAACGACGGGGAACATTGTAACAACTATTATTTCTAACCTCCAAGCAGCTCCGAACGTGTTTTCATCCATCACCCTGTTTCCAAACTTCTTCGCGGCTCTCGTAGCTGCATTCTTCTCGTCGCGTAAGATGGATCTAGGTGAAACGATTGAAGATTCCTACAACATATACGCCTTCCAACGCTTCGTTTTCGTTAAACTTGACGTGCAAAGTTCAGAGAAGCCCAAGGCACGTAGTGGACACAGAGTAGTATGCGACGAGAGGAATCTTTACTCCTATGGCGGTTTCAATCCCAATATCGAAGCTAATGATCCAGATATGCGAAATAATCTTAGTTGGACCGACAGTAGGCCCTTATTCAAAGAGCTCTGGAAATTTAACTTTGCCACTAGGCGATGGAAAAGATTGCCATGCCAAGAGATCATGCCTAACGAGTTGGCTTCCAATGCAGTTGTGCTTCAAGGAGTATTTTTGCTCATTCATGGTGGTACTGGAGTTCCTTTTGGTGAAAATCGCAACAACAATGTGTACATATGTAATGTTAATAACGGAGAGATGCATGTGATACCTGCGAATGGTGATTATCCAATGCCACAATATGGACAAGCAGTGGTTTGTCATGGACCATATTTGTATACTGTTGGTGGTACAACAGGCTTGGAATACACGTGTGACATTCATAGATTTGACATGAGGAGTCAAATGTGGGAGTCTGTGTACATATGTAGTGGAGGAGATCAGTGTGAGCCAAAAGGCAGATATAGGCATGAACTGGCTTTTGATGGTAAAATTCTTTATGTACTAGGTGGTGGCACAGGATTTGAAGCTTTTGGTTTTATGGTAAGATACATCTTTTATATTTATTTGAATCATTCATCTTTAGATGTATTGATTTTCACTATGGATTACAGGAAATACCAGCCTTTGATACCTCACAGAGAAAATGGATGACAGTACGTGCTCAAGGTGATAAAGGAAAGCATTATCCAGAAGCAAGAAGATGTCACGGTTTAGTGCAATATACCGATGAGAATACAGGTGCAACTTTGGTTGTCATATCTGGAGGATACAATGGTACACATGTTTTCAGAGATATATGGAGGCTAGATTTATCTGTCTTACAATGGAGGTGTTTACTACCATGCATGTTACCTCAGCCCACTTACTTTCATTCTACAACACTCACTCCTGCAGGCCAGATGTTCACATTTGGCGGCATAGTTCAACATGGAAATGAGGTAATTACTCTTAGTAAATATAAGTGATTACTTGTGAGATATTTATTACAAAAATAATTTTCAGGTGAAAAGAACAGACGAAGTTCATTCTATTTGGCTAACTATACCAAAACTTTCAGAAATTTGTTGGGAAGCACTGAATTTCTATTGTCCAAACTTAAAAAACAAAACATCAGAAGATTTGATAGCCATGGGGATACCTTTAAACTTCGTTAGGAGGTTTGAATATGAATCTTGAACAGTATAGTTTTTCCAAAAGTGATTTTTCCTAGAATAGCTTTATATTTTTGGGTGCTATCAAATTTAATTCTATTGTTACCAATCAATAATTGAAAAGATATAACTGTTAAAGAGATGAAAAATTTTACTTATATTTTTGTATTGCTGTAACAAATACAGATTGTGAACGAATATTACAATCATCTCAGTGATATTGAGTAAGTTTGTTCTCGAAAAATTTTTACATTGAGAACGAAAACGGTTGTATTGGTCACCGAATATATATTTGAAAAAAAATCGGATTACCGCTTTATTCGTATTTATATTTGTAAATATATTATTATGATAGCGATATATGATTTATGAATAATTAATAGCAAATTTAGAGTGAATTGTGAGAGTATCCTTTATTCATATCTTCTATGTTTTTGCAGCTTAAAACATTTTATAAGTACAAAAAGCTCATTAATTTTAGACTTGATTTGAAGTTTCATTGTTTTTCATTTCTTGATTTTGTATATATGCTACTTTTAGAAATCATTCATACATCATGCGACGTCGTTTCAAAATAACTTTACAAATTAGTATAATTTATTATTCAATAATAATGTTAACTTATCTAAAATGTACTGATAGTTATTTTATTTAATTGATAATAGATATATTCTTGCTTTTATTTCAAAATTTGAAATGAACTTGAAAAAATATTTTCGTAGCAAACTTGTTCTATATTATAGCTTATGTAATTTAAAAATTTATGCAAAATAAATGTGTCATAGAGTAGAAAAGTAAATTCGATAGCACGTGTTATTTCAAAATCTATTTCATTCAGTATCTATTTTTTTATTTAGTTTCAAGAGTACTTTTATTTAAAAAGTATTTTTAACAAATTATTGATCAATGGTTTAATTGTTATTAACAAAATTTTAGATGGTAGTAATCGACTTTACTCTATATTCAATTTTCTATTTTTTTCACAACTATTTGCAATAAACTTGAATCAGTGGGATTACTTAATAACAGGTCAAATTATTAATAACCAGTGTATGCACATATCTAAAATGATAATTATACAAATATTGCAATTAACCAACTAATAGCTTCGAACCAAAGTGGATTGATTAATATGAAAAACTCCAAGTTCTCTTTTAGATAATATTAAGCTTTATGAAAATAAATTCTATTCAATAATGTATGTACAATCACGAATTTTAAAGTTTATCATACGTCGAAAATATTTATATCCGTTGATAAGGCCAAGAAATATTTACGATTAAAAAGTATAAAATTGTAGAGAAAGTGATCTAAGCCTCGTGTGGATGTTTGCACCTGAGAAACGAGGGTGACAAGGCCACATAGGATTAAATCACTTACTTAAACATGTATCTAATTTGATTTTTCGATACGACATGTACGAGACGAGATTTGATATACGCTTACTTTTCCGTTAGTACGTAAATCGAGTCCTCGAGTATGGAGTGTCGAAGAATTCATCATTATGTAATTTATAAACGTATAGAATGCAACTATGTAAAAAGAAAAGTTAATTGATTTTCAACAACGTAATCAATTCTGTGACTACTTAAAAATCAAGATGTGGTAGATATTATATATAAAAATATTCATAGAACAGATGTTTCTAAAGGTTAAACTTGATTTACAAGGACATTGTCTCATCTGCAACTTGTACATTTATCTGGAACGTCGAAAAAGCTTTTCGTATATAAGCAAGAAATTGCAACTTTTTAATTTAGCGTACGATGTTTTTATTTTGTTCTATTTTATTTTATTTTATTTTGTTGCATGCAATTGAGCAATTGAAATATAATTTTATTGAGATGAATAGCTTCTGAACTAAGAGATATAAGAATGACATGCAATTGTTAAAATTGGAAAAGAATAGTGAAGATTTTTTTTCCTTAGCTAAGTGGCAATTCTTTTTAGACTCAGATTCCGTAATGATTTTATATAAACAAAACTATCATCTTTTAATTTAGTTGGAAGTTTATTTCTTACGGGTTTTAAGATATTTTTATGTACATCCCATAAAAAATCAATGATTTGCAGATTGGACATTTTCCTAGTTAGTATACGTCGCGTTATACAATTCATCTGTGTGTGCAGCTTCATTAGCGATTTTCAATGATGTTTGAGCGATAAAATGATATATAGCTAATGATATTAGTTAATGCGTTGTATTGGTAACTGTAAAATGAAATTTTAGTATTAAAACGAAAGCTGATAAATCCACTAATGAAGTCTGACAGCAGTTGTAATAGTGTGCATTAAAATCATGTTATTCATAATTACAAACATGACAGGATAAATTTAGACAAACATTGCTAATATAAAGTAACAAATTAATTCAAATGTATGCGCTTACGGATGATCGTCAAAATTATATGTTATCATTCTTCCGAAATTACAATGAGTCGTACTGGCGAGCATTTGTATCTTATATAATCTTTTTTCTTTGCGTATAAATTTTTTATAAATAAATACAAAAACTTGTTATAAGTTTTACTGTTTTGAATTGATTGATTGAAGCCACTAAAACATTAATTTTACGGTTTGATTGCATACACATGAATTAACGTTATCTATGAATAACTTGTTATCTAATTTTTCAATTTTTATGAAATTGTACAATCTAATAATATAACATAGTACGTTATGTTTCTCTTTTAAAAATAATCTGAAAAAGAAAACGTTAGAAGTGTTTTCTCACTGATTATCATATTGAAAACTTTTTTTTAAAGTTTAATCAATTTTTAATGCAAACTCAATTTCAAGCTTTTGAATTAATAACTGATTGCCATTTTTGAGCCACCAACTCATTGCGGCAGTAATCGTTGGATTGTCGTCAATACTCAGCTTCCTGTATATATAAACATCATTGTGCAATATGATCCAATAGAAAGAATGGTGTCAATGTTTTAAAGCCTTTATTCAGTGAATTAATACCGTAAATATTTATTAGTTTGCCAACAAAAAATGTCATCGAAAAACAAAGCATATTTTATATATTTAATAAAAACTCATACAGTGTTACATGAAAACTTATCGTTTATTTATTTGTTGAGAATCTAACCCTCCATCTTTTCGTTTTATTTTAATTTTAACGCGCGCGCGCGTGTGTGTATGCGTGTGGGTGTGTGTGTATCGTCAATGTTCTTGAAAGAATTTCTATTTCGTTACAAAAAAATGTCTTCCCAAAGCGAAGCATTGACTCTTTTCCCGAAACATTATTCAGACACGTTCCACTGATCAATTATAAAATTGAAAAAAAACCTATGACCCACCAGGAATAAATTACATAATATAAATAGCTCTCAATCGGCAACACTTTCCGTACAGAATGAGACGCGATAAGCAATCACACTTGGTTAGCTTTTCACTCGAAACGTAAAAGTAGTTTCATGAATTTTCAAGGTAGATCCTTGAAAATATATACAAGCTAAGAAGAAAAGGTCTGTCTTTAACAAAGAAAAGGAAGAAAAGAATTGACCGAAGCGAGCTATTAAATCAATCAAGGCAGAGTATGTTTGGTATCACATTAGTCGCGCACTATGTGGTATTGCAGTTTGCGGATGGCGCGCACGTGGTGTGTGTATAAAAGCTCGCTCGCGTGGGGAAAAAAAAGAATACAAATCGTCCGCGCGCAACTATCACATGCGCGCGCAGACCAAGTTGCTTCGAGGCTATAAATGAGGCCGCGCAGCGGCTCGTCCCCCCCAGAGAAGAGAGCCGCCAACGGCGAGCGCAGCAGCAACAGCAGCAGCAGCAGCAGCAGCAGCAGAGCAGCAGCAGCAGCATCGGCAGTCACATCTTTCGGCCTGCCTGCTTCATCAAAAGAAGGTGAGGCGCGGAGGAGGCAGGTGGACAGATGCGTGCATCAGTACACAGCAGCAAGTTGCCGAAAGCGGGGCCACTTTAATCCTTCGTATTCCTTACGATCATCGATTGTGGCGTCGCCGCATCCAGTCGTCGTCGACTCGAGGGCTAATCACACGCGTAGCTCAGCTGTTACAAGCTACAGCGACAAAATGGAGCAGAAGAGACTGTACAAGCTCGTGCTCACGGGAGGTGAGTTCTTTTTTCCCCGTCGTTTTCGCGTGTGCTGCGCACTTGCTCTATGTATCGTGCATGTTTAATGTCTAGTTCAGCTCCACCGCGGTCGCGGAAGTACGCGCTACCTGTGTATATATGTGTGTGTATATATATATGTATATATACAGATATACACACACACACGCATACATATATATTTGCGATAATTTCCATCGAGTAAGTCCACGTGCGACAACGTTCTTTGCTCGGCTCTTTCTTGCCGTGTGAACGTCGCGGTTCGCGTTATCGATCAGCCTACAAACTGTACGCGGAGGACACGCACCTGTGAGGCTCTCTGCCCGTTGCTGGACACATTTACTCGTCTATATTTTCGTTTTGCTCGTGCGGCAGAGGGTGCAACTCTCGGCTCACGGCCGCGGGAAGAAAAAAAGAAAAAAAAACGCGCACGCGTTATCGCGACTGCGTTCTATTTTCTTCTTCTCTTCGTCAATTTTCGTGCTCTCTATTTACAACGTGCACGCGGCTTTTAGCGTTATTACTATTACCGTTGCCGGCGACGAAAGACGAAACGGGCCGTTAAACTTCAGACTTGTCAATAAGCCTCGATCGCGCTTTTCATTTCTTGCTTTGATATGGCGTAGTGAGGATGTGGAACGATGTTAATCAGGGTGACAGGATGGCCAATCAACACGCGCAGATTGTTATTGCTGACACGACACCAATCGGACTCCAACCGCGCGCTTTCGCGATACAAAGAAGCAAACAGTAAGGGATGTGTTTCGGCGTTGCACAAAAGACCGCTTCGGGCCCCCACTCTCAGGCTTATTCGGGGGAGGAATTCCCTCTTTTACTAGTGCCTACGCTCTCCAGCATAACTCTCACGCAAATAAACAAGCGTTGCTCTCTCTCTCTCTCTCTCTCTCTCTCTCTCTCTCTCTCTCTCTCGCTCGTTCGCTCGTCCATCGCCACTATCGCTCGATCAGTTTTCAGCGGCGAGTTTTCCCTTTTCCATTGCTGCCTAAGTGCTCGCCACGAAAACCCATAGGCGGGGGGCTTCACGTGGTCGGTCGATGCCTATGCCATTGGCGAACCTTCGTCACCGCCAATTGTTCTCAACGTCGTAACGATCGCGAGCTTTAACTTTTGTCCTTGAGTGAATGGACCAACATAATGGATCCTCAGTTCCGGCTCCTGTTATCGTTGTCAAAGTGCGCAAAATCGCTTCCCGCTGTGAACACTTGCGTTCCCCGGCTGCACTCTCTCCATTTGCTCGAAAGCTGATTCTCGGGGCGATCGGCATTTTGCCGCCCGAGTTATTCTCGTGTGGCTTCCACTGTCATTGCCACAGCTTTGACATTTCGTGATTACGCGCTGTGGATGGCCAAAGCGCTGCCCAAAAATCTTGAGCCCCAGCTGATTTGGTCGCTCCTATTGTTTCAATGCGATCGAGTATAACGTTCGTTGTCTTCGGCAGATCTTTTTCTTTTGCCTGTTTCCGTGTAGCAAAGGTGCATATCACGCGATTGACGATCAATTATACGACCGAGATCCTCCACATTTCGGCGCAGCAGTTGGCACTTTTTCCGATTGATTTGTCAACTGTTCCTCGTTGCCACGCCTATTTCCTCGTCCTTTGCTTTTATAAAAACATCATCGAGCTCTACGTGGCCACTGAGAAAACTAAACATAGTCATTAAAGGCACATGCTGCCTCCACGGTGACGTAACCGTCAGGTATTTCCAACAATCCAACCCAATAAGCCCTTGCTCTCTCTCTTTCATTTGCAGACTGTATGCAATGCTCACAATTTCCAATCGTGCCCTTATCTCTCGCAAACTGAACAAATCACAAAGGCCCATTGCAAAGAGTCTATACTAATTGTGTGTGGTACCATTGTTTCACAGTGATAAAAGAAGGATACGCGAGACGAGAGTAAACTTGCCATGTCAAAATAGTCGGAATGGTTCGTGCTAATCGAGCGCTGCTTGGCTTAACTTGAAAACGATGACACCGAGAAGGAGGCATGCCGTACGTTTCCGAATGGAACGTTATTGCGTCGCGTGCTTCCCGGATCCGAGGATCGCATGCCGTGGAACCTCTCCGCCTCGGTCAAAAGAACGTCTCGATGGATTTGCCCCTTCCTCTCTCGTCACCGGCGAATTAAGTGTCAATACAACAAAAATTACTACGCGATAAAAGGCTACAAGAAAAACTCGCGAGCGATAAGAGCGCGTGCGGGCAATTAGAGTCGAACAAGCAATATTTGATAGCGGCGACAAGTCAGCGGACTTTGATAACGATGGCCGGGGTTGGGGGGAGGGGGAGGGGGATCTCCGCGCAATCTTGCGCAAGTCACCTCTCCGCGTCAAGGCGCATGGAAATACGGGCGGTTTTCGTTCCTCTGGCGTACGATCATCGGCATTCGCTTGTCGCATAGTTCTCGCGTGGACGTGTTTCTCGGCTTGATGCGTATACGTGATTTTTCGAGTGGACTAGCTGACGCGCGGGTGCGTCGTTCGCGAGTATTTTTACACTCACTTATACGACACCTTTCGAGGCAACTGTTCCATTGCCGAGCGCAACTCCACGTATATGCGCACAGTTACGATGTATTACGCGCGGCAAATCAGCACGCTTTGGTGAACTGCAATGTCGATCTGTTTTTGTAAAAAGCGCGACTTTGCCCGGAAAGAAATGCAATTACACCGCTGACGTGTGCCGGTAATACTGATGGTCCAATCGAAAATACATTCGTTCCAATGCATTCCAGTGCATCTGAAGCTCGAAATAATTTGTGCTGACGTTTCGTCGCCGAGCTTTTATATGTTTGCAGCATTGTCGCCGAGTCTTTCGTGTCGATTATTCAAGCTTCGGTACGCAACGAAGCCTAACAAAGCCTTTTTAAATAGATTTTTATTCGAGGCAGAGAAAGCTGTCGGTCGCTCCAAAGTCAAGTACGCGAAAAATGTGCAGCGGTGTGTGTGTCTTGAGTAACGAGCCGGCGCCAACGTCGTGTCAGCCAGCGAGCGTCACGTAATGCCGCCGATTATCTTTCGCGAATGTTTCAGAGTAAAAAAGACAATTAAACCCGGTGTCATGAGAAGGGCAGAGAGAGAGAGAGAGAGAGAGAGAGAGAGAGAGAGAGAGAAAGAGTTTGGCTTGCGTGGACACAACGATGCTTTGTAACCGAAGATCTTGATGAATGAACACAGTACTTCGTTGTTGTGGCTTGCATGCAAGCGCTTAGATTTCAAGTTTCATTCTCAAAATTTCACTCTCTTACTTTGACCGTAGTTACGCACATCTGACCACACAGTACAGTATGATTCCAATAGTTTACAAACAGCATTCCAGTAGGTTTCCAATCCGAGTGGCGTAACTGGTAACACCTCGATGTTGATTCAATTGGCGACTCTTCGCGTACAGACACGCGTCGTATATTCGTCGCGATTAATATCATTGTGTGTCACTCAAGTTTTATCGGAGAGTTCTGAATTCTCACACGCTCTCCCTCTTGTCGCTTCGTCAATACATCATAATCGCGCGACGCTGCCATTGACTTCCTCGATTGTTTTTTCGCTCCCTAGCTGTGTTCGTTGAATTAATGTTGACAAAGGTGTCCTCAATTTGTATTATACTCTGCCAAAAGCTCACGAGTTCTTGAGCAATCAATTAGCCAACGTGTCGTTGATACGATAGAAGCAGACGTTTAGACTTCTATATAACGGATAAAACAAAAATATCAAAATACAAAAATAAAATCAGTTATATTTGCCAAATCATTGCTTATGCTTTTCCATCATTTCCTCATTTGCGGCATGCTATGTAGCCTTTGGAGCCAAAGGGACTCTTGTGGCCGATGGGGGGTAATAAGTTCCACCCAACTACGTTTTATGTATTTTGAGCTGTCAACCTGAATCCTAATAATGGCTTGCTCAATAATCAACAGATAATTATCAACAAGAGCAATATTCCAAATCATACATAATCTATGGGCTTTTTCAAATCCGAAAAATGTCGAATAGAACTTGAGATATTGCGGTCTTAGTTTCCGTTGACTGCCATTGTTTGAATCTATCTAACTTGTTCAATTCTGAAAAAAAAAAACGAATTAACCGTGCATTATTAAATAAGCCACCATCCAATTTCGTGTTCTTCAAGACAAAATACATAAAAATCATATTTGTAGCACATCACAGTGAAATAGCATTATTAACAAATTAGTTGTATAATATAAGTAGATATAAAAAATTTTAACGTGCGCGAAACGCGAATTTTGATGGCGGTTTATCTAGAAATCCGGTTTATCAAGAAATTTATATTAGTTATAAAGAAATTAAATGAAAACATTGGTTGATTAATAAATTAATTATGGCCATTTAAACAATGAAATTGTTAATAATTAATAAACTGTTGATTATTGAGTAAGGTACTATTGAAATTCGTGTTTAAAACAGCTCAAAACATACAAAGTGCATTTGGGTAGAATTCGTTAACCCCCATGGGCCTTTCGGCTTCTAAACTAATGTAGATAATCAAAATGCACGAGCTTATCTTTCTAAGTAATTGCTTGTTTTTTTCTTTTTCACAGGACCATGCGGAGGCAAAACTACCGGACAGACCCGGCTGTGCACGTTTTTTGAGAACCTGGGATGGAAGGTGGGCAGATTTATTCAATAAATTATTTTGCGCGTCTACATCTATAGAGTAACTTGACTTTTAATTAACGAATGTTTTTTAAAGCTAACGGTTCATCATATAAATTTTGTCTGCAATATTATTAACGTTTTTGACAAAACATATCAAAGTTCGTCATCTCTATTGAAACATTAAAATAGACAAAAAAAGTAAAAGAAATTGATTGAACCTCTTCTATCTTCTGCTACCAATTCTGCTCATTGATAAACCCTTTTTTAATTATCTACTTTTTCGATATGCAAGAGCAAATTGTCTTCGAATTGTTCGCTGTTCAAGAAAAAGATTCTTTATAGGTATCAATATGCGGTCGTATAAACCAATAAGACTGGCATAATATACTTGTAATATCATTCAAGTATTTTAACAGGCAGTGACGATAATTACACGTCAGATGTGTGTAATTATTGTGTTCAATAGACATCTAACTGTTGATAGATGCGAACAGAAGTGAGAGAGTGCTTCTTATCAGGCACACGAGTCGTTGTACCTTGAGGAAAAGCTCTTATTTTTGTTTATTAACGCGCATTGTGAAACCTGCCTTGTGAATTGTTGATATGCATCACGGGAAAATTCTTCCGCGCAGATATAAGCACCTAAACTTTCCGTAAATGCATATGCAACAATTATCATCGCGGGACTTTTCTCGTTATGACATCGTGTCAATTTCAAACCGATAATCAACAGATCTTACAATGGAAGATTATTATAATAGTGAATCATTGATTTGTTTGAAACAGCTATCAACGCCAACTTTTCCGACGTCGTGTTCATTTTGTTGATGCTTCGCAATTTTTATGGTATTTTTTCGCAGTGAATGCCAGGTGACAAATACGTCGTAATAGCATCGGCGACGTATCATCTTGAGAGAGAAAATCATCGCTTAACAACCGTGATAAATTAAAGATATTGTTTGTTTATTCCAATTTGTTTCAAGGTTCGGTTTTTATTATAATTTATAGCCGATGTTAAATATCGTCTCTTAAATTGAATATTTATGTTCGATCACTGAATAATTCCAAGCTTTGTTGGTCTTTTACTTCATGTTCTTGAAAAAAGTGAAGCATGAAAATTAATTAGCTGATTGTGCAAGAAGACCGCACAGTTGACATGAACCTTCAAAAATATATTTTTTTATTTGTTTTTAAAGTAGTTATTTACGTAATTTCGGATCCGAAATCATTAATTGTAATTTTTTCCATTATTATGTAACATCTTTCAAAGTACGTTAAAAAAATTATGTTAATCATACCTAAATTATTATTATGTCTATCTGTTTCTTGCTACAAATTTTTTTTCATTTTAACAATTCAGTACAAACATTTTTTCAGTCACGGTATAAGTCTCATAAACTAATAATAACATCTGAAATGATGATAAACGTCAAATTCGCTGTAGTATCTATGCAAATCTTATTGGTTTATGCTCAATTGAAAAATGTTGGATACAATTTCGTCATGCCAACGAACAAAAATGCAAAAGTCTTTGCTTGCCACTTTTTTCTGGCAAATAATGTTTGAGCAATGAAAAAAAAAACGAAAAAAAAAAGAAAAATTGGTTTTGGGGTTGTCAGCTTCGTTGTGGATTCGATAGAGTGGTGGTTGTCTTCTTTTTCAGGTGTTCCGTGTCCCCGAGACAGCGACCGTGCTGCTCAGGTATGCCACAATTACACGCTAACAAACTTCGCAATTGCCTATATTGACCGGGAATTCATATCCCGCATTATCGCAAAGTAACAACTATCTTTTATTTGACAAACAACATTTTCAAAATTTGATTCTTTCTTATTCATATTGTCAATATTTTGACATAACTTCACATTCTGAAATATTTGATTGAGAAAATACGCTCAAACTTAATCAAAATCAACATTAAACAAAATTTGTTCGATTCAATTGTATCCAAATAATGGTATCGTCGATATTCCATCGACAGATTATACTTTAAAAAGTAAGATTTCTTTGTATCTGAATTTTTTTGTTTTCAAACAATTATAAAATGAAAAATAATGTTTTTCCCGCTGCCTGTTGATTCTATCGGATGAATATATATTTTCAATTATTTATAAAAAGTTCAATGTTTCGTTAACGTCTAAAACTTGTAATACATAACTGATTTTGACAAATAATCTTCTAGTAAATTTTGTTATTTAAAAAGTAAGAGCTATTCCGAAATAAAAACAAATAAAAAAATGTTAATTAAGAAGAACCTTTTAAAACAAAATCACATTTAGGGATACAAACATTTCCGGTCATAGATTCATCATTCGTCTGCTTTTTCGATTTCAGTGGCGGTATCAAATTTTCAGACCTGAATGCAGAGCAGGGTAAGTTGATTTTTCCATCCCTATTCTACTCGCGGCTAGAAATGACAAAAGTATTTCCCTCGGCTTATCTATATATTCAATATTTTGACGAAACGTTTTTACACCGATCACTCTTGCCTCAGAGAACTCATAAATAAAGAATATAAATTGCTGTTGCGACACTGCTACACATAAGCACAGTAGCCGAATTTTTCCCGGATGTCTCGCATATTTTCCAAAACTGAAAATAGTTTGTTATAGCCGCGTTTACCAATACACCAAGTCGATATATTAAGAAGTCGATAAGATCACACACTGGGTAAAATAAGAAATGGCTTATAAATAAGCGTGTGCTACAGAATTCGCGGTGTTTACGGTATTGTAGTAGAACAGTGTTTGCTAGTCTGTGAATTTTTGCATTTTGTTATAATAAGAAATTGTACAAGGAAAGCTCTCGCCCAGTTTGGGCGATGGTCGGTTGCCAAAAACTACGCGTTCGGTACGGCCGTCCCCTCCGATTTTCCCCTTCATCTTTTTTTTTTGTCGACGTCGTCACGTGGCTAACTATTGCAGACACTTTGACGAACGAAAATCGCGAGGATTACGTGAATTCGCAAATGGAAAATCTCTTACGTATCGATTACGTGAATTCGCGGGCTCGTTGTACATTAAAGCTCGATAGTCTGGCGGCAACTGTTACAATTGAATTTGAATTGATGTGTACCGATGCCGAGGCACTTTATTGCTTGAAATTGCAAGCGCTCGATTATGCAATGTCAATTTTCTTCTGGAGCCGATTGCAGCGCAGCGAGAATTCCTCACAAAGCGACTGCGGCGAGTATAGGCATTCGTTGGGGCGTTCGGCCGATTACGCAAAGCTACGCCGAAGAAAAAGAAAATGTCGACCTTGAACAGTCGAGCGGAGCACATTGTATTACACTCGCTGGGTTTCCGGTACAACGGATTGTTCTTTCTATTGGCTTCCTTTCTTGTACTGCGCGCCGCGTGAGTCGTGCAAGTGCGAAGGCGAGCGATATTAATCTCGACAATTCGATTATGCCTTCGACTGAGTCTCGAGAGAATATATCGAGTTGAGAGAACAATTGCTGTACCAGTTTGATGCGAGAACCGCCAAACGATCATCAAAAATTACCCTTTCGAGGTTCTTGATTTACCGTCGTGACGAATTGGAAAAAATAAAGCCCAAGTTTCGCGGACTAAAATAGTTCCCGTTTGAGGTTTCTCAAAGTGGGCTTTCAATGAAAATGGATTGCTCCTGTCTGGCTTGTAGCCATCGAAAAAGCGTGCAGAGACCTTAAGCCACAACTAGTTGACGCCATCCCTTCAGCATTGAGCTGCACACTTGACAATCGGCGCGAACAGTGACGTTTGATTTATATACGGCTCTTTTTCATCGTCAAATTGGAAAATCCATTGGTTGCTCGTCGCTCAAAAGTACTTGCGTCAACTTCGCCGAACAACCTAGATTTCAACTGAAATAGCCTAACTGATGTACGATCTGTGCGGCTACTAATCAGCTTGATTCGCCGCGATGACTTACCATTTGATAAACGAGCAGGCTAACAATTGGTCGCACCTTCCGCACTCGCGTACAGTCGATCTGCTTTGGCGAAATTTACGCCCGGAAAAGTGTTCGCGCATCGAGACGACGCCGCCCGCAGGCGGACCACCGTATTATTTATAAATTTTTCGAGCGACGCGCCGCTTACGTAACGACCGTGGCGTTCGAGAAGAACAAAAAAAAAAGAGAAAAAAAAAACGCACGACAACTGCAATTAAGCGTGTGTCCACCCCGGCGGAGCGCTCGATTGGCGCACTTGCCGCTGCTCTCGTGCGACACACCCGCGTCTCGGTAATTGACGCAACACCCGCGCGACTTGTTTACCACGCAACAAGCGGCGCGTCGTCATCCGCTATTTGGAGCTCCTCCAAAGATCGCGCGCGCGCCTTTCGCATTGTTTCTCTGCGGGCCGCTTCCCGCGCTAAGCCGAGACCAATCGCGCCGCAGCGAGCCGTTCCTCGAACGCGCGCGCGCGCAACGGCTATTTTCGGCGCAGCCGGCCCGCGAGCGTCTTCTCCTCGCGGAGCCGCGAGCGTCGACTGGAACGCTCTCGCGGACTTTATTGTTTGCCACGGCCGGTCGCGCAACCGCGAAACCCTTCGGCCCCGTCGCCGATCCACCCGCGCTACGTTTTCGCGCGGTAGCGCCGCGATTGACGAAGATTCGGATGATACCGCTCCCAATGGCAAACAGCGCGTCGCGTCGAGAGGCGTCCAACGAGTCCAATTACGCGTATGTCGCGTGGAACGCCGGGGAAGTGAGGCGAGGCGAAAGCTCGTTCGTTCGTGCGTGAGACAGCTGACGGGGGGTGAGAAATTGACGAGCGCTTTGCATTCAAGGTCGCGAATCGATGACCAGCCAACTTCACGGCCAGTGTCGCCTGAACCCGGAATATTGTCGGGCAGACCTTGTTACGTACTGGCTGCGTCCGCAGTATCCGCGCAATCGAAATGCATCGGCTCCCGACTGAGCGACGTCGGTCCATTTGTCGAAATTCACCTCAAACTACCTTAAGTATAGTCATACCAACATCTGTAGCATAAATGACTGCTGAATAAATTGAAATTTTATGTATTCACATTAATATTGTTTTAAAAAATTATTGTAATAATTTCATATCATTTTTATACGTTGTAAAATAAATACAAATTTTCATCTTTGCTACATAATCTTTGTTTCAAAAAAATTTATGTCGAGTATAATGCTTTTTGATATGTCAATGTCACTTACATTTACTTTGCCATTAAAGAACATTTAAATTAATTATTTATAGGACTCTTCAACATTGTAATATTTTATTTGATATAATTCATATTATCTTAAATATCATAATAATAATTATTAGTCCTTCATTAATGATTATTAGTAGCAATAATTATTACGACTTTTATCAAACCATAAATGTAAGAGATAAGTAAATGAATGTATATATACATTTATTTACTTACCTCTAATTATTTACTAAATAATTTTTGTTAAATATCGATGTAAATGTATGTCATTCATGCTACAGAGGTTGGTATGGATTCTTTGCTCTTGTCCAACAAACAATTCTTAATCTCAGTTCGGAGCGGCAATCAGCCATAGATTCGAAAAAAGCATAGTGATACCTTGAAAATGCTCGCGTCTCGACACCAGCTGCCAAGTTGCAGTTACAGAATTGGCAATCATCGTTAGTTTGCGAGATAGTCACATTGACAATTAAGACTCGTGTCAGAACGACAATCATTTAGCCAACCACTGCATTTCGTCAAATTAATCCGGAAAAGGGCGAAAGCTAGCACAGAGTTCCAATTGAAAGCTAGAGAATTATTTTGTGCGCAGTTAGCGCGAAGTCTAATCAACGTTCGCCTTGCCGTCGCAGCGCACACGTACGGACGTATTTGCGACTTATTACAATACGACCGAGGTCACAGATTTTGAGGCCTTGCAAAAATCGCTCGGCTGAATTATGGCAAATTAAACTTCGAACCGATTCGCGCGCGATTTTTCTTGATCAGTTTCTGTATAACGAGCAAACGCGATCCTAACCGACGGTAGCCCGCTGTGACGGCGATTTGCCAGGCTGCGTTTCGGCGACTTTGAAAGTGCCGGAAAAGCGCGCGCTCGAGAAACCGCACTGCTGTCCGCTGCGCGCAGCGGGCGAACAAGCGCACGTACGTGCTGGGCGCGCGAAAGTGAATCGCGCGAGCGAGCCGGCGCCGCCGCCGCGGGAGCGCGGTCAAGGTCGAGCAAGGCCGTCGCGGTGAAAGAGAGTATTTAACGGACGGAAATGCCGAGCTTGTCTTCCTTTCTCCCGTGGACGTGATTCGGAATTGTTAGCGAACGAACAAAAGATCGAGGAGGAAGAAACCAACACTAATGATTTGTAGCTGAACCGCTGGTCGAAGATTGGAAGAGTTCGGCGAGAACCGGAATAAAGTGGCCGATGTTCCTTTCGGTTGGTTCTTACGAGGGTGAGTCCAAGTAGCGTCCATCGCAAAGTCGCTCGTCTCTCTCCTTTGCACGCGCCAGTGTAACGCTATGCCCTGCCGAGCTTCGAAAAACCCCTCTCGTTTTCTCGGCGAGAGAAGAGACGCTTGGATTTGTGGTCGATCGAGCAGTTGATTGTGTTGCATAAGCGCTATGGTATTGTGCCGTATACCTAGATCGCAGCGCATTTTCACCAGTATGGCCTTTCAGCGGGAAAAGAATTAACTGAGCTGTCGCGTCTCGTCGGGGCTACAATGTCATCCAGCTTGAAAATCAGGTTCGCGTAACGGTACGCGCGCGCGCGCGTAAGCGGCTTATCGCTAACTCGTTTTATTGGATAATCAACGTTAATTATCTCGCAAACTTGATGTGCTCGCGATTATCCGGCTAATGAAACGTGATTTGTGACTTTACACGCTTGGACACGTGAATGTGAATTACGAAGCAGGTGGCTGGGTTTTTTTGTTTTGTTTTTTTTTTTTTTATCGCGACGGCTTCTATTTTAAACCGAGAGTAAAAAAAATCCGCTCGTGCTTTAATGAAGTAATCAGCGTCGTCGCTGGCGATTCGATAATACTATTGGATGTTCAATTTGCTCCACGGAATAACGAAGTTATAATCAGTGTTAATGCAAAGGCAATAAAAATGAGAAAGATTTTCTGTATGAAAATTGACTTTTTCAACGTTATTGCATTCTCGATTGGACATTCGAACAGAACAAGAATAGCTAACTCAAACTAGTCAAAATCCACCGATTCATCCCAACTACATCATCGGGTTGTAAATCAAATAAATAGCCCAAGTGTGATAATCAATTACTATCCTGCATTAATACGAAAACCCGTTTGGACACTTTCGCGGTTTCGCCTTGAACCTTCGATGTACCGGTCGATCGAACTTATATCTCTCGTCAACAAATTCTTTTTGTTTGTTTGTTTGTTTTTTTTTTTGTTGATAAAATTGGATTCATGCCGGATACTATTTTTGATTGGCGAGGACGTTGTAGGCGGTATAAGACGACATCGAACGATCGACAGGGCCAAGTGTCGAACGGTATTTTTTCGGCGTCATTGAAATTTGTTTACGATCTATACTTTCTTTTCCACGTATACTTGTTGCTATGTCGAGGCATGAATTGCGCTCGAGAGGAAAAAAAAAGCGAATGCTTTATTTTAATAGCAGTTGCGCAACCATATTCCTTGTTTACGCTGTACAAGTAATTTTGGATTCTTTGGCTGACGTGTGAATATACCGAACAGGGATATAAGACGTTAGACATGCCGTAAAGTTGGATATAATGACATCGCTAGTTCTGGTACACACGCTTATGTTATAGATTTGACGTAGATAGGAAATAAACGTAAGATAGAGTAGAGATCAGTGTGCGACGGCGATAAGTTCATTGACTGACGCGTCTGCGTTGTTGTTGCAGCATTCAAATTTCAAGAGAACTTGCTGAAAACGATGCTCCAGATTGAGAACTGCTTCTTTCAACTTGGCGAAAGCCTGTCAAGAAATTGCCTTATTATCTGTGATCGTGGTGCCATGGACGCCTCTGCATGTGAGTTTCATCCACGTTTCACATTGTTTCAATTTGCACACGATCTGTTGTGCTGGCAGGTGGGCGTTGGTGTACTTTTTCCATTTGTACTATTGTACTATTCGCAAACGGTCACGGGAACAATATTTCAGTAATTTCTTTGGGGATTGACGCACGCGTTGCTATTGTCCGTGATGAGTTTGATATCTGGTATCCGCGAGGTCACGAAAAAGCGAATCGAAAGTTTCGCTTTCTCGCCAAGGACAGTTTTTCCGTCTGGTGGTGTAAGATGAAGCAGACACTTTTTCTTCAGATTGTCTGTCGACATTCGATATATCGAAAAGAAACGAGAACAGCGCACCCATCGGACGACAATAAAACGTTACAGGGCAGTGAATAAGAAATATTGTTCCCTCGATGAGAGCAAAATCGATGTTCCGCAAGCGCGTTACTTAAAAAGATGTAACGCGAAACGCATCGCGTCGACAACGTGGATTACGAGTAGCTCAAGGTAATTCTAACCGTACATAGTTTCATTGGAAAATTGGATTTAATTACTTGTCTCTATGACTCGGCCTATCCCTCATTTGTCCGAACGCGATACGTGACCAATGCACGGCTGTAATTGCAAAAAGAGAAAATCGTTTGATCGGCGACTTAAGGCAATGGCCGCAGCGCTCTCCTTATGCGCACGGCCTCGCGAACCGCTTTCCGCAAAAAGAGCGCGCGAGCGCCTAATGCAATTTATTATCGAACAAGCTACCGAGCGAGGGCAAAAAAGATCAGCCGCGGCAGCTGATTGATCGCGGACACCTTCGAGAAATGTGGCGCCCGAATAATGTCGAATCGTCCCAACCCAACCCTTGCAGTTATTTCGAAAGAGAAGTGGGAGCTGATGATGGCATTGAACAACTGGAACAACGTGGAACTGCGCGACAATCGCTACAACCAGATAATCCACATGGTGTCGGCAGCCAACGGTGCCGAAGACTTTTACTCGACAGAAGATCACGCGTGTCGATCCGAGGGTATCGAGCTGGCACGCGACCTGGACTACAAAGCCGCCTCGGCTTGGGTCGGCCACCCCTACTTCGACGTGATCGACAACTCGCAGGATTTCGAGAGCAAGATCTGTCGGATGATCGAGGCCGTCTGTCAGAAGCTCGGCATCGACACCGGTGATCGACTCGCGGCCAGTAGTCGCAAGGTCAAGTTTCTCGTCAAAGGACCATTGCCACCCGATACTGCCTTTCCGCCCTTTCAAGATTTCGATGTCGTGCATAATTATCTGCAGAGCAACAATCCCAAGACCCAGGCCAGGCTCCGGAAGCGCGGACAGAAAGGTGACTGCTCGTTATACGCGAACGATTTACAATTCCGTGAATTCAATGAATATGAAGGTCTGCCAATGCACGTTACTTCTTCATTGCGCGTTACTTCTTCGGTCAATTGCACGTTCAGTTTCTTAATCTGAGCAATGATATCGTGAAAAAGTTGCATTATTAAGCTCACGGTTTTTCAACAAAATTCACCGATCGCGTTAAAGTTATTTTAAAGAATAATAACGCAGTTCTGAAGTTTGAATTAGCAGCGATGTAAACTCCAAGTTAAACGCGAATGACATTGTCCTGTTTTTAAAACAAATATCTCACATTGACCAGCTTTGTAATACTAATGACTCTTGTCTATTCAACACCAATTCGAAAATTCTATTTCCGACGATTATTTGGATTTTAGGCCACTGGTCTTATATTCACACTCTCAGGCGGCCGAAGATGTGCGGTCAAGTAATCGAGGTCAAGACACAGCTGACACACAGAGACTACTTGAACATGCTGGCTCAGCGTGACGATTCGCACTTCACTATTTTCAAGCACCGTCGCTGCTTCCTCATTAACAACCAGTATTTCCAGTTGGACATATACCGAGAACCTGCTCATCCTAGGTACGTTTCTCTATCTCAAATGCCGCAAAAGACAGAGCTTTTCTTTTATTAGTTTCCTTTTTCCTGCAATTAACAGGTGCAAAGGCTTGATGCTGCTCGAGACTTACACTGCGTTGCCAAGTGACAAACTAAACACGATACTGCCTCAGTTTTTGACGATTGAGAAAGAAGTTACCGGTACACCCGAATACAGCATGTTCAACTTAAGCTTACGCGAGGACTGGACCAAAACCAACAAGTACTGTCACAACTTTAATGGTAACTCTTCGTGAAAGCGAACGGATCGAGCCATATTTATATACCTGCGATACTAAATTTATTGCAATGTTTCTCGCAGGTTCAGTCAGCACGCCGAAAACCAATCATCTAAGTGACATTAAAAATCCACTAACTAAAAACGGAATAGACGCGATTGGCACGAGTATAGCCAAGCAAAATGGAACAATTAACGGAGTCCATCACGACGCGACTATCTGCAAAAATGGGACGGCTAAATCATTAGAGAACGGCCAGCCAAACGGTAAAGTTGAAGCTAAGTGCAGTCTGAAGAGTGATGCAATCACGGAAAACAAAGTGAACGGAAAGATCAATGAAATGAATCATCATCAAAAGGATCTTATTAATGGCGTAAATTAACGATCGCATTACAATTATACCTCGTGAATTATTTCTGCAATAATATAGGTTTCATTAAAAAAAAGCGTGTTAAATACTGACTAATTTCAATCGCTAGTTCAATCATTGAAGTACATAAGTCGAAAAGACAGAAAAAAATCATTGTAGATAATAAGAAATTGATTTTTTAATCCGTTCTGCACGTTATAGCGACGTCCCGCCAATTTTACTGCAGTATTAGTGCGAGTGTAGGACACTGGTAGATATAAAATAATTTTTGTAATCTTTTGCCATGGATTTTAGTTCAATGCTCTAGATTGTCCTCATTTTTATTAATTTTAGCTAAGCAGCGAGACAAAAATCATTGAAATCAATTTATAGAAATGTTCCTAAGGCTATAGCAGATCATTACTTGCATTACGTGTAAATTAATATTTTTAAAATATAAGAGCGACGTCGTTTTTAGCTCCTTTGATTCAGGAGAATCCAAAATAAATGAATTGAAAGAAAATCAGTTAGTAACTAAAAATACTATTGTCAAAATAATTAATTTATGAAAAAATACTTTTTAGGCGCAGATGATAGCTAATGAATGCGTAAATTCACATCTATATTAAAGTATTTTACTAACGTAGAAACGTCAATAGAAAGTTAAAATGAGTAAAAATTTAGAATTAGCATATCACATGCTCCAGCCATGTCATTTGTTTTTCATGTGACTTTTCGATTTATTTCTATGTAGTATGTTAATGTGATTAGAAAAAACAATCACACTAGCGAGGATTATTGACCGCTGAAACATGGAAGATGCATGTTGAATAGGACTAAATTTTCTAGTTTTAACAATGATAAGTCATGAAATTTAGCATATACTTGTGATATATATTTTATGAAAAAATAGCGTGACTTAATTGAAAATCAACTTTCATATCTTATTATTTGGAATCGTTTTCATTAATTTCAAACAAAGTTCAATGTTAATGTGTCAAAGAAGTAATGGACTGTCAAATCTGAATTGTTAAAATTTCAAAAAACTTTTTACATCCAAATTTTATTCAATATAAGTTTGGAAGGATTATTAATTGTATATTTATCAAACCAAATAATTTTTATAAGAGTAGAATACAGATCAATTTTTTTTTGGTAATTGCAACAGTTAATCTGTGTTTATGGTAATTTCTACCTCAAATATTTTTTATGAACTGTGTGGCAACAATGACAAATGAAAAATAAAACTTTCTATGAACTTTCCTGTTATAATATGAACAAAATAGACCAAGAGTTTTGAAATAAAAATTTCACTTAGGTGTACTTAATAATTCTGTATTTCAATGTCCTGATCTATTCAATATCAAATTTTGTGTAAAAACAAAATCTTTAATAGAACTGAAAATGTTTAAATCGAAGTACTACTCCTACCTTTGAGCTTGCTTAGATCAAATGGTCATAATGCAAGTGTCTTCAAATAGAATATCTTATTTAAAATTTTGCATTGTGTAATTATTTATGTACTTATTGTATATTAAATACACAGTAAATTTTATTACTTTGTGTATTTAATAAATGAATAAATTACAAACGCGATCATATCATGAAACCTGAAGACAGTAACTTCAATTGTACTTTCCACACATCAATTGGCAGAAACATTTTTTACAACACCTCAGACTGACATATTTCTGGAGGCAATTTTCAAAACTAAATCGATTTTTACTGAAACTTGCAAACTGAAAAAAGTTTTTACTCGAAGAATCTTTAATTTCATAGAGTCATATATGTGACTTAAAGCAACTTTTTATATATCGTTGAAAACAAAATGAGTTATTTTTTCTTTCAAACTCATTGCTGCCGCGAGTGAAAGTTTGCTATCTTATAAAAAAAGAAGTTTCAATTCAATTTTTGTTAATTGAAACGATAAATGCCACTTGTTAATGGCCATTTGAAAAATGTGCTGTGATTACTTTCATAACAATTATTAAATAGTGTTTTAAGAGAGAATTACACATACACAGTGTGAAACCAAAAAAATATCTTCTGTATAGCGTTTTTTCTGTGATGACTCAATCTGATGTATGATAAATAATAAACTATCACAGACCCTTTAACTTCTGGCAAGGACAACTGATGAAGTGCCTGTGAAGCAAAGAAAAATGAAAGAAAGAAAAACCAATATATTTTCAATGAATGTTGCAATGGAAATACTTGTCAAAAGTATGTACATACATAGTGGTGCATACAATCTAACTTTATATTGTAATTATAGTCATTAATAAAGTGTCGTTTGTCTGCTAAAAGTTTTGATCTTATATTCTTGTCTACAACCCTTTGGTTAATAAATTAATCAAAATTATTCAGTAGATCCCAAACATGGAAGAACTTTGAGAAAAGGGATATAAGTGGCAAAGGTTTTTAACGGAAGTAACTCGAGTAAATTGACGGTATACTTTATTTATCACTTTTTTTCTTTTAAAGAGAATCAGCAGAGTACATAAAATATAACAATGATAAAGCAGATTAAATAACATTTCTTATTAACATCCAATACATTATAGGATAAATGATGGAAGGAAAAACCTGACGGGTTTCAAATGGAGTATTATTTCTTCCAAGATAAAAACGTCTCGTTGTTAAAATCATTTGATTACAGTAGAACACTTCAACTTACAAAATTTTAAAGCTTGTCAAATGATTCTCTGTTATCTATATTTAAAATAATTATATCTATTTTTTTTGTACAAATCCATCTTCTCTGAAATATTTAATGAAAGACATTTATTAGCGACTAGTAATTTATGTCTACATTTCAAATTTTCCACAAAAATTAAAACATGTGATAGTAAATTTTAGAAAACGTCAAAATATCCATTAATTGTAATTGCTTGCAAGAATCACACAATTCTTGAAATCTTCTTCATTTGAAAAAGATAAAAATTGAGAAAAATATTCTAAAAAGTAATTCACTAAGATCATAAAACTATGTAGAAAAAAATCTACCTTTACTTTCTTTCGTCACTCTTTAACAATTTTTTACAAATAGGACGTTGATAGTACACATATGGAAGTATAACTTTTCAAGTGAATGGTAAATCACAATTGATCCATGTTACATGTTATATTTAAATACTTGCTTATCTAAGTTTCAACCCTACAATGACGGAAGCTACATTACACAAGAAGCCTCATATAATGCATTAAGTTGGAAATTAAATTTACCAATAATCATATATATTTAATTAATATCTAAAAACAATCATGTTCTTGAGGTGCAATGTAATATGAAAATAGCTGGACCCAAACTTTAACAGTGCATAACTTGTCCTCCGTCACAGAAAGGTTCTATGTAATATAACATTTTGAGGCTTGTTATGTTTCAAAAAACAGTTCTATACTGTTTTATCAGTCTAAAAAGTTTTCCATTAAAAAATATTTCAAATATCTGGAAACATTAAAAGAGCAAAATTCGATCCCAAGACAATTTGTTATAGAGTATATAATTATTTTATAATTTGAAGCTCCTTGTTAAGTTCTTGTATAGTTGTGGCTTAGTTTATAAAAAGAATTTCTTATAAACATAAACTTTCACAGTGACCTTGAAGATTACAGTGATAATTTATACAACTTTTAGGAAAATTCATGAACGATGATTGAGCTGACTTATAGCTACTCAAGCATTTTTGGTAAATTGCCTATATAACATGAAAGATGGTTGTACTATCTACTCATCTGTATTATGAAGAGTGCATCACTAATAATTTTTAATATTGACAGACTGAACATAGACACTTTTGCTTGTTACGTCCAAAGTAATTATAAACTGTTATTTTACAAAGACTATTAAATACATGACATTGGTTCACTTGGTTCAATTATGTAGAAAGATTCACTTCCAAAAAACAATTTTTTGATATATCTGAATAGTCAAAATGTTAAAGTTAACTTTGTCCTCAGACTACAAAAAGCATCTATGCTCATCACAATTGCTTTACTCATTTTATGATGCAATAAATAATAACTTGATAAATGTCTTAAATTTATCTACTAACTGCCTTAGCCTGTTGGGCTTTGTACATTTTCATAACTTTTTTTCCAGGAACAAGAGTTTGACTTAGGCCTGGTCTTTTTTTACGCTTGTGCATTTGGTTATTCTCTTGATCAACTTCCTCTTCTTCATTGATATTCACTTGTCCATTGTACTGTGTTTGACATATAAGAGTTTCCTGAGGAGTACGCATAGCTTCCAATTCAGAAGCTGTTCGGTGTAAATCAGAATCATGAGCAAAGGTACAATTGTGTCCAAATCGACATCGACCTTTGCGATAGTTCCAGCAAATCTTCCTGCCATTGATCATTTTTGTGTCATCTAGAGTAGGAGTCATCTTGACATGCTTTTCTAGAGTGGCAATCTTGGCTTTCTCTGCTTCAACAAAAGGATTACTGAAGACTGAAGTTTTCATTGTAGGTGCACTGTTGAAATCTGGTGTAGGTAATGGAAGCTTTTTATTGGAAGCAGTATCTTGTTGAATATCATCTTTACTGTCTTGACTGTCTTCCTCTTCTCTATCATCCTTTGAACTGATAAATGATGAAATTAGCTTGGAAAAAATCATTTAAATTTTTATATGTCTTAAATTGATTTTTATTACAACAGAAACTGTACATTTCGCAGGAGTAATATTGAGTATCAAAATTAATTTAAAGAAATATCTAATGAAAAGGATTTAAAAGTTAGGAAATTCTCGAATCCAAATACTCAATAGTATTTTTTGGAAAATCGTACAGTTTCAAAGTTACACGCTACGGTTCATTCGGCTTAGAAAGTCGTTGCAAGAGTAAAAAGATATGAGGGAGAAAGTCAGCACTAATTGTATGCAATGCAGAACAGAATGCCACGTTATATAATTTATAGCGACGTACATTCTTCATAATAATATAATTTTGCATTCGTTCCACTCGTGAAATCGACCAAACATATTTTGAAAAAGAGAAAACTGTTTAAAAATAAAACAAAAAATCCACGCTTGAACAGCTTTTAAAAGTTCGTAGAAGCTGATTATATACAACATGAATGCATGATTGTTTACTCACGAGTGAAGCACGTCGAAACACACAAAATCATTAACAAAACAAGCAGAATGAACATCTGCGGTCAACAGAGGTTAGAAGGAAATTAATGTATCTACGTATAAGTACGCTAGAAGGATGCTGCGTGGTAACATTATATACAAACAAACTTACGATTCGGATTCGGACAGCTCGTCACTGTCGCTATCGGAACTACCGTAGTCCGGTACCAGGGAAGCCATGGTTACTTTGTTTGTGATAAGTAGATAACTTTATATTGTAAAGGTGCGTGATAAAATCTACAGAAACTAGAATTAAATATGGGAGATTATCCCGTGCAAATTGACGTGTACGCCTTCACGGCGGAAGAGTGCCGCGACGACTGCTGGTTACTGCTTGCGGTGTCGTGCGCGCAGTGCGGCGCGGGGATCGTAGTCCGCCAACAACCAGCACACATTGAAAAGCTAAAAAGTGGGGATATTGTTGCCGAGTTGACGAATCTCCCATACCTATATATATATATATATATATATGTCTTATTGCGCGTAGCTGTACTGCGGAGATTCAATTTTTTTATCTTTAAAAATACGTCTCTAGTTTGTTCTTTACTATAAGAATTCGTGGAAGCTTTTTTTTTTTAATTCATACATTTTTTTTATTGTTAGCCCCATTGAAGGTCTGATAATTTTGTAGTATCCACGATACTAATGGTATGGACGATTTTAGAATCGATTGTGTGAAGAAAAATCTAAATGGGAAGCGTCGGAGATAATAATAGTTTTTTTCACTAAAAGGTTAGCATACTCGACGCGTGTGCCAAGGATAAAATGCACACGGTTCGTATTTACAATTATGCCGGATTGTAGAAATGCATAGGTACGAGAGCAAATATTTACAAAATTTTATTAGACACTTCGAGTAGACTTAATTAAAAGTGTATTTTTACAACGACATCATGTTCTCACAGCGTGCTCTGTTGTAATGTTACCCGGGAAAGGTAAACTATAACAATGACGATTGATGAAAAGAAAAAAACGGGTCCATGGTCGTATCGAGAATCAACATCAAAATGCCCAACAAAATCTTAAAAGGATACTTTCTCATCCTTTTTTCTGAGGGGAGGGGGCATAAAACTACGCCTCCAAAGTAATATGTCTAATTGGTAGACAAGCAGATTGTCAGATTTGAAAAACACCTTCATCTTTGATTTGTACTATGCAACTTTTTTCATCTACTAACTCTTGACTATTCCATACGGCGATCTTTCTTCGTCCGTTCTCCTTTTGAGTCATTAACAATCTAACATTTGGCACATTCAACCAATAGTTTCCTAGTGATGGTTTAATTTGAAGTACAAAGTTGTTTTCAGTCTCCTTAGATAAAAACAATCCTGCTTGCTGAGACCTCACAGTATTGACAATCAAAACCACAACCTGAGAGTGATTAATGATGTCTCTGCACATGACGGCGACGTTGCATAAAAGTGGATTCAAGTCTCTATTTGAAACAATTGCGCACAATACTGACAGTGAATCGACGATAATCAACCTTTTGGATGATTTACTTTGTTCTTTATCCGGCGACTTCGACAGGCTATAAAGTATGTTGAAAAGTTCGTAGATTTTGCAAATCTGATAAACTTTGATATTACTCATAACGTATCCAATCATCTAAATGAAAATTAAATGCTTATAAATGGATCAACTGAAACTGAACAATTTTAAAGATAGCAAATGCATTACTCCATCATCGCAATGTCTGGACTCTAGCATCATTTGAATTCGCGAGGCGCAGAAGTTTCTGCTGGCATCGATGTAGTGCACCACCGCGGAGCCGTTGGAAGTCGCGTGCATCGACAGCCAGTGACACAGTTGCGATTTCCCGGCTGAGGAAGACCCGCAAATTTCGTAAATTGTACCGCAACCCAATCCACCTTCCAGCAGAGCATCCAGACTAATGCAGAAAATGTATTTTTATCAATCATTTTACACATACCTTTTTCGAGTTAATAAATGACGTTACTTTTTTATTCCGGTTAGTATCTTCTGCTTGGATTCTCGCTCAAAGAGATCACCAGGATATGTTATTTCCCATCCGAATTGCGTGGAAAAATATTCACGTATTTCTTCTATTTCCTGTGAAATAATTGATCGCGTAAAATAGTAATATTTTTTGTCATGTATATGCAAAAGACGAGATAAGATTTTTCTTTCTACACAACGAAAATCGGACGTCGGACATACACGGAGGTGTATAAATAATTTAATTGTTTGTCATTAGTTTCTCAGCAGTTTGTATCTAGTCCAATAGGATCATTTACAAGATTTCTTAGTTTTACAAGTCCACGTCAAACAATCAATAAAAGTCCCTGCTTACTTTTTGAATGTTTTGGCGCAAAGTACAGCTAATTGCGATTCGTCTGGACTCTGGAATTTCGAAAGTACGATTTTTCTTTCGAATAGCGATAATCTTTCGATAGACGAGAAAAAGACATGTCGATTTGCGCGCAAGCTCCCTATAGGCAGCTAGCAAATAATATCACACGCGCGAAACTCGTTGACACAAAACATATCCTTGCCAAGTACGCGGGATAAATTTCAAACAGAGCAGACGATAGACAAGCAACATACTCGATTCGGAGCAACGTCCCGAAGAGCGTTTAACAACACCATTTTCAAATAAATACCTTGAAGGTCAAGCCAGTTTTTCTCATTAGTGCGTCGCATTTCTGCAGCATAAAATCGTAAACGGTGAGGATACCTTCGGAGTGCAATTTAGACACAATACTTTCGTTCATTAGTACTGGAAATACGCTCGAAATTAATCTTGCCATTTGCTTGCCAAACCTTTGACGCTACGTTGATGGGTGAGTCCGCGTTCGGTAAATTTACGTATGTATTTTACGAGCTGTACGCGTGGGCGATCTTGCAACACCTGCGTAAAGTCTGAAATAAAAATAAGAAAATTTTTTATAAGTATATGGATATGGTAAACAATCATTTGGGTTTCCAGACAAAAAAAAACATCGTTTTTTGCGTTTGCGCATTATGACGAAAATGTACTTCTGCTATAAGAGATATTTATAGTTACTGATAACTTTTGTGTAAAGGCTGCATGGTTAACATTTTAAAAGTGCTTGTAACAGACACTTATATCATGTAATTCCACAAGATTATAGAATTCCTACTTAAAAATTAGATTTAATATAATAATTTTAATATCAAAATTTCGATTAGTTACGTTTGAAATTTATACATTGCAAGTCTCGATAAGAGTAAAAAGTATTTTATTTTTTGTGAAAAAGAAGAAAAACAGTACTTATGAGCAATAAAAGCAACAAAATATATGTAGCCTAGAGTAGTATTGCAGATCACAACATGGAACTTGCAAAAACCGCAGACAACTAGTTCGCGAAATAAAATTTAAATTTGCATCAATACAACTCATAACTACGTAGTTCAGAAAGCGAGTGCGCACCAATTCATATAAACATAAACATAGCACACACATACACATACATGCATACACAGTGTAATAGAGAGCCGCTGATGACGATAGAGCGAGCGTTGATAGTGCGGCTAAATCCACGTGTGCATACTCAAGTTGAGAGCCCCTCCGCCGAAAACCCGCCGCGAGAGCAACGCCACTCGTGTTGCTTCGAAGATCGTCGAAAGACGAGGAGAGAGACACATTTATCGAAGTGGTTGTCCGGCGGCGACCCAGTTTTTCCAGGCACCGGACGAGAGCCACGTTTTTTATCATACGGAGTTCAATCGAGTAAATTATTGTTACTCTCGTTTTCTGTTACTGCCAAGACGTACGAAACGCGAGCATCACGAAGGAAGAACGATGACGAGCAGACTATTGAAAAGACAAGCCACGAGGAACTGCTGCTGCTGCCAAGCTGCACAGATGCGTAGAAGCAGCGCAAGGAAAATCCATATCAGTGCGAGACGATTACGACTCGCCGGCTGAATCGCAACCCGCCGCTGCTGGCGTAGAATATATGGTCAAGGTGAGTTGTCATTACGTTTCTTTTTTTCACGTTCTTTTCTCGTCGGTCTTTCTATTTAACATATATAATACCTTTTCTTATAACTGTTCTTATCCTCTCAGTACTGCTAACCAATAATACGTTGGCTTTCTTCGTCTATAAGCAAGTGTCGTATGCAAAAGAGATTTTAAATACGTTGCATACTGCAACTTTTAAGAAAACAGGCCCCTGCTGCCGGTTCAGTATACCGTAACTATACTAACATGTGCTTGACCGGCAAAAATGCCTGAATGGCGCGCAAGCCTTGAGCACATGGTGCGCGCGCGCTATACATTTCTATTCTCGATTTTCCATGCTGTGCTTTTTACTTCTCAGTTAGTCCGTCTTATTCATATAAGTAGAGATAACTTGCTGAATAGAACAGGGTAATTTGGTACATTTCCGAGTGTTTCATGTATTTCGGCGCGTTAATTATTTTTAACCTACGAACGTCGTTTCAAATTTGAATTTTCTATGGAGAAAATTCACAACGTTACCTCTTGTTAAACCAATCGTAACTTGAAAATTATGTAAAGTACCCGGCTACTTATGCAAATGGTAATGACGTAGTTTTGCATAAATTAAAAAAATGCAAAATTACGATTAAAACATTTAATATGAAAACAATAATAGAAAAAGAAGCGAGATTCGATAAAAAAAATTCCATTTTTTTCGCACGTTTGACAAGATAGAAAAGAGAAGCCTGGTAGAGCGAAATGAGATTGTTCAAATTTGACCCTCGAACCCACGTGGCGTTAAGGAAGCGCTGCTCTACGCGTTTGGATAAAAAGACTCGAGAAAAAATACCAGACTCCCTCCATCTTGAAAAACTGAAGAGAGCGAGCTTCGTGAGACTAAGAAATTCGCGCGTGTTTTCCCGCTGATTTGAAGGCATATTGTTAGTTGAATCTCGCAAGATTCGATCTTGGCACGTTATTTGTACAAGTGAAGAATTCAAGTCGTGTTTGTGAAAAACCAAGAAAGAAAGCAAGCAAAAGAATTGGTGGCCAAGCAAGCGGATCACGCCTGAGTCAGCGCCAGACCCTCCGCTCCATTCCTCCCCCCTCTCTCTCTATCACTCTCTCTCTCTCACTCCCTAAGTTTCTTTCTCGCTCTCTCTTTCTCTCTTTCTCACTCTTTCTCACTCTTGCTTCTCGCAGGCGGAAGTCGAGCCTCGGGCTGGCGCGAGCCAATCGGATCGTCGGTGACGGTCAAAATACGGTCGAGCATGATGGCCGTCGTTTCGCGGATGTGGCGTCGTTAGTTAGTCAAAGCTCGGTGAGCCGTCGCTGGGTTGAGGACGTTGGCTCAAGTATCAAAAGTGCGGGCTTGCTTCTTCCATCTGAAGAAGTCGAGGGCCCGGAATGCCATCGGCAGCTCGCAAGAAGCTGGGATGGCGGCGGCTCAAGCTCTGAGCCCCATCAGAACCACGCCTAGGTAAGTGCGCGTCTCTCTCGCAGCATATAACCGGGTCGAGTCGAGGCACGCACGTAACGCCAACATGGCCGCTGTCGGGCTTCCTTTGTGTGTGCCTCGCCGCTGCACAGCCCGCGCCCGTTTAGTTCGCTGCCGACCTGCCGAGCGCGAGGGTCGGCCGCCATTCCGCTTATAGTTCTATCGCGCGCGCTCTCTCGCATACTCTCGCAACGGCAGCGCGCAAGCAGCACACCGACACGCGAACTTGTATTCGTATTGCTCTTCATCTCTCTCACTCGCACCAACGTTCGGCTTGCACGCTCCCTCTCTCGCTCGCGCTCCCGCCGCCTCGCTCAATATCCAGAGCAGCCGCACGTCTGCTCTTTATTCGGCCGGGCATTGCCAGCTTCGATTATTAAACACCACACACTAAGTTTATGCCACGAGGAGATGGGATTTGCCGTGATTTCCACGACGGATTACGAGCAAACGTAAATATTTGCCTTGTCTCTGATCATCTTTTTTTCTTTTTTCATTTAACTTTTGTTTGGTTAAGGTAGTTTAATGTGTCTGTGTATGGGTGTGTGGTGGGAGAAACTGCCGGGTTATTCAAATTTTGTAAGCCGTGGTTGGAGTACACTTGAGCCAAAAGAGATTGTCTTTTTATCTTGAGCCTTTTTTACACATACGCCTCACCATCTCGTCTTGTCTGTGCAATTTTCGGAGCCGACGCGCGCAGCTCCGCTCTGCGGCGTCTACCGGCTCGCTTTTCGCAAGCCTGTTCGTTTTGCGTGATCGTCGCTTTTTTTAAACTATCTGCTGTTTACAAACTCGTTGTTGATTTAGCGACAACAATGCAGCTTAACAGGTTTTTGTTCTGTTTCTTTGAACGGCTCGGTTGTTTACCCAAAATAATTGAAGTTTTAGTGCTTTTTAGGAATATATTTTTTTAATTCACTAAAATAGTCAATAACTAATTAATTTTTAGAATTTTTCACTGTGCATTATTGCAAAAGAGCGTATAAATCACTATGATAAAAAAAGGTTTATTGAATATTATTGGAAAAATAGGCCATTATTACTTGATGAACTTAAACCAAGTATGATTACGTACTTCAATCAGACAGCATTAAAAGTATTTATGTCATGGTTTGTCTCATCATTAGTAAGAGAATCTGTAATTTCATAAAAAAAATCAATTAAAGTTTACTCATATACTTGTTGGATCAAATAATTATGTAAGCAGGCAATAAATTTGAGTTTTCAATCTATTACACATACAAAAATTTATAAACTACATAGGAATATATTGTTTGAGAAAATTCAAAATTGTCTAGCAATGTTTCATTGATTGTAACTTTGTCTCATTTAATACATTTTATGGATGTTTATCAATTCACAAAGTTAAGCAAGCTGGAATTACTCGAGGAATGGCAGAGAAACCCGGGATGCCATGGAGTATAACCATCTGAATTTTTATTTTTTCCAGTGTCATGTGTAATGAGTGATAAGCAAGGTGCGCCTACTTTGCCGCCCCTTACTGGGGGTGGAGGAAATAATGGGGGGAGCAATGGAGGTGCACCACAGCAAACTATTAGTTTGCAACAGGTCTTTGCCAATGTCCTTTCTTCAGCTAATGTACAACAATTTGTCCTTACCTCACAAGTTCCTGGTCTATCGCAGGTACTTTAAAACATTGAGTACTGAATGTTTTTTGGTGTCATTTATTTTCCAAGTTCAAATTTATTTTCTTTGGAATAATATTGGTGTTTTCATAGTTCATTTTTGGTATTCTCGAATTTACTTGACTTATTTAAACTTTTTGTATCTTATAAATTTTCAAATTACTTATTTTACTTATGAGACACATAACATTTTGAAAACTAGCATGAATAGTGACAAGTTTATTTTAATAATATCAATATTACAAACAATTGGTTGTACATTAGAGAAATCACACATTTTGCAATTTCCAATATTCTAGAGAATTGCTCATTAGTAGGAACACAAAGCACTTGCTTTGTCTGGTTTATTTGCTCTTTTGCGTATAGCACATACTCAGTCTAACCTCCAAAACAGAACAAAGATCTAAACAAGGAACCATTAGTTATTCTCTTTTGTTATTTTGTTGTGTTATATACAACAATTGTTTATATTTTGCGTTACATTATGGAATGACATGTTATTTTACGAGAGTATGACAATTGGCTAAGGAGTGCATGTTCTTGAGTCCAAGAACAATTGGATTGGTATGACGTAGATATAAACCATTTAGTGATGATAAACTCTACCGAAAATGAAAGAACGAATGAATGTACCATTCAATTTGGTCTTTCTGATGAAAGCTGAGGCATTTGTCTGAAAATGAAATATTAATATCGACTATCGAGTTCTAACCTCTGTTGGCGAAGCACCCTAAAGCAAAGCACATGGTGTGATTTGAACTTGTAGGTCATACCGAACAGTGGCACAGGAACTGCACAGCCGATTGGCGTCACGCGTATCGTCAACATCTCGAGTTCGGCGCCGCGAGTCAGCGTGGTCAACGTGTCGGGGCCGGGCGGCGTCACATCACCCAGCCGTCCGAATAACCCGAAACTCGTGTTGACCACCTCGCCGAAGCTCGTACGCAGTATGTTCGTAACACCTACACCAGCGCTGCCGCCGACGACGACGGCAGTGTCGAGCGGCGGCACGTCGTCGTTATCGCCGTCCGCATCGCCACCCGCCAAAAAGAAAGCTCGACTGTCCGAGAGCAATAGTAACTTGGACAAGCCAACCGAGCCGGCAGCGGACGCGATAGAATACCGACGGCGCATCATCGAGCACAAGCTCCAAAAGATGCGCGCCATCAGGGACAAGTACAACGAGAATGTGGCCGAGTACTTCTTCCTACAGAACGGCGGCAATATCATGGACTTCAACAATTGGAGAAAAAAACCTACACCTCAGTTTCTAGAGTTTATGAAGCAGCACAAAATCGACAGCGATGATAACGAGGAAGAGTTCCTACAGATTGGTAATATCGTGACGGCTGCTGCCACCGCAACTACCACCACCACCACCACTGTCGCCGCCGCCGCCGCACCTATCACCACAACCACTATTATAACCACCACCGCCACCGTCACCACCACTACATTCGCCACCGCCGCCACAACTACCACGACTGTGAGTACGACGACATCGACGGTGGCAGCGACGACGACGACGACAGTCACTACGACGTCGACAATGGCGGTAACGACAAGTCCGTCAAGTACGACAAGTACGACAAGTACGACAAGTGCGACTACCCAGGTGCCGTCGATGACAACGACCACCACGACGTCAACGACAATGCCGACGCCGCTGACAACGACTACGACCGCGACGAATGTCACGCAAAGCACGGAAGTGGCCGTTTCCGGCGGCACACCCGTCGCCGTGTCGACGACCCTGCCTCCGGCCGTTGTCCAGCTGAGTCAACAAGGTAGAATTGTTCTTTTTATTTTAATTGATATTTCATTGATGTGAAATTGTAAATATTTGTGCACACCAAACCAAATGTAGAAGCACTTAACCAATTGGCTTTGATCTATCAAAATTCATTTTAATTACATTTAGGTGTTGATCTAAGACCCTATTGTACAACTTGAATTATAATATAAATCATCAACCCACTATTACAGTATCATCATTTTCAAACCTTTTAAGGGTTTATTTCCATCAAGTTGCCGATAAGTCTTGATACACATACTGAATGAGTAATTTTCAAAATAGGGCAAGTACCTGGTCGCCCTGCTGGGGGCAGGCATGGCATGGTTTTTGCCTTCCGAACAGCAATTCAAGCTTCACCAGTCACCATTCACCCTTCACCCACTTCTGTAGCACCCACTCTCATTATAGGTGATTACCACAAAGGCCTGCTACCAATCTCATTTGTTTTGTCAATCGTCTTGTATTAAATTATTGTGTTTATATATTTCCTTTAAAATCTATACAAATGATATCTTTAGGTTTGGAATTAGTGTTATATTTATACATTGATAATTAAATTGAAATTTCATTCTAGTTCTTTTTATAATTAGTTAATAAATATTTTTCATTTGCTATTGAATTTTATTACTCATGTTATAATTTGCTGATTCATTATTTTAAAACAGTATATTCACAAATGTAGGGGTATGAAATTTAGGCATCATAAGACTCAACGATAAAATTTGTTGAGTCTATGGGTGTTTGGAAATATTTATATATATTTATTTAACATTTGCTTATAGTTATTTATAAAGCAAGGAAATTGTCAACACAACTAGTTTCATATTATATCATTAATTGGTACGAATTAGTTATCTTTTTAAGGGAACTATAGTTCAGCATTATATGTCATGTTCATAATTTTTTTTTATTGCATGGCACCAAGTTTATTATAAAATTGAAATAGGTGTAATAATTTTATAGGTTTACTCTTATTAAACGTCACTGATCATTAACTATCATTGATCATATTCTATATTTGCTTTCTGTCCATATTAGTTTTTAATGTATTTTTATTGTGTTAAAGCATTGCTATTTATAGAAATTCTTTTAAAAAAATCATTTTATAACTTGATGTCTTATATTGTTGTTTATACTTATATATTGAAAAATTGCTTGGTTTACTGTTTTAGTTAATATTTAAAAATTATTATTTTATTATAATAATTAAATTAATTTATTCATATACATACAATAGTTACAAAATAGAATTGAAAAAAGAATGTTCTAGACATAGGAACTTTAAATGTATTCTTGAAAATGCAAATTACAAAAATGTTAGTATTATATGAAATAAAATTGTTTTTAAAGGTGGAACGCCGATGATTATTGACTCTCCAGAAGTTGAACCTCCAGTAAATAACCCAATAGCAGAAAAGATGATAGCTACCACAGCTGAAAAACCTGCAACTCCTCCAATTTCATCTTCTCAACCTATAGTTAAACTAGTAAAATTGTCTCCTGCTTCGATAACTTCTTCCTGTGATACTGTTAGTAGTAATCAAGAACAAATTGTAGAAAAGGCTAAACAGGTAAATTTCTTCTCATTTCAATGCTATTATTTTTGTATCTTACCACTTGAAACTGAACCCGTTATATATATTTTCAATTAATTCAATAGGAAGCTTATGTAATGCAAAGGATCGCCGAATTACAAAGAGAGGGTTTATGGACGGAACGTCGATTACCGAAAATCCAGGAACCACCTCGGCCGAAAGCACACTGGGATTATTTATTAGAAGAGATGGTGTGGCTTTCAACAGACTTTGCACAAGAAAGAAAATGGAAGAAAGCTGCAGCGAAAAAATGTGCAAGAATGGTTCAAAAGTACTTCCAGGAAAAAGCTATACAAGCTCAAAAAGCAGAAAAGTTAGAGGAACTTCGGCTAAAAAAGATCGCTGGCTTTATTGCAAAAGAGATCAAAACTTTTTGGGCTAATGTTGAAAAGGTAATGTCAATTTTTCTTGTTAATGAGATTATTTACCCCACACAATAAGCCGGCAGTTTTGACTTTACCATGTTATGATTGTGTGCTCGTTGTGGGAACATTAATTCTAAGAAATATCTAATTGACTCATTCTATTTGAGTCTCAGTTTAATATTATTTTAGAAACACAAATTACAAGTGTTAAAGTATTTGATTTGATAGCTTGCAATGGTGAATATATTTTAATTCAAAATGAATTATTTATATTCCAGGTGGTGGAATTCAAACAACAGACACGACTTGAAGAAAAGCGGAAAAAGGCTTTAGATCAACACTTAAATTTTATTGTTGATCAGACTGAAAAATATTCGTCGTGGTTAACTGAAGGTTTAAATAAAGTTGAAGGTATTCAGAGTACACCAGCGTCAATACACAGTTCTCGAATATCATCACCTAATACAACCGCAAAAAACTCTGATGATGGTATATTTATTAAAATTTGAGTGGTTTACATGGTTGTTAATATTTCGAATCTTTAATGATTAAATGTTTTACAGACGAGTTCAAGCCAAACCAAGACTCTGACGACGATGAAGAAACGATAGCAAAAGCCGAAGAAGAAATGAAATCTAATCATAAAGAAGAAGTAGAACTGTTGAAAAAAGAATCTGAACTACCCTTGGAAGACTTGCTAGCAGAATTACCACCAAATTATCTCGAAGAAAGAGATAAAAGTCTATCCCCTCTGCCGAAAGATATTGTGGAGGATGAAGAGGTACGCGCTTTTTTCAACTTGAAAACAATTTTTTAATGAAACTTGTGATTTTTTAATTTATATTTATCACTTTGATATTGCAGGAAAGTGTTAATGCGGAAGGTAAAGATACGGAATTCACAGTTGCGTCGGATGCGTCTACAGATGACGAAGAAGATACTATCCAAGAGCAAGAAAAATTAGAAAAGAATGTTGACCATAAACAAGAAATAGCTGATTTAGAAGCAGAAAATCAAATGCCGATAGATGCACTTATAGCCAAGTATGGAAATGCTTCAGTAGCTCCCATGGATGTTGATGAAGATGATAGCGAGGATGAAGGTACATCAATTAAATTTTTAGAGTTAGGGTTGTTTAATGATGAGGTTGATGATAATCCATTAATTTCTGAAGATTTTTTCATGCTGTTGTTTTCAAGGCATCTATTTAACATCAATTATACAATATAAATATATTTATGTTTATCAAATTGCTTATATATAATTCAATAATACATTAAATATTTACTATTTAATATTTAGAGTCAGATAAAGATGAGAATGACGAAAATGAATCGGAGAGTGAGGAAGAAAGTGAAAGTGAAGACGAAACGCAAGATGATTCCCAAACTCAAAGCGATGAAGAGCAAACAGTTGGTCTAAAATCATTATTTGAAGATTTGTCCGATGAAAATAAGGTACATTTTTGTTTCTTACTTTGGTTTGTATGGTTAGTTTCTTGTATTTTAGTAATATTGAAAATTTTAGAGTACAAGTGAGGCATCTGAAAAACAGAATGAGATGGACTCCGTTGCAGCTATAGCAGAGAGCATACAACCAAAAGGAAACACACTACAAACTACACATGTAAGTGTTTGTGTGATTCGATTATACACTCGAGAATAGATGTCTTTTGAACCTTCATTTCCAAAGTGTTTGTGATCACTATGTAGCATAGCACTATTTCACCTGGAGGAAGATTGAATGCAATCATGTCCTTTGCAGATTTATGAAAATTTGTTGGATTATTTTGGTTGCTACAGTATTTTTGATATTTTTACCGAATTCATGATTAATATCTGTATTTATTAATGTTCTATTATTAAACATTCTTATATATTGCAGGTTGTCACTAAAATACCATTCTTGTTGAAACATTCTCTGCGTGAATACCAACACATCGGTTTAGATTGGCTCGTTACAATGTATGAAAGAAAATTGAATGGTATACTTGCTGATGAAATGGGTCTTGGTAAAACTATTCAAACAATCGCTCTTCTGGCGCATTTAGCATGTGAAAAAGGTAATTGGGGTCCACATCTAGTTGTCGTACCGACATCTGTGATGTTAAATTGGGAAATGGAATGTAAAAAGTGGTGCCCGGGTTTCAAAATTTTAACGTATTATGGAACACAAAAAGAAAGAAAACAAAAGAGGACAGGATGGACAAAACCAAATGCATTTCATATATGTATCACGTCTTACAAATTAGTGATCCAGGATCATCAAAGTTTTAGAAGAAAAAAGTGGAAGTACCTTATTTTAGATGAGGCTCAAAATATAAAAAATTTCAAATCTCAGCGGTGGCAACTGTTACTCAATTTTCAAACACAAAGACGATTGTTACTAACAGGAACTCCGTTACAAAATAATTTAATGGAACTTTGGTCTTTGATGCACTTCCTTATGCCAAATGTCTTTCAATCACATCGTGAATTCAAAGAATGGTTCAGCAATCCTGTCACGGGAATGATTGAAGGAAATAACGAATACAACGAAAATATTATTCGGCGACTTCATAAAGTTTTGCGACCATTTCTATTGAGACGTCTAAAGTGTGAAGTAGAGAAACAGCTGCCAAAGAAGTACGAACATGTTCTTATGTGTAGATTATCAAAACGTCAGAGATATCTGTACGATGATTTTATGTCCCGAGCAAAGTAAGAAGCTGAAATTCGTTAAAGATATGTTATTGTTTGCAGAATATTTACGAAAAAATATTTTTTAGAACGAAAGAAACTTTGGCTAGCGGAAATCTACTTTGTGTTATCAACGTTCTTATGCAGTTGCGTAAAGTATGTAATCATCCAAATTTGTTTGAACCTCGACCGACAGTTTCGCCTTTTCAAATGGAAGGAATTGATTTTCATACTGCATCTTTAGCATGGAGCGCTCTTGACTACGATCCATTCAAGGCACGTAAAATCTATTTACAATTGCATCTTGTACCCATGTTACAATTTGCTGTTTCATTATATTTTGAAGCGGTATTCACTAATGTGGGTATATTATTCCTAGGCAATGTACGGCTCTCTGTAATAATTTTTTGAGCCAAAGGGCGCTTAGAAACATTTATTTATGCAATGACTTATTTACTTTAAATAAAATAAGGTCATAATTTTAACTTATGAAAATAACGGTGTTCTTTTATTTTCAGCATATTGATTTGTCTTGCTTGAACCTATTACTACTTGATTTAGAATTCGTCGTGACTGCGTTCGTTGCACATCGCATTAGGCGATTGAAGACACCGAGAAAACTTATTGAAGAAATAGATAGTCAACCTGAAACTCCTCCACGTTGTCCTGTTGGAAAGATTAGAATTAACGTTAGATTGTCTAATCAAGTATCTAAAACGGCTTCAACTAACTCACAACAGTCTTTACAACAACCAATAAAACTTAAAAGCTTTTCTAGTGCTTTACCAACTCCCAGAGTAGGTACTTCTCCTTTGGTGAAGAATAATCAAACGCCACCCGGACAAAGTAAGTTTAAATAACTTTACGTGATTAATTATTTCTTGTATTTTTTAACAATGGTCTTTAACGTGCTTTGATAATAATGTAGGTGTAACGTTGAAAGTTGCTGGTGGCCAACAACTTCAAGGTATCTCTGTTCAGTTGGTGCCACATCAAGGTGGAGTTAAAGGTGTGATTTTTAAAAATGTTGTATTCGAAATAACGAATTAAATTAAAAAGTAATTGCTTTACGCGTTTTTTTTTCTAATTTTCAGCAATTCCTGTTGGAACTGTTGCTCAAAATATTCAAAGTACAGCATCAGTTACTCCAACAACGACCAGTATCAATACTCAAAGAATAACTGTTAGTAACGTAAATGTTAAAGATGGGCAAAAATTAACGATGCAAACATACACGGTCAAAACCGGTGACTCCGTCCAAAAGTATCAAGGTCCTAATATCGCTCAATTAGTTCAGACTTCAACCGGTAAACATATCATTTTAACAAATCCACAACAATCTGCAAATGCCCGTAAGCATAACAATACAGATTTTTTTAAACGGGGGAATTTGGATTTATGTTATAAAGATGCCATTCTTTTTCAGTTTCATTCCCCATCATGACACCGAGTGGCCAACGATTGACTGTTTTGTCTAAACAAATAATGGGCTTATCTACGACACCGGTACCTGTCAATAAAGTAATTGGGGGAGTCGTAACAACTAGTTCTGGTGGTACGAGGCCGGTTATGCGAGTTCCTCCTCTTAATGTCAATACGGCACAGTCAAGTGGGCAAGTTCAATCAACAGATCAGATTCGTGTAACTAAAACTATTCAAAAAGATTCTGAAAAGGGTCAAATAAAAGAAGTGCCCAAATCCGAATTCTATCTGGTAAGTAAATTAATTGATCCATAAAAAATTTACAAAAGCATCATAGATCAGTGGTTGTATAGTTACAAGCGCTTTTGCAGTGATGCAATAACAAGCATACTCGAGCCAGCTTGTACATTCTTGAATTCTGTTTGAACGTACATTCTAAACCCGAGTTCACATTTTCTTTAATTACAAAAGAAAGTTACCCGATTAATTCTCAAAAAGTAATTGATAACTATTTGTTGTTTCATTGCAGCCACATTTAGAAGAAATAAGGAAGCAAAAGCGTCAATCAAAGCTTATTACTCTAGCCGACATAAACGAACGAAGATGTTCCGCCTGCCCACTTTACGGCGACGATTTGTTCACGGCCTTGAGGATAGAAAAACCAGTGACTACGTGTAACTGGCAAAGCGGTTGGTTACATTGCGCCAAGAGGAGCGACTTGACGCGCTCGAAGAAACAATACTTTTCACGGACCAAGGCTTTGTGTCAGGCAATAAAATCGACCGAACAGATTGTCGAAAACCTGAAAGAAATCTTAGAGAAGTTTGTTATTTACGTACCCGCAGCGCGAGCTCCATTGCCTCAATTCCACGTTTCTCATCCAAACCCTTCAAAACATTGGAAAGAGCAGCGATTAGTCGTCGAACTGAATCAGCAGCTCTCGTCGAAAGTATCTATGTTCCATTCAATCACGAGGTCGATGCTCACACAGTTCCCGGATCCCAGACTAATACAATATGATTGTGGAAAATTGCAATCGCTCGATATTCTTTTGAGGCAGTTGAAATTTGAAGGGCACCGAGTACTAATTTTCACGCAAATGACCAGAATGCTAGACGTTTTTGAAGCTTTTCTTAATTATCATGGACACATTTACCTGCGACTTGATGGTGCTACAAAAATTGATCAAAGACAGGTTCTGATGGAAAGGTTTAACAACGACAAAAGGATATTCTGCTTTATTTTGTCCACGAGGTCTGGTGGTGTTGGCGTCAATCTAACGGGAGCCGATACAGTCATATTCTATGACAGTGATTGGAACCCTACAATGGATGCTCAAGCTCAAGATAGATGTCATAGAATTGGACAAACTAGAGATGTACATATTTACAGGTAAGTCATCTTTTTAAGCTAATTACAAACTTTAAAAAGTACTTTCGCCACCGACCACGAAACTGAACTTAAGTATCTGTTATCGTTTTTAATTTAATTGGCGAAATAATAAAATTTCTTTATAAAACTCGCACACTTAAAGTGGAAATTATAAAGTGCGCGTATCCTGTCTAAAGAAACAAATTTTTCAAATCTATTAAATTTGTTTGTAAATTTACTCATTGTTTTGAAATCACTAAGAAACTACAAAATGTAATTCATTTATGATTTTCAAAAATATAGATTGATTAGTGAAAGGACAGTTGAAGAAAACATCTTGAGAAAGGCAAATCAGAAAAGATTGCTCGGTGACCTTGCTATTGAGGGAGGTAACTTTACAACTGCCTACTTCAAAAGTGTATGTATCCAAATTTTAACTAATAATCATTTCAATTGAAATTTTGATTAACATAAATATTTTATTTCACAGTCAACGACTATTCAAGACTTATTTGACGTTGATCAAAATGAAACCGATGCTTCGACGCGAATGGCCGAGGTATTGGATCAAAGCAAAGAAAGAGAGCGTAATCTGCAGCGAGAATTGTCACAAACCGAGGATAAAACAGCACTCGGGGCCTTGGAAAGTGCCATCGCCGAAGTCGAAGAAGATCAAGATGTGCAAGCTGCTAAAAGTGCGAGAGCTGAGGCTGTTGCTGACTTGGCCGAATTTGACGAAAACATTCCCGTCGACGAATTCGATAACGACAATTCTGAGCTTAGTAAGGCTGAAATGGAAGTGCAGTCCTTGGTTTCTCAAGTAAGTTTTGCTACTTTTGTGACGTATGATTTAAGTTACTGTCAGATTATCTTGCAATTTTTTCTTTCTGCGGTTAGTAATTCACAGATAACTCGCTTCCGACCACAAATCTGTATATATTACTACAGCTCTTGTTTCTCATTCTATAAGCGAGATATCAAAGTTTCTCTATATAAACTCGTAAGCTGGAAGTGGAATTATACGGCTTGCGTATCCTGTCTAGAGATACACACATTTATATATAAAAACTAATTTCGTGAAAATATTTTTTAATACATATTTTATCGTTAGTTCGATGAAAAAAATAAGCAAAAATTGTTTCTATTCAGCTGACGCCGGTCGAGCGTTACGCCATGCGTTTCGTCGAAAACTCGGATGGCAACTTCTCAGCAGCAGTGCTGGCAGCAGCGGAGCGAGAACTCGAGGAGCAAAAGAAGGAATGGGAGCTGGATCGTCTACGAGCGATGCGCGAGGAGGAGGAGCGCCAAGCCCGGATGACTGACGACGACGAGAATCCGTTGACGTTCTCGCGCGAGGACGCTCAAAATCAGGTTAATACCAGTGTTAAGCGCTCGGTGGGTCGCCCACCTCGAGGTAGACGCGGTCGCGGACGTCCTATATGCATAGATAGGAGGCGTTTCAATCCAGGTCGTAGACCTAATGCGTGTAGGGAAGTCGAGGAGGACGAGGCGGTCTCGACAGAGTCGGACAACGAGTCAGAAACTTCATCAGTGTCAATCAGCGACTCCGAAAACGACAACGTTGACGCCGCCGCCTCTGACGGTACTGGTTCCGAAAGCGAATCGGATCAAAGTAATAAGAAAGAGGATGGTTGGGAGGATAACGATCAGGATGAGGGTGGAAAGAAAAAGGTTTCGTTTAAAAATGTTTTACTCGATAAGAATAAGAGAAATCACGTCGACATCAATAGTCCGAGAACTAGATCGAGGGGTGATGTCAAGATTGATCTTTGGACGTTAGATGTGAACCCGCTGTTGCCTGAGGTAACGAGACCCAGAGCAAAGAAAACTAAAGCAAACACATCGATCGAGAGTATCGAAACGAAAGACAAAGGCAATAACAGTACATCAGAGTCCTTCGATAATACTGGGGAGACACTTGACACAATGAGTGTGAATATCATTGAGAATGTCTCTGCGAGTTTGTTGAACGAGTCTCCGACAAATGAACCGATGAAGAGTGTTTTGGATGATACAATCAAGAGACTTCAAGACACTGAAAGCATTGACAGGGAAAGTAATCCAGCCCCAACAGTTTCAACGCCTCAACGAGGCAGACCCCGAAAACAGGTGGCGACGGTTGAGTCTAGCAGCAGTACTACTGTGCCTTACTCTACCAGGTCTACTAGTGGCAAGGTAGTGGCAGCAGCAACACCACTACCACTGGCGATTCCGTTGCAGGAAAAAAGAGCGGCAACCTCACAGTCGAGCAACTGCGAGGATGAAAACAAAGTCTGTGATATTAATGATACTTCTAATCCCCAGAATAAGGAGAACAAGGAAGGTAAAAGTAAGACTGCCGACAGTGTAGTGCGGCCTAACGCGACAGTGATAAGCGAAAAAAAGTTCGATACCGACGAGCAAACGGAGGCGGAGTCCAAGAATAGTGCCGAGTTGATATCCATCGACGAGCAACCACATAGCCCAGTTTTCACAAGAAAATTCAAATTAACGCGTTCACGCATTCGTTCCACCGAGTCGAAAGATAAGCAATTCGAGTCCGCTGAACAGGTGAAATCTGACAATACTGAAACTAATGAAATTCCAATGGAGGTAGACGTTTCCATTCCAAAAGAACTCGCTGCTGATTCTAAAATTATAATTACCGATAGATCTAGTCCTATTCTGAGCACAAGACGCTCCAAAATCACACGATCAAATAATCATACGAGCCCGAATACCAAACAGGAGTTTAAATCGGAAGAAGCTAGATCAGTCGATAAAATTGGGCTCTCAATAGTCGAGTCAGCTAAAGAGTCTGAAAGTTCTTTGGCCAGGAGTACTCGATCATCGACCCGATCGATCACTGATGATAAACTGAAAGAGAAGTCTATCGTGATATATGAGGCATTAACTGAATCAGCAAAGCTGAAAAACATAGAAACGCCTGTGACAATAGTAGAACTTGATAAAATTTCAGCGAAAAAATCCGACGAGGAACAGCTAGAGCGTAATCAAACTAAGATCACTCGATCGTTTACGAGATCGTCCATTGGAATTGTTGATTCCGCGAGTTTGGAACAAGTTAAAGTCAGTACTGCTGAAAAGATAAAGACTGTAGAGACTCCGACAAAGGTTGAAAGAGCGAAAAGTCCTGAAAGAGTGGTGATATTACCAGCTGAAAAAAGCGTCAAGGACAATGAGAAGCCTTCAGAAAGCCAAGGCACAGAAGAGCCAAAACCGAAAGTGGAAACGTCTACTCTGGGCATGACGACAAGGCGAAAAGCCAGTAATGTTGTTGAAGACACGTTGGAAATGCAGAACATTGAATCCATGGCCACGGAAACTCAAACTACCCCTGCTCAGGAAACTCCAGCTACGACTGCTCCTACCTCTCCTGAATATCCACAGGCCGACGTAGACTCTCGTTCGACAAGATCCAATATTCAGTTGCCAAACCCGATGTACCGTCGCACTTTCGGCAGCCCAACGAAACCAGACTTTCGTCGAAGACCCGACACACCTATGCCCGACATTAATGTTCGGCCACGAACCCGCTCCCTATCCAACGTCAGCGACGGTGACATACCAAAAACACTTAGTCCACGCAGTTCTCGAACAGATAATGGGTTTGTAGTGCCGACGTTGGCACCGGTGGCAGTACGCCGAGCAAGATCTTTGACCTACGTGAAAATGTCGGATCGAATAAGCACAGAGCGTAAGGACTTACCTATCTCCATTGGTACTGCTACCAGGGGGGTCATCAGAGATCCAACGTCGGGTGAGAGCGTAACTATCAATCGAGTGGTTGCTAAGAATAGGCCTGACACCCCAATGCCCACGCAGGAACAAGTGACCAGGTTTGGTAAACCTTCTACAGACTCGCACACGTTATCGCCAAAGTCCTTGCCACCTATTCCAAAATTGAAGAGACCTCTGTCACTACCACCACCGACATCAACGCAGCAAGCTGAGTTAAATGACAGTACTGACTCGAATGGCAACTCACTAGACTCTAGTATAGAGTCAACTTCTCAAGAGAAACCTCAACGTACGGCCAAGGTGGTTTGTCAAACTATACTGAATCTTGACTCAAAGAGCAAATCCAGGGCAACGAGTAGTCCACCGCAAAAGACAAGTCCCATGGCGAACAATGTCAAGTCAGGCAGGGGACCGGGTCGACCGAGCAAAGCTGCCCTGGCGCTTGATGATCATCAGGTAGTCGAGTTCGATAGCGAGTCTGAGTACAACACCGCCACTCGGGCTAAACGTACTAGACTGAGCAGTCAATTGGTCAAACCTCTCAACAAGCCCAAAGACTTGCACACGATCGATCTCGATAAATTATAAATATTCTCATGTCGGGGCAGTCGGGCGTTCTCTCGTTTTATTTTGAAAAGAAAAATCGCGAAGGAAGACACATGGAAAGAGCGTCAAACACACGTGTAAATAGTGGTAAATACGAAGAAAAACAAATAAATACTTATAGTTCGTAAGCTTTAATTTTATGCATCGACAATTGCCGTAAATGCGAACGACCATAGCATTGAGGGACGAAAATTGTTGATAAGTGAATATATGTTCCAGTGTTCTTTATTTTTCTCTCGTGTAGAGGAACTTTATTTGTCCCACGTTTTCTCTTTAATCTTATTCTTTCATTTTCATTCATCGTTCATTATTTCTCTCTCTCTCTCTTCTCTCCTCTTCTCTCCTCTTCTCGCCTCTTCTCTCCTCTTCTCACCCCCTCTTTTCGCTCTCCCTCTTTCTTTCATCCGTCAGGGGAACTTATATAGAGCTCTAAGTTATTTTGTAATTTATTATACGTCGCGATAATGGGAAAAGAATACAACTCATTGACTGTGTATTATAATAATGAATATGTAATGCGTCAAGAGGAATGATCAATTTGTATAACTTACAAAGTTATACATTCACTGACGGTATAAAATTTAGATGTGAAGCTGTTGTATTAAACAGAAGATATTGAAAATGAGAATAGCAATAGCTCGATTTCATGAAAGGTAATCGCATTAGTTCCATGCTCATATGTAACGTACACAAACATATTTTATACATCGTAAAAATGCTTCGTCGAACTACCTTATTTGTCACAATATATTTTACTTTTCTGAAAAGGCCGTTTAATTATTTATATATAATTATATGTATATATTATATGATTATTTATATATTTATAATTATATATAAATATTTATATGTATATATATAATTATATACATAATTATTTATATATATATATTAGTTAGAAAGCGATCAGAGTGCGTCCTACATTGTAATTAATGTGAAAACTTTAAATGAGAGGAAAAGTGAGTTGATATTATTAAGTTGCGTGCCTGTATTTTTTGTATGATCGAATGAGTCCTCGAAAAGGAAATAAATGAAATATTCCTTGCTAATGAACATTAATTAATGACAAAGTGTTTATCATCTTATTTCTTGGTACGTCTCCAAGTCTGTTCGATCAAAGGTTCAGTCCCGTTTTGGTGTCCAATTAGCTCAGTGTGCTTGTTTATATTTCATATTTCTTGCACGTTTAACTAATAATAATAATAATAATGATACATTATCAGTTTGGTGTGGCAAGGCTGTCATGACCGCACGATAATTGATCTTTTTCTGATGACTTCTTTTTTAATTAGTTATTTCATTAATACTTTCAAAGAAATATGATGTTTTATTCAGTTGAAAGGTAACTTTTAAAAAATGGCACCAAAACACTGCCTTTGCCATTCCAAACTTGGATGCAACCAAGATATAAGCAGGCACATTAATGAGCGTTCGCGAGGATTATTTCTCATTTCTTTTTCCTGGTATTTGCGATTGGCAAAACAAGGGTTGAAATGAGTCTTTGAACGAACAAGACTTTCCCTTTATATCCTAAACCACCTCAACTTTTTATTTATTACTTTCTTTTCCTTAAAAAATATTTAAAAAATTTTTTTTTTAAATTAAAAAAAAATGATGTAATGCAATTTCAAATAATTATTTAAATAGTCTAATTGATATTAACTTCAATTGTAGTGCATTAATATGATCACTTTGCATATTATTTCAAACATTTATTTAAATTCTCCTGTATATTTTTATTTAAATTACTAATTTACAGTTTGATAAATTTGTAACGTGTTTTTGCCATTTTGTCACAAAATTAATACACTTATAAATTTCTTGGTAAGTTTTTTTTATTTTTATCTATCCCACAAGGTAAAAACCTTTGTTTTGCCAATACAGGTTGGAAACAAAATTGATTATAGAATAGTTCAAAAATTTGAAATAGTTTACTTGATGAAATTATTCACATTTTGCAGATTTGGATATCGGATGACAACAAGGAACAAATGCCGGTTAGTATAATTTCTTTTTCGCAATTCTTCCGTGTTTTCTATATTACATCAATCGCTATGCTCAGTATATGGTTGTAACTAACATTCAAAATACTGTAATTTCAAATTTTATTTCTATGTAAACAGTTACGTGTACCATCTGAAAATTTTTTAAATTAATAATATATTTTATGAGGTTAAACTTTCATTATTGAACACTTCGGTAATAGTGATTAGTTAATATGAAATGTATCCGTCTATGTAACTTATCCAAGAACTTGTATTATATATTTTTCTACTGACTGAAAAATGCTGCCCTACCTGATTTAATTTTGCACAATTAGATGTGGTGTCCACCAACTCCACCAACGTCAGATAACGATGTGTATATCGATTATACTTTGGGTTTCCTGTACGATAATACTCCAATGACGGAGGCGCAACTGCCACCGGTTTACAATAAGAAAGAAAACAAACGAACACGCACTGAAGCGGGTCTTCTAGACAGAGATGGTAAACTTTATTACTTCGAACAAAAATAAATTTACTTTAAGTATTTTTTATCAACTCTAAATTATATTTCCTTGCACTAAATTAAAGGTCGTCGTCCAGCGAAGGTACGACATAAGGAAGAATCCGTACATGCTCCTCGTTCCCTCTTTGATCGGCCGTCACCGGCGCTGACGAAAATGCGTCGTGATATGAAATTGCATAAGTATCGTCCAATGATACGTCCACCTATTACGATGAGCGGTGTGAAACCTCCGATGATGAAATCTGCTGCCGAACAAGAACCGGCACTCGAATGGATGATACACGAAGATCACTTACTTCTCCAAGCTATCCAAATCTATCAAGGTTTACCACTAAATCTTATGATCGTTTCACCTGGTCATACGCCTAATTGGGACTTGGTGGCCGACATCGTAAACAACATTTCGAGAATCTACAGATCACCAAAACAGTGTAAGAATAGGTACGAAGCGATTATTGTACCTAGAGAGGAAGGCAAGTTGTTGTACGATGTCACGCCTAAAAAGCAAAAGAAACAAAAAGGAAGTGTTTATAAGCTTCCTCAGGTTGCTGAGGTAAAGATTGACTTTTATACTTACTGTGTAGCTATTTTTAAGAAACGAATGCTTCATTTGATTTTACATTAGCAGCAAAGTAAAACGAATAGACCGATGCGGACGTCACAATTATATAACCAAGATAAAAATATCTCTTTTACGGCGATGTGCAGCCAAAGATTCGAAAATATCAAAACAGTGTCAAACCGAAGATCGCCAACGACTAGGCATACGGTTACCAACACAACTACGAGAAATCCAAAACACGCAGTCGTTTTGTCCGAATGTGGTATCCAGTACGACGTTCCTTTGGCACCACTTGACGTTGCCGCTCGAAGAGCCGAAAGATTAGCCAAAGAAAAATTGAAAAATGCTGCCGGCACCGTAAGTTCCTCGTACACACACGTACACTTACACTTTGTGTACCTCATACGCGTGAAAACACTTTTTTGGCCGTGTCACTTGTAACAGGCTAAGTAATTTGACGTTAAATTCAATTTGATGAAGTTGCAAAATATTTATTCTGTTAGTTTCATAAAAATCTCAAAAACGTCGTTGTTTTGTACAACCGAAAATGATTATTGACGCTTTGAATTTTTATATTTTAGACAGCTAAAATTTTTTAGACCAAAACTTATGGATCCTATCACCAACACTGACCATAACGAGTGTACTCCAAATTTCTTCTACTACCCTACTCTGGACTATAGTACTATTGTTAATTTATCGTACAAATGATTATTGGTCAATAAGTCTCTCTCTCTCTCCCTCCCTCCCTCCCTCTCTCTCTCTCTCTCTCTCTCCCTCTCTCCCTCTCTCCCTCTCTGAGCTTTAATATGTTGTATGTACAAATTAAAAAAAGATTACAGAATTACTTTCATTGATGTTTATGTCTGTAATAATTAAAACTTTCAGTAAGTTAGTGATAGGATTTATGTTGCTAATGGACCTTTTTGTTCATTATTTTGATTATATATACAAATTTACGTACCTATGTTGGATTCTAATAAACTAAAAGAAATTCAGTAAAAAATTTAAAAAACACAGCCATGCGACAATGACACAAATATACATTATACAATAATAATTAATCTAGCCAATCACGGCGGAACAACAGCAACAGGCAGCAGCAGCAGCAGCAGCAGCAGCAGCAGCTCGTTTGGTGCAGCAGCAGCAGCAACAGCAACAGCAACAGCAGATCACTCAGCAGGGCCAAGCAACGGCTTCGACTTCTGCTCAAGCTAACCAAGCTAGTCAAGGTGCAACAACGGTGGCCACAACTCCAACGGGAATTCGAACGATCAGCGCTGCAACGGTGGCTGTCAGTTCCCCAACGATCGTGGCAACGACCAACGTAAAGCCGGCTCGAGCAGTCGGTGCGCAAGGGCCGACGATAGTAGCCAACTTGCAACCGGGTCAACGTATCACTGCGGCTAACCTCGTAGCGTCGAATGCCGCTGTCATTGGTCAGAAGAACATCGTCAGCTATGCGGTGTCTCCGGTCAATAAAAACCTCACGCCAGCACAACTTCAGTTGGCGAGACAGCAGCAACTGGCAAGACAACAGGCGCAACTCAAAGCCTTGCAACAAGCACAGGCTAGTGGACAAAAGGTTGCGGTAGCGTTGTCTCCATCAGCTGCCGCTGTCGCACAACAACGAAGTGCTGCGCTCATGAAACAGGCTGCTGGAACTATTGCAGGAACAAGTGCTGCTGCACAAGCACAAGCTACCGTGGGAAAACAGAACGTGACAACGCGACAGGTACGGGTAAAGTGTCAAATTTTTTGTATACTTTGTTTAAAAAAGCTAATCAATCATTTCTAGTATTCATTGTATTACTTTAATAGTGCTTTTAATTTACTGACTCAATGATACCACATAATTCTTAATTAAATTATAATGAAAGCAAACTCAATAACTTTAATCGATCGAGGTACATTATTAACTGTTTTCTTGATCTTCAAGGTTACCGAAAGTGAAATGGCTGCTCTCCTCAAACGTCAGCAACTACAGCAACAAGGCAAAGCCATAACGCAAGTCCAAGTACCAGCTCAAGCAGGGATTACTGGTGCCCAAGTTTACACACAGACAGCGGCAGGACTTCAGGTTCAACAAGCAGGAACTTCAGGCACGACAGCCATACCAATGACTCTGGTCAAAACAGCGGGTACAGTTACTGGAGTAAGAGCGGCTACGCAGCAGATCAGACAACTGCATGTTAATCAGCAGATACTCACCCAGAGAAGGTTACCTAGTGGCCAAAAAGTGACGCAGCTGGCTCAAGTTGCCGGTAAAGGTGGTGTACCTACTCAGTTAATTGTTCAGCAGAAAGGCGGCTTGCCAGGCACTATGATGGTTCAACAGCTTCAACAAGTTATGAAGCAAGTACCCGGCACCAGTATACAACAGTTCGCTCATGTGAGTATTGAGTTATTGATTTATTTAAAAGTTACACTTTACTTTATTTTTAATAATATTTTCATTTTTCTCATTTTTTTTATAGGTTTCGACAGGACAAGCGACCGCTCAAACAGGTCAGGTTGTCTTGGCAAAGTCACCAATTCAAACCCGAGTCATTCCGGTATCATCCAGTGCCCTTAAGCAAACTATTCAAGTCGTTACAGCGAGTACTGCACAACAACTTCGACAAGCAACTCAAGGAAAACCTGTCGTCACAACTGCCAGAGCGAGTCCAGGACCAAGTACAGTCAGATTACAAACCATCCCTCAGCAGACGCATATACAAGTATCTCAACAACAGGTACAACAACAGCAGCAACAGTCTCAGCAAACTCAGCAACAACAGCAGGTCCAACATTCTCAAGCAGAGTCACAACCAAAATAAAAGATACAACCAGCTAATAACTCAACATTTTAGTAATATTTATTACACTTTCTTTCTTTGTGTGCAACTGCCGTTGGACACGTTTGTGTTGTAGGACAGAAAAACATTCCGCATTTAGTTATAGTTACACTCTAATTTAAATACTGTGTGGTGATGCAGATTATTTTTTTTTTCTTAAGATTTGGTATAGCATCTCAAGTCAAACTTGATACTTTATTACTTCTTTCGAATAAGTTTCTTTTGATTTTTAAGTGAGTTAAGATTTATAATTTGATTAGTGTTGATAATTCGAAAGATAATTGATTACGTAAAGTTTTTTGCAAATTGAAATGTACTAACTAAAGTGAAAATAACAATGAACATTCACTCCGAGACACATTTTGTCACTACTTAAATTTATTAAATGAACTAACGGATATGATAATCATAGAAACATCAAATATTCTAATTGAAATCATTAAAATCTTCAATGTTGATAAGATTTCATAGATTGAATTATTTAAGGAATGATCTAAACATAAATTACATAATTATTATCTTGCTATTGTAAGATAATGCTGTAAAAGAGACTGATAATTCAATATTTCTTTCAATAGTAATAGTAAAAGATAGGAGTATGGTAATTTTTTAGATTCTGTATGATTTTGCTTAACTATAACAGACTAATGGAAAGTAACTGTTATTAATGATTGCAGAGTTTTTATAATTTGAGTCTAAAGCAATTACATTGTTAATACTCTTCTGTCTTTACAGTAACAATAATGATTTGTTTTAATTTCTCTATTATTTGCTATGACGAAGCGAATATTTTAAACTAATTTTAAGAAACTATTACTTTTTTGTATTTGAAAAGAAAAGTCAAATAACATCAATTTGATTTGTTAGTGGCAATATTCAATGTTTACATTGCTACAGAGTAAAAGAATTACTGTATATATTTCCATGATTTTGTACTTATAATATAGCTTAAGCTAGTTAAGTGTATAAATTATGTGAAAACCAACTAATAGGCTTTTAAAACAATGAACAAAAATTGATGCCAATGGGCACCACTGTATATACATGTTAGTTAAATGCCGCCTTCATAACAAGTGTACATCTGTAAAGTGAATGAAACATTCTTCACAGCCCGTTAATCTAATGAGTGTAATTTAATTTTTGAAAATAACATTGGTTTTTGGTAAAGCTTATGGGAAAACAATTCTTAAAAAGAAGATACGCGATCCGAACAGTATTTATAGATTTTATTTTACACGCGCAATTCATTTCCTATAAAACTCGGCCCTAAGTTATTGATGTTTCGGAAAAACATTAACGTTACTTGTCTTACGTTGTTACAGAATAGCAATTTTGTAAAAAAAATTATTTGTTGCAAAAAGAAAAGTGAATTGGATAATTTTTAACATTTAAAACTTGTATGTACTGTATAATATTTAAGTGCGCTGAATAAGGTGTAAGTAATTTTCGTCAGGGCAAAAACAAAAAAAAAGATTGTATTGATATTGTATATGTTTAATTCGTGTATAATATTTCAAATAAATTTCTTCTACGAAGAACTTAGTTATGTATTCTTGTGAACACCTTCAATTTGAATTTGAGCCCTTCCTAATTCATTTTATTTAAAAAATGTCTAAATCTAAAGAAGACTTAACTGCAGTTAAACCTTAATTAGATGGCTATTTGAATATGTTAAAAAAATTTTATAGTTCATGAAACAGAACTCCAGATTCAAAATGAAGTCAAAATTTAATCAAATAACTCACGATCGAAGTTTTTCATAAAGTAACTTAAGTATCTAAAAAACTTGTTAAATTTAATATAGATGATTGTGTTTATTAAAATTAGATGCAGTACAACTATAATTTAGCAATTAAATAAATAGAAACATCAAAATGAATTAAACATGGAATCTATATTTTTCACAAATACTACAACCTCTTGACAAAGGTGGATAGGAAACTATATATATAATAATGTATTCATCATATCACCTCTGCTTTCGGAAAAATGGCTTATGTTTTATCCCTCCTCTCACCCAAATTTTGGTACACCATTGATGTCTTAACCTTTTCATAACGGGATTATCAGGGGGAATCTTTACGTTGAAATTGGACTTTTTTTTTACACGACATTTGTACATAAAATCGAAGAATCTGCCACGTTAAGTGCCCGACAAATTTGGTAATAGAAATTTCTACCAGTCCCGTCTGGGACGAAAAGTCCTACGTTAAAAATTTTATTTGTGGAATTAACAATGCATTTCTAAGTCATGAAATATGTTGAATACAAAAAAGATAATAAAAAACGTCAAGATATCTCTGACCTTGAAAATTGTATTTCAAGGTTAAATGCGTAGTTTTCCGTCCGAAATGATATTCATACGTTTTTGTATGCGTTGGATGTAAAAAAATAGTAATTGTTATTATGAACGTCATTTGCAAAAAATATTTCAGTTTTCGCTTTCACCATGACCCAGGATCAACAGCATGGATGTAGCGAAAATTTGATCCCTTTGTTTGTGAATCCCCTTGCCTCTCACTTCCAAATATTTGCTTTATAACAATGTTTCATTGGCTACATGGAATACTATTGTATTATTGTTTTCGTATTCAGAACATCAAATCACGTGCGTGTACCAATTTACATGTCGAAATACCAAATAAAAATTTTGACCTTAAAATCACTATTTCAAAGTCAAATATGTTACCTAAAATTGTTACACTATATTGTCTATATTCACAACATATTATCCTCAAAATCACTCAAAAATATTATGATACTTGAGTGGTTGAAATATCGACCAGTCCCGTCCTTAAAAGGCTAACAGCGTCTTTTCCAGTCTTTAATTAAGTGCTGTCCCCAGCGATCCAGCGCTAGTGTTGTGCTGACCAAGCGGCAGTAGCAAACGCCACATTTTGTATTCTGGACACTGCACCAAATAAAAATGGTAACATATTTATATTTACTTTTTGATAATTTTCAAGTACTAAAAGCATTTCTTATATTAACAATGTCATAAATATTATGTTAGCTGATGTATTTAACTAATTGGACATGTGGATTGTTGAATGATTGGAATATTTGCGACGTGCCTTGGGTCGTTCACCGACGAAAATTAACATTAAAAATGTAAGTATCTTGCAGTTCATTTTTATCTTTAGATGTTATTTATGTTATAATAATTCTTATACCAGTGTAGATATATTTTTGTTGTATAATAATTGATAATTGATTTACGATTAACATCATGCGTTGGAATTGAAATGTAGGTTATGTCACATGTTTAATAGCGTATTGAATTATATCATCATGAGTAACAAACTAATATATTTTTGATGTACTTTATAGTTCACCGTTGAATCAAGTTTTTTAGGTAGAAATTACACAATGACATTTTAAATCGTATAATCAATTTATTCTCGTTTATTAACTTGTCATTGTCGATTTGTGCACGTAATTACTGACCACGTTGCATGTAGTTAACATAATCCACGCAGTTAACAATTTAAATTCACAGATAAGTCTCTATTCAATTAGTATTTTAGTGACTTGAGGTTGTTGTTTAGGACGATTTGTTTATATTTACAGCATATATCTTCCGATCATGTTGTAGCATAGAAATATAACCAATAAAATCAATATTGACATTGTGGCTGTCGTTTAAGACGACTGTTTATGTTTACATTATATGTCTCATTAAACATATTTTGTGACAAACATACCTATGAAAAATTAACGATTTTCTGGACACGGAAAAATGATATTATATATTATGTATATGAATTTATGTACTTAATAATAAGAGTTTCTTGTTAAATAATGGTATTACATTTTTGTTTGTTACAGGTAGAAAGAATAAGTCGATAATCGTCCGATCACTCTGATTAAAATGGTCAGTTTTTGATACCTACACAAGATTTTTGTTACAGTGAGGTCTCGTAGCTCCAAAATTGATTTATTGTAATTAAAATTTAACTTGATGTAGATATTATATTACTTAAGATTTTTTTAATGGAAAATAAGAGTAATGACAGTATTTTTATAACTTTTATAACTTTTATAAAATAAATTATTTTTTCATATAAAAATTTATTGTTATTGATTACATTCCCCAACCTTCTATAATATATAACTGTTTAATTGGTTATGATAAAATCTATATGTGAATATTTTGTAAAATAATTTGTACATATGCTTTGACTTTAATAAGATTCATAGTTACTTTTTTTAATTTATATAATTGAACTAGAACGTTATTTCAAAATAAATCGGAACACAAGTAAACAAAATGCCTGTCAATTAAGTATGATACTAAATTATATTTCATGCGTAATTTTAGTCTTTTAAATACAGTAGTTAGAAAAAGGTGTTGAATTATAAAATATCAAATTAAGATCGACGTTTGAAACTGGGACAAATAGTATGTTACTTTCATCAAATATCCACAAAGAATATTCAATGATCATTAAATTACCAAGTCATTCAGCCTCGGCGTTACACAAAAACGGTATCAAGCGGAAAAAAGGGCGCGTAAAAAGAAACTCGCCACGTAAAATTCGTTGAGATTTTCCGTCTGCTCTCTATAACAAAAGCGCAGTTATACGTTTTCGCTTTCACGAAAATAGCAGTTTTTCCCTCAGTGTAGCGCCACTGGAAATCGGCAGCTGCCCTCCTTGTTCGAAGGGTGGGAGATAGAGAGACAGCGAGAGAGAGAGAGAGAGAGAGAGAGAGAGAGAGAGAGAGGAAAAACCGCTACTGGCGAACGCAGCATCTCAGCCTGCTGCTGCAGTGTGTGGCTTTCTTTCTCGCGCGCGCAACACCTTGATGGCAGCGGCCGGAAGCAAAGAAAAAAAGAGGGAACGCGAATCAATTTTATTTTAGTTACACGTACGAGAGGTTAAGTAATGAATGGTGTCTGCTCTATTCGCAAAGATGTATAACCGCAGTAGTAGTTGTAAGCAGGACAGCCGAATTTGCTGCGTTTTTGGTGATTAACAGAGATGTTAAATTCTAATGCACAGAAAGGGGACATCAAGAGTCCGTCAATTCTCGATCATCTTCGAAAGTTTCGCTTTCAAAAACCGTCTGTCAAGAAAATGTTCACCTGTAAGGTTTTCTTTTTTTTTCCTTTAAATATGTCGCGGTCAAGGCTTTGAGTACCATTGTTGCTAGTGATATTAACCGTTTGTTAATGTTGATGCTCACCTTTTTATAGCTATCGTTGTGATTGTTGCATTGGTTTACATTTTCACTTTCGCCGCCTTTCCAAATCAAAGCATCTAGTTATACTAACACTGATAATATTTATAGGGTATATTATTCTAAATATTTGTTATAGGGTTGCAATTTAATAATGTTTACAATTTTTAAATTTAAATATAAGATTCATATTTATAAGTTTCCTAATCATTGTTTTCAGCTGATGAAGACAGTAATTCATCTGCCCCAGAAAGATGCCGTAAAGTTGTCAACCGTATTGAAGACAGTGAAAGTGATGGAGAGAAACCTGTCAATGGAACTACATCTGACTCAGAGCAAAAGTCTGAACTTCAAATAAAAGAAGAGAAGCTCAATTATCTAGTTAACTTATATCCTCATTTTTCAAATAAAGTAAGAGCAAGGCAAATTTTTTTCTTATTATAAGTAAAGCAGAAAACAATATTTATATTTTGATTCTTTATAGTTGCTACAAGATGTACTTCATGATGCTGATTGGGATACAGAAGCAGCTAAGGCAAAATTAGAAGCAAGTCGCAAAAGATCATTCAAGACATCTAAAAAGTCTAAGACAACTAAACGTAAAAAGTACGAAGATGATGAAGACAATGACATTGACTCAGATGATGAAAATTATAGTAAAGCTAAGGTCTTTGATAGGTATGGTATATATGTATATATATATAGTGCATTTTAATTACTAGCAAACTTAACAATAAAAGTACTTATTTATGTATTAGCGATGAAGATTCTGATACAGAAGTATCAAATGAAATGACACGTGATAAAAAAGCAGTATTAGATTTCATGCAAAATGCGCTTCCTTCTGAGCTGCTTTTACTCAATCAGTGTTCTCAGAAGAAAGTTGATGCAATACTAGCCGTTAGACCTTTTGATGATTGGAGAGATCTTGTTCAAAAATTTCAAAGTGTAAAATTTCTGGATACTGAACTTTTGAATGCAGCTCAAGTTAGTTATATTCAACTAAGTTATATTTCCAGTAAATTTATCTGTAAAGAAAGTTGATATATAAATATATTAATAATTTACAGGATTTATTAATGACACGGAGTGTGATTGGAAGTCTCATGAAAAAATGTTTGAAATTGTCAGCAAATATGGAGAAAGCAGTTGCTGCTGGTGCAGCAGCTATAAAAGAGCAGCCAAAAGGTTTATCTTCCGAACTAACATTGACTCCTTATCAAATGGTTGGTTTAAATTGGTTTGCAGTAATGCATACACAAAAAGTGAATGGTATTTTAGCTGATGAAATGGGATTAGGGAAAACTGTTCAGGTCATTGCTTTCCTCACTTATCTTAAAGATTCAGGTCTTACTGAGGATACTGATGGTCCACACCTGATTGTTGTACCCAGTTCAACGATAGGTAAGCACCCATATGTGTAATTGTAACTAGGTGCATACAAACTTACATCATATTATAATCAACAGAAAATTGGAGCAACGAATTAGAGCGCTGGTCTCCAGGACTGAGAGTGGCTAAATATTATGGTTCACAAGAAGAACGGAGAATGATTCGTTTTGGATGGCGCAACGGCGATTTAGATGAAATTGATGTGATATTAACTACATACAAATTAGTCAGTAGTACACCAGAAGAACGACGACTTTTCCGTGTTATGCCCATAAAATACGTAGTTTTTGATGAGGCACACATGTTGAAAAACATGTCCACACAGAGATATGAGAATTTAATTGAAATTAATGTATATAATTTCTTTCAATACTATATTTCTTAACTTTGATCGATGTTAATTATTGCTTATAATTAACTAATGTTTTTTCCAGGCTAAACACAGAATTCTTTTAACTGGAACCCCACTTCAAAACAATCTCTTAGAATTAATGTCGCTACTCATGTTCGTAATGCCGTCCATGTTTGCTGGTAAACAGAATGACTTAAAAAGTCTTTTTGCAAAAAATCCCGTATGTTGATATTATACTTAATTGAAAAAATGTAATAATATATTACTATTTACTTACAAATAACTTTTTTCATTATTCATCAGAGAATACCAACCAATAAATCTACCGATGATAAACCACTTTTTGAAGAAGAACAAATCAATAATGCAAAACAAATCATGAAACCTTTTATTTTGCGACGATTAAAATCTGAAGTTTTAAAAGATTTGCCAACAAAGTCTAATGAAGTCATCAAGTGTCCCTTACTTAAAAAACAGAAAGATTTATACGCAAAGTTACTTGCTAGATTCTCAGCTGAAGCTAGAGAACATTCAGAAGTGGATGGTACAGGAATGTTAATGCAATTACGAAAGCTTGCAAATCATCCACTTTTAACACAAGATTACTACAAAGAAGAGCAATTAAGGGTACATACAGTATTCCTATCATTGACACAATAATATATATACAATATTAATATTTAACTGTTATTTTACAGAAAATTTCAAAAAGACTGGTCAGTGAGTCTGGCTGGAAACAGAAAAATCCACAGTATACCTATGAAGAATTGTTATGGCTTTCTGATTACAAAATTAACCAGCTTTCACGAACATATAAAAGTTGTTCTGGCTTTGGTCTGCCTCAAAATCTCATACCTGAATCTGGGAAACTGAAGAAATTAGACATTCTTCTACCTCAATTAAAAGATGAAGGTCATAGAGTATTAATATTTAGTCAATTTACGATGGTCTTAGACATTTTAGAAGAATATTTAACAATTAGAGGACATAGGTATCTTAGGTAATCATCAACAACTTAATTTCTGATTGTTCAAAATGTTGTGCTAGAATGAAAACTGATTTTTTTGTTTTAGACTCGATGGCCAAACGCCGGTTATGGCAAGACAAGACTTGATTGATGAATTCACAGAAGATAATGGCATTTTCATTTTTTTGTTGTCTACGAAAGCCGGTGGATTGGGTATTAATTTAACTTCTGCTGATACAGTGATTATTCATGATATTGATTTTAATCCACATAATGATAAACAAGCAGAAGATAGATGTCACAGAGTTGGACAAAAAAAGTAAAATAAACTCTTTTTACCATTTTTTACCATTTTTTACCAAATTATTATTGTTATGGTTACTATATAATCTTATAAATTACAGTCCCGTGAGAATTATTAGACTTTTAGGAGAAGATACAATTGAAGAAGGCATGTACAAATTAGCACAAGAAAAATTAAATTTAGAAAAGAGAATGACTGGTGACGAAGGTAATTTTTAATTGTAACAAATAATTTTTGAAATCCAGAAAACTTATTTTCGTTTGAATAAATTGTTTTATTTCCTTTACAGAAAGTGGAAATGAGAAAAAAACGGGTATATTAAAATTATTAAAGACAATTTTGAACTTGGATCACAAGAAATCGATCGTTTTATCGCCTACAACAAATGACGAAGAAAACGGATTTGATGAAGATTGACAGTGTTCAGTGTAGGAGTAATACTTATTATATCAATATACATATTTACTTGTGATGCATTTTTCTACCTATTATATTTTATGCGAGTCTACATGGAGTAGCACCAATTATGATCTTTTTATTCACTTTTTCAATGGAACTTGTATGTACAAAAACATTTTTACAAGTGTATGTTCAAGTGTCTTGTTTTCAACAAAAATTATGATGTGAAATATTTTGTTTACTATGTATTTATTAAATGATCGTCATTTTTGTAGTATTGATTTTCAATTCTCATCCTAGTTGTCATTGATTATTGAAATTTTGTAAAAGTTGTCATTAAATTTGTGTTAAAAACATAAATACTATCATGTACTACTATCAGTTCTCTTTAAAAATAGTATTTAGTATTTTTAAGAATGAGAAAAGATAACATAATTATGATCTAAAATATAAAAATCTTTTATACTTTCAGATTTTACTTTGATTTTTTACCGGTTTCGTTTAATTTGAAAGTTGTGACTGAAATCATATATTAATAAAAAGTTTCTGATACTATACTAAGTTTATTATATCCAAACTTAAAAAAAAATTATCTCATAATATTAGCTTAAAGTGACTTCACCAGGACGGGCCGTATAATGTCGGAGAGCCGTTGGTATCATCAAATTGTTGTATAAACGTCAGAAATAAGTACGTTAAACAATTTTGTAATCAACTAATTGTTTAATAATATAAAATTTGATACTAAACAGTGTCAGGCACTGAATTTATTTTTCCTCCTACTTTCTTCTCATCCGTAGCCCCTAAAAGAACGTCATAACAATCTAAATATCTGTTATTATTTTATTACCGTTATAAAAACATCGGTCTAGAAAAGAATTCATCAAATATCAATATTCATTATTATTATCAAAACAAACATTACACAACGTAATTTTTAATAAATGTAAACAAACGTCCAATATCATTCATAAAAGTGTATATTCCTATAACAAAATGGAAAATGAAGCTAATGGACAATAGCGAGGCGAGGTAAACTGTGACTCGTGAAGGAGAAAGAAAGTTGTTGCGATGCTCGGCCGACTACGCCAGACACACTTGCTGATTTGCTCAGAAGTTCTAACCGCGCAAACAAAACTAGCGCGCACGCGCTTGCTCAGTAATCATCGAGACTTAAGTTTGTTTTCGCGTTCTTGTCTCTATCAAGAGGAAGACCTTTGAATCGTCCACGAAGGTTTTCGTGCGTCTCTGTGCGAATTTGACGAAAGTTCATAAAACAAGACATATATAATCGTGGAAAAAAAAAACGACGGCGAGGGATAGACGTGACGGTGTTGGGTGTAATATTCAAATACATATAGAGGTTTTCAAACTCTGGGTGTAGCTGTGTACAGCATCACTGATGGCATTGTTAATATACTGACCTTGCCGGTGGTAAGACAATGTGGTAAGTTTATACACCAACAATTAGTGACTTGCTTGTTCATTTCTTTTTCTCTACCTCTTTCAAGCTTACATTCCAGCAGGCGCATTTTCATTTAGTTTAGTATTACCCCTTGTATCCTGCTCGTACTTCTTTGTTTCAAGAGTAGTATGACAGCATTCGTAATTAACATTAAATTATTATTTTTTTATTCACTTTTTCATTGGAATACGTATATCTCTAAATAAAATATTTTTATACGTATATTCATTGTCTTGTTTTTAATAAAAATTATTAAGTGAAATATTTTATTTTATTTAATGATCGTCATTTTTGCAGTATTGATTTTCAATTCTTATCCTAGCTATCTTCGATTATTTTAAATTCTATAAAAATTGTCATTAAATCCTGTCTTATTTTAAAAAAGGACCGCGAAGTTGGCCCCTGGGTCTTCAGCCGAAATTGTTGACGAAAAAGGGAAAACGGCATAAATTACCGTAATTGTTCCTGATGTCGGTGGTACATTTCCATTTTTGATTCGTGAATACAAAATAGGTAAAAATCCAGTCTTTCCGCGTAGCTAAAGTATGGCGGTTTTCTTATAAAATTATTGATGAATCTTAACGTTTAAGGGCTTAAAAGACTTGGTTTGCTGTGATGCATACACAAAAAAAGAATGGCATTTATCTGATGAAATGGGATTAGGAAAAACTATTCTAGTCATTGATTCATGAATTCATAGAAGATTATAACATTTTCACATATATGTATATTATCATATAATAACATTGTTATTTTATTTTTGTCTATGAAAGCTGGTGAATTGGGTATTAATTAACTTCAGCTGATAGAGTGATAGGCATGATATTGACTTGAATCCACATAACAATAAACAGAAGCTATATGTTATAGAATTGGACAGGAAAAATAAAATAAAATACTTCCCTATTTTTTATAAAACTATTATTGCTGTTGTTAATATGTAATATCTTATGAATTACAGACCTGTGAGAATGATTATACTTTTAAGAGAACAAACAATTGAAGAAGACATGTACAAATTAGCTCAAGAAGAAGTAAAATTGAATTTAGAATAGAAAATATCTGGTAATGAAGGTAATTTTTAATTTTAACAAATAATTCTTGAAATCTAGATAACTTATTTTTATTTGACTAAATTGTTTTATTTCATTTACAGAAGGTGGAAATGTAAAAGAAACAGATATATGAAAATGACAAAGAAAATGGGTTTGATGATTAACAGTGTTTAGTGTAGAAATAATATTTATTTCATATACATTTACTTAATTTTTCTTTGTATTCTATTAATGAAAGTCTACATGGTAGCACAAATTATCATGTGAAATATTTTGTTTATGATGTATTTAATGAATGATTGTCATTTTTGTAATATTGGTTTTAAATATTAACTCTAGTTGTCTTTCTTTAAATTCTGTAAAAATTGTTATTAAAATATAAATATTATCATGGGTGTAATATTATCAGTTCTTGTTAAAAATATTAATTAGTTTTTTTAAATAAGAAAAGATAGTATAATTATGGTCTAAAATATAAACATTCTTTATACTTTTAGATTTTAACTTGATTTTTAAGTTTGGTTTAATTTAAAAGCTATGACTCAAATCATATATTGATAGAAAGTTTCCGATATTGTATGAAGTTTTATTATATCTAAATTTGAAACAATCATCACGCAATAATTTAAAAATTAAAATTTAATTAAAATGGCTTCATCAGAACGGGCCATATAATGCCGGAGAGCCGTTGGGGATATCATCATTTTGTTGTATAGATGTCAGAAATAAGTATATTAAATAATTTTATTTTTAATTAATCGTTCAGTAATATTAAATTTGTAAAAAAAGTGTCGTACATTCAATTTATTTTTTCACCTTCCTTGTCATGCATAGTCTTTAAAAGAATGTCATAACAATCTAAATATCTGTTATTATTTTATGACCGTGATAAAAACATCGATCTAGAAAAGAATTCATCAAATATCAACATTCATCATTATCAAAACAAACATTCCATAACGTAATTTTTGATAAATGTAAGCGAACGTTCATTATCATTCGCGAAAGTGTATTTTTCTGTAAAGAAATGGAGAAACGAATCCAAGCTATATCACAAGCGAGGCGAGGTAAGCCATGACATGACTCGTGAGGGGAAAAGAGAGTTGTTACGATATTCGACAGACCACGCCATAGACACGCTGCTGACTCGCTCAGAAGTCCTAACCGTACAAGCAAAACATGCGCGCACGCGCTTGCTCAGCAATCATCGAGACTTGAGTTTGTGTTCGCGTTCTTGCCTCCTTCAAGAGGAAGACTTTTGGATCGTCCACGAGGGCTTTCATGCGTCTTTCAACGAATTTGACGAAAGTTGACAAAACAAAATAAAGGAATCATCATTACGGAAAAGACGACAACGAGGGATACACGTGACGGTACGTTGCGTGTAGCCAAGTGAAGAGAGGTATTCGAGAGCCTTGGGTTTGTAAATGCTGATCGTAGCTGCGCGCATCAAGCATGGCTGGGATTTTTGATATTGAGCTTGGCGATGGTCAACCTAATGAGGTTGAATCCGACGACGATGTCATCGACAATGTGGTGAGTTTATTATACCAGCTGCGCGCAAGTGACTAGCTCGCTCGTCTTTTCTTTCTTTCTACCTCTTTCAAGGTTACCTTCCAGCACGCACGCTTTCATGCTTATTATTACCCCTGATATCCTTATGTTTCTCTGTTTCAGGAGGAGTATGACAGCACTCCTAACGAGGATACGATGCTCGAGTGAGTACCTTTTTTTTTATTATCCGGAGAGGACCTCGCTCTGAAAATTTTCATTGCTAACGCACGGTCTGCAGCATGTGCCGTTGCAACAGATCACAATGATGTAGCTTTGTATTTTACGAGAAATAGCAAGTTTTGTATCTTTTTTCGCAACAACGTGCGACATAATAGGACAAGTTTTTATTTTTTTTTAATTGTAGTGTGCTTGAAAGCTATTTATTGGTATTAATAACAAGTAGGTCACCCACTTATACTCCTTAATATTTAGGATCTTTAGATATTGTAAAAGTGACGTTTCTTAATGAGTAAATTACTGCTAGTCTGTTCTATTTGCAACTATATTAAAAAATGACAATATAACTTTTAGGACTGGTGAACTTGAGCGTGTCCAGCTATCCGAGCAAAATGTTAACCCTGGACAGGAGAAGACTGGCCCAAAAGATTTTGAATTGTGCAAGATCTTGGGGGAAGGTGGCTATGGCAAGGTTTTCCAAGTTCGTAAAGTTACTGGCAAAGACAAAGGCAGTATATTTGCAATGAAGGTAACTTTTTTTTCTCTTTCAAGTGTACATTACATAAAAAAGTCCCAATAGTGTTTTTTTTAATTTTACTTATTTAATTGATGTTAAGTGAAAATTAATATATACATTATTATTCATTAGACAAGTTTCTAAATTAAAATATTAAATGTTTTTTTAGGTGCTAAGAAAAGCATCAATAATAAGAAACCAAAAAGACACAGCACACACCAAAGCAGAAAGAAACATTTTAGAAGCCGTGAAGGTATATAGTTGATGGGTTATTATTAGCCATGCTATTTCTAGTAAGAATGTTTTTATATGAATTGAATTGAGTTACTTTTTTCTTAGCATCCATTCATTGTGGATTTAATGTATGCTTTCCAAACTGGAGGTAAATTGTACCTTATCTTGGAGTATCTATGTGGTGGAGAACTTTTCACATACTTAGATAGAGAAGGCATTTTCTTAGAAGATACTGCTTGGTAATTGTTGATATTTGTTATTTTGTTTCCTTTAAATAACATCTGCTTTGCTTTCAGTTTTTATTTATCAGAAATTATAGTGGCACTACAACATTTACACACACAAGGAATAATATATAGGTATATAATTTGAAAATCATATATCTTTCTAATAATTATTTAAAGTTAGGCTTGCATTTTTACCAAAATACTTAACGAATAATATTTTTAGGGATTTGAAACCAGAAAATATTTTATTGGATAGGGAAGGTCATGTAAAGTTGACTGATTTTGGTTTGTGCAAAGAGCACATTGAAGATGATGCTCTTACACATACATTTTGTGGTACTATTGAATACATGTAAGCTGAAATGACTTATTTATTTTTTATGAAATGTAACGTGGATTCATAATAACAAATATGTAAATATTTTTATATTTTTTAAACAGGGCACCTGAAATCTTAACCAGAAATGGACATGGCAAAGCTGTGGATTGGTGGAGTTTAGGAGCACTTATGTTTGACATGCTAACTGGTGTGGTGAGTAATTCAATGTGTTAGATTAATATGAATAGATTTTATTTTAATTTACTCCTGTGATATAGCCCCCATTCACCGGATCAGATCGAAGGAAAACAATTGACAAAATTTTAAGAGGTAAACTGAATCTGCCTCAATACTTAACAACAGACGCTAGAGATTTAATCCGTAAATTGCTGAAAAGACAAGTTCCACAAAGACTCGGTGCAGGTTCAGACGATGCAGAGCCAATAAGAAAACATAGTTTCTTTAGTCATCTTAATTGGCAGGATGTTACCGCACGAAGATTAGTTCCTCCATTCAAACCATCTTTGGTAATAAATAATTTTATCATTTACTTTATATATAATTATTTTTTTGTGTAGTAAAATGATACATAATAATTATTTTATAGAAAAGTGCTGATGATACGTCACAATTTGACGAACAATTCACCGCTACTGTGCCTGTTGATTCCCCAGTTGAAAGTATGCTGAGTGAATCTGCAAATATGATTTTCCAAGTTAGTAATTTTGAATGTCTATAAATCTACTAGTTCCTTTTATTATTCTTTGAAATATATTATATTATTCTAAATCTAAGTAAATTATACTGCGAAAGTCTGTACTATAACATTGCTTGGATTGTTTTATTTGCAGGGTTTCACATATGTAGCTCCCAGTGTATTAGAAGATTTGTACAATCCACAAAAAAATGACATTTCTCGAAGTGAGAAAAATATACTTAGTACCAGTCAAGGCAGACGCCGTCGTAGATCTACATCTCGAACACCAGAATCGCACTTACAAGCAATGTCAAACTTCCATAATCACAGGTATAACTTAATTTAAATAATTTTTTAATCACCGAATATTAAAATAACATGTGAATGATTCAAGAATATAAATATTTTAGACTCGCCATTCCTGGTCATCATAGTGCTGACGACACCGAGATGATGGAGGTAAGCCAGTTGTCGGGACATGTATAGCACACAAAGTATCATAGTCACAGTTTATAAGCAAACGCGAAATTTCCGTTTGTGTAAGAAAAGGGAAATAGTTTATAATTGTACATACGATTTCATGAAAATTTGGTGACTGCAACTAGTTAATTTAACCTTTTCTCAAGCTATACAAAATTACTTGTAAGCAGTTCGAGAAACAAAAATGATATTCGCTTGGCTGAACGGTGTATAGCCACTTGGGAAATTGGCTATGCTTATAGTAACGATTACAGATAATTTGATTTAAATATCTGTATTCGTTATTCACGGTAAGCATTTTACACAAAGGCATTGTTAACACTTTCATAACAAAGCAGAATCTCCGTGTGCTTTCGTGTATGTATATATATATATAATAACGAGTTCTTTGCGGAAAAAAATATTCGTGCAATTTGATAATATGAAATTTCAAGGAATTGCATCTTCTCAAGATTACGCCTTGTCTAAACGTAAACTTTAAGCTAGTCTCGCTTGAACTTTTAACGTTGAATAAACTTTCTCTACACATTTTTCTCTGTTTTTTCATACCAAACATGTTGCGTTTACATTGTTTAAAAAAATATAATCCGAGTTTTAAAGTTGAAGCAAAACTATTTTAAAGTCTACGTGTAGATAAGACATTACATATAAATGTAACTTTTCACCTTGGATTTCGTGAATAAAAAAGTGTCGATACCGAAAACGCCAAAGTACGGAATTCAGATAATAGAAACTGTTTACAAATATTTTTTAAAAGTCCTTGTACATACATGCCAATAAATAATTAAACAAACAAAAAAATCCTGGGAAGATGTTGCTAATAATTCTAATACTTTAATACGTTTCAATGGACTATGAAAAACAAGAAAAATTAGTTTGAATTTGATTGATTTATCAATGATGTTAGGAAATGATGTGGATTAATGCATAATGCATTTTACAAACCCATAGTGATCTGTATGACAAATTTTCTTGCTAATTACCTAGTAAGATGTTCAATTCCGATTACATTGGTACTTTGTAAATGGTTTTGTAAGTAATTTTGACACAGAATCAAGAATACAATGTATACCATAGTTACCTTTCTGATAGAATCAGTTGGATCATTGCTGATTTATTCCATCTACTTGTCTTAAGAAAATTTTGCGACTATTAAAGGTTTAGCTGTAATGAAAGTAAAAGACATTAGAACCAATTAATTAAAAAAAATAGTACTCACATTTTAGTGATATTTTTGTGAGCAATATTAAATTTATGTTGCAAAACTTTTTTAACATGTGAAGTGCAAATAGCATAAAGTAGTTTAGAACATTTTCTAGAGTTTTGTATTAAATTCTTTACAATTCTAAAATATATTTTAGACGTCTTATTATGTTATTTATATTCATTCATAGATGTTTGTAGTTTGAATGGAAAATGAATTTTGCACAAAACATGTTGAACAGGTTTATTTCATAATCATACCAGATGTAAGTTTTGTGAAACTAACAGGTATTTTTATTTGAAAAAGTAAAGTTTTATTTTTTATGACTAATTATTAACTGCGTTCGAACGTAGTTAAATTGAAACGAGCAACTCAAATTGATAGTATAGAAAGAAAAAAATACTTTTATCACATATAAATGAACCAAACTGATTCTAGTAAAACATTACAGATAAATAAAAATAAGCCAAGAAAGCATGGAATCCATGTACGAGTGATAGCTCAGAATTTAAACTGCCCAAGTGTTCACGCCATAATAGTTGGCTAAATGAATTCAACATAGATACACATATACTGTACGCATAAGTTGAAAACATTATAGTTATAAAACATATGTTGTTATAAAAAACTAATCTAGAGAAATTTGAGAGTGAAATAAACTAATTAAACATTATGTGAAGCTTGTGGTTATAAAAATGTTTAATAATATTTATAACTTACAAGCTGATAATTTTTAATCAAATTGAAGGCAAGAATGTTTTAATATTATTTATAATTTACAATTTAGGAAATTATGCTTTTTTCTTTGATTAGATATCAGTAAAATGTGTATCAAGATTTATTGATTATCTTTTCTTTAAAATTATGTAGTCTTAAGTGATGATTTAAGTATGTGAATTTATTGTATGTGGCAATACATTAAATTATATTATTTCTAAAGCAATTAGTAAAAGTTTGAGATGTTATTGTAGATGTGACATGCAATTAAGCATTTTTGTAATGGTTTCATTTAAGATTTTTGAATGATTTTTGATCTTATTAATGTGTTTTTGCATAAAATATACTTATAAAAAAATATATGTGATTTCATTTTTTCCCTTAATTCAATATTCCAGTTAATTTGTTTATTTAACAAATGTATGCTATTGTTTAACGATGACGAATGGTCTGAGTAATAATATACAAGTCAATGATTTTAGTAATAACAATTTTTTTTTGTTTTTATACATTTATTTGTATAGATATCTTAATTATACACCATACATGTATCGCAAATAGCTTAAGTTGTAATATAATATATTAATCCATTACAATACCGTTAATGACATATGCTAATAAAAATTTTCTATTTACATTGCAATTTATGATTATACAAATTATTAGTTGAATTGTAAATTATAATTTCCTATGTAGTCAATTAGAATAGGAATGGAGTGGAAAAGTTTATCTTTTCCGGCGCTTATCGTCTTTCCTTTTATATCTTTCTTCATCGCTTGATTCACTAAACTTCCTTTTTTTGCTTTTTGAATAATCTTTTGAGGAATGTGATCTATGTTTATGATTTTCTTTTTGATCCCAGGTTTTACTTTTTTCATTAACTTCTTTGTCATGTCGACTTGATTTATGTTCCCTTTTGTGTTTTTCTTTTCGCCTCTCCTTTTCTCTATCTTCTTTAGAACTACTTGAATCACTGTCACTTTCACTATTGCTACTCTCACTACTACTTTTAGAATGAGTTTTCTTCTTTTTCAACTTCTTTTTCTTTAACTTCTTTTTTTTCTCCATTTTTTCAAGTTTTCTAAAAATGTAGAATAAATTAATTAATTTAAAGTATAAATAATGAGTTATAGAACTGTTAGTTTGTAAACACATAAATGTTACATTTCTTACTTTAAAAGTTTTTTCTTTTCTTTTTTTGACAATGACTTAAAAAATGTAATTTCAGTCTGTTCCTCGTCATCAGAAACCATTAAGTGTTGATGTTGTGGGACACTTAAATGTTGTTGAGCATTCAGAGCAGATCTGTAGTAGAGAAAAAAATTAATATGTATTCATTTTGTCCAATAATTAAATTAAAAAAATTATTACATATATTCTTACTTTTTTAATGCTAAACCATCATCTCTCATCTGTTGCACTAAAGTTAAAGCATCAGGTGTCACTGGAAGGGTTTCTGTGGGATTATTGCCAGCTATCACAACACTCATTGCTTGACTGTATAGTGGACATTCCTTATCTGAAATTGTCGATATATTTATATTGTAAAAATTTAGTCAATAATATAAGTTAAATTAAAAACACTATTATAGTACCTGTATTTATATGACCCCACTTGTGACACTTGATACATCTTACGTTGCGCACTTGAATACCAAACGGTTGATCCCTAATCTCACTGTCTCCTTTGCAGTAGCTTTCCCTTGGTGCATTGTATTTACGTTGCCACTCAAACTTGAATTCAGGTTCATTATCTTCCTTTTCTCTTTCTTTTTTAGCACCAGGAGGAGGTTCATACATGAAATTGACACTTAATTTATCTTTACTTTCCTTGCTCAGTAGAGCTCTAAAAAAATAAATCTCATTGTAGTAGGCGAATATCGTATTTAAATTAACAAAAACATAGATTAAATCAAACAAAAATATTAACAAATTACGACATAATGAGACATAACCTCAAACTACTTATTTTACGTACTTATTATTGTGAAGGTCCTGCTCTTTTTCATATTGCATACGTAGCTCTTCCTGCCTCTTTTTCTCAGCCTCAGCTTGTTGTTCAGCCATCCATACCTAAAACGACAATATAAAATTTGGCAATATTCTAAAGGTAATTCATTGCCAAATTTGGTTGCTCAGTAACGCGACAAAAACTTACCCGTTTCAGGTTATCTCTAGAAGCTGGATGGAAGAATTTTTTACACATGTAATTGTTGAATCCTTTACCCATTTTGATTGATATTTAATAATTGAGTAGTTGACAAAAAATTATTCGCAAAAATCTACTTTTTTCCACTGGCATCAAGTACAAGTGACCGACATCCCATCTAGGGAGCAAGCCAAAAATTCCAAGTTCTCCCCACTGTCGATTTCTTTCTTGGCTCATGTCCACGTGACTTCTCTTCTCTTCTAGGCAAGTGACGGTGGTTGAGAATGGAGTAGAACCGAAATATGTTGCTCCGATTTATTTTCGACAGCTTTTGCTCATTTTCGTGAGCAGTAATATATAATAGACCAAGTGAGTAGTAAATAAACTTTTGTCAGCAACAAAATGTACCCGTGACAATTATTATTATATATTATATTTGTAAAAAGTGGAAGTTATTGAATCTTCAATTGAATGCGTAATTACAGCAAAAAAAGATGTAAATACGTACAGAGCAGTGGTCGTTACTCGTCATTAGCAAAAACATAACCTGTGATAAGTGTCAATGCAATAAACCGTTATTGAACCAGTGAATCATTATCAGTTAACAACAGATAAGAATTAACGATAACGTAAAATTATTAAACAAAGAGATATTCGTGTGTGCGATAAGACTGTAAAAGTGAAAATAGTTTGACGCTGTTGCGTTGTAATGCTACGCGAGTCTAATTATTAAGATACGTGGGTGACTTACACGCCTTCAGATATACGCCCTACGAATAGACTCAGCGCAGACAAGATAAAATAATAGTGCGAAGATGAAGTGTAATGAAAAAAACATGATCGCTTTCGCAACTTCGTCAACGCCGATTGATCGTGAAGGTTGGTTGAACAAACGGGGCGAAGTCAATAGAGCGTATCAGAAACGATGGTTCGTTTTGAAAGGAAACATATTATTCTATTTTGATCGTCGAGGCGATAAGGAGCCTGTTGGCATGATTATTCTAGAGGGATGTACTATAGAATTAGCTGAAGAGGATGAACAGTTTGCGTTTAAAATAGTCTTTCATGGCGCCGGTAACAGAAGTTATCATCTTGCAGCTGATTCTCAGGTAAACAGATAATTTCAGCTGCTTGAAAATGTAATTCAAACAATAAAGTATCTTCTATATTCAATTTTCTAGGAGTCAATGGAACAATGGATGAAAGCTTTAGCATGCGCAGGTTATGATTACATGAAGTTAATGGTTGCAGAGCTTCAACGGCAACTAGATGCAGTTGAAGAAGAAACTGTAACTGTACCCGAGGAACCACCAAAAGCACCGCCACGTCAGAGGCATAATCCATTCAACAGACTAGAATCTCATCACAGATCTCAAAGTGTCAGATCAGCACCTGGACGAACAGAAAATATACCCAGATCAAAAGTGTCCTTTAGAGAATTGCACAATACTTATGGTAGGAAAATATTAGCAGATTTGAACCAGTGGAGGCATGCTAAAAGAGCTGCTGAAACTCCATTAATACTCCTATGACCATGAAAAAAAAGAACTATGTACATATCAGTTGTAATGACTCACTGAATCTATTTATATGATTGTTTCAAATAAGTGATACTTATTTTAGATCAACATATTTAGAAAAAACTTTTATAAAATTATTTATTTTTCTATATAAACATAATAAAGGTTTTAAGTATTGCTAAAGAGTTATGATACTGATAGTTAAGATCAATTTTGATAACTACTTGCTTGCTTAAAGTATTACTTATTATGATTTACTGTTAATGAAAAACCAAGAAATAGTATTCGAAAATTGTTTATTTCTTTTTGAGATAAATAAATAAAAAGAACAGCCAGCTGTGTTATAATAAAGTACTGTGAAAAATATTCAATTTAATACATTTTAATCTAATACCTTCTGAATATTTCAGTTGAAGCGTTATTTTTTCTTTATCTACACTAATTACAGCCTGTATATATATACATATATATATATATATATATATATATGTGGGTGTGTGTGTGTGTGTATATATTTATGTATATATATGTATGTATGTATATAAAACATTTTTAATAAGCAAGTCGTGGTATAAGACTAGTTTTAAAATCTTTATAAACATGCACAAATAGAAATAGATTTATATAAAAATAACCAAATACGTTAAATTAATTTTCAAAGGTTCAGATGTTATTATAAATTTTCTCAAAGTTAAGATCAGTCAAGTTACTATCATTGAATTCAATTTTAATAAATTTCGGAAAAAGTTTCAATTTCATTTAAATTTAAAAACGCTTTTCTTTCTCGCATCACCGGGCAAATGTCTAGCGCCAAGCAGTAGTCGAGCTTTATCTTCTTCCTGAGGAGTCACCTCTTCTTGTGGATTTCTTGGCTTGATTTGTAATTTTTGTTTGATCGCTTGACTTAGAATGACTCGTCTTGAATCACTCTTCATAGCTAATAAAAGGTCCAGCCATGTCCACGTAACGTTGTGATACTCTAATGTTGGTATTACAAGAGCAATGTCCCGGACATCTTCTAGATTCTTTTCTTTGTTACCCTGTAGATGAAAAAAGTAATGATAAAAACCTATCTTTTATTTAATTACTCTATGGAATATAAGATATAATTAATTACTTTATACGATACCCTCACCGGCACCTCTGGTATTTTTATATAAATAAACAATTTATTTTTATCAGCTCGCTCTTTCATTTTTTCTACGTCTTCTCTTCTTTCGATTGGAACGTAGAATGATGAATCTCTCTGAGAAACTTGCGGTTCTTCTATACCTTCGGGATCTCTTTCAGGAAAGCAGAACTTTAACATTGTATTGAAGAATTTTTTGGTTAAGCCTACAAGAAAATAATATAAATCAGTTTCGTCAGTAATATTTAAAATTCCATTTCGCAATATTTCACATACCAATAGTTAACGGTATAACATTAATCTCAAAATGCTCCTTGACTGAAATACCAGCAACCGGAGCTTTTTCTCTGCAGAACACCCTGAGTGCTCTTTGTCTGTCCACCGGCATATTGTTTTGCAATTCAGTCGGGGCAAGTACATCCGTGTAAATTTGATTCGGCAATAGATTCGTCATTCTAACATATCCTAGTTCAAGTAAATGCTCCACCGAATCATCTGTCTTACTAGTCTTAGTGTACAAGAAATTGGTAAGGATGAGATCGGCGATACCCAACTGTCCATCAGCATCTGTCAATCGCCACTGAGCATGCTTAAAGCATATTTCAGCAGCTCTTGCTACAGCAACTTGCTTATCCTTGAGCGTAGTTGCAGCAGCAGCAGGAGCTGTAGTTTCCTTGTAACAACTAAGCATAACATCAAGCTCATCAGCTTTGGCGCTCAATTTCTCTTTACACTCGAATACTCTCGTCTCGAGGCGCTCCATTTCTGCTAACAAACTTGGACTAGATTCTTCCACTAAAGCTTTTTGAACTAGGTATGTCTCTTTTTCCAGTCTACGTAATTTTGCTACCAATCCTCTGACGATATTTTGACGCTCTTGAATCGGACGTTTCTGATCTTCTTCTGAATGTAACTGCATTTGAAACCTATACCCAAAAAAAAACTCATAAGACAAAATTTGTAACGAAATATTAAAAAGCTAAGGATAATTTTTTTTAGCGAACCTCATACGTTGAAGCTGCTCCAAAGCTTCTTTCCTTCTTGGTTCTACATATAGCAACAAATTGTTAACAATGTCAAGAATCATGGCGTATTGTAGTGAGTTAGTACACACATCTAAATCGTGATGCATAAGTGTAAAAGCATCTGCAGCTGATAAATCTTTACGTTCCCAAGGGCTGATTTCTTCTCCTGGCGGAGGTGGGACTTCAACGAGTTCTTCTTCATCCAACGCTTGGCTGTATCCAACATAGAAGAATTCACATTTACAACGTGATACTATCCGCTGTAGTTGATGCTGAGGTCCACCTCCACCACCAACAGTTTGACTGACTACTCCACCGACACTTTGGCCTGAGCCAACAAGAGCTGGCACATCTGGAAGACCTACTATGACTGTCGAATCTTTCTCCTATCGATAAAATTGCGAGTAAGCTAACTAGTTTAAATTATTTTTTTTTGAGAGAAAAGAAACGCACCTGAATATTATCTAGTGTCAACCACATAATATTATCGTCAATGTTGTCATCGATGTTTGCATTGACAGTGGCATAGTACTGCATGCACTCCAAAGAACCGACCCACGTAGTTTTTGACATTAATGTACGATCTTTCCATACTGGCCTGTGAACTATTTGGAGAATTTCAGCTTTCGCAGCCGATAGAATGACATAGCCTTTGGTTTCAATTCCTTTCAATAATACCTGACTATTGACTAAAGCGACTAAAACGGACAAAAAGTAAAATTTTTACGTTCGTTTGGATAAAACAAAAGTATTTATAAGCAAAGTATACTCACTATGCCAGTTTTTATGCAACACGTCATCCTGATTGCAAGCTGCCAAACCGCGTAACTGTTGACCTCTGGTTTGCACAGACATATCATCACTGAATGCAACCGGTTTGTTAGCTGCCTCGGCGATAAGTCGTTGTAACATCCCAGCAGCTTCACTTTGCTGAGGTTTAGCCGTGGTAACGGACGACGGGGTGGAAACTGTTTGTGACGAAGGTGTACCTTGACCATCGATTGTTGGCCGCGTGCGATTTTTGTGAGGTGTCGAACTGGATTCACGGTGAAAACCCTTGAGTGCTTCTGTAGACAGGTTCTTCTTGAGTTGTTGATTTTTCATGAAAGAATCGAACAAGGCGAAAGCAACGTCTCGGTTGGTTTTTGTCCAAGCTCCTTTTAGATCATGCACAACTAATCGATGCATTGGTGTGTCGTTATTTACCCCTGCTACAACTGCTTCTCTGTTAAACCAATGAACTTTTTATTATGTAATTACTCTTTAAAACATTCACGTTATTAGTTATAAAAACAAATCTTACCGTCCGTAACTAACAGTAGACACGCTCAAGCAATAACACTTTTCAACAGGCTTCCTCAATGAAGCACTCTCTTTGTCTTCGTCCTGAAGCGCACTCTTCAACCAGATTTCGGCATCGCTGAGCTCACACGTCATGTAAACAATCGACCACTCGGCTCTGGGTCTATGTATCAAACCATCATCAATTGGATGTAAACTAAGAGTGTGCTCGGAGCTACAAGTGACACGACCACCGGTCACTTCGAAACCACGTTGCATCGCGAATGACATCCAGTAACTGACGTGAAAACGATGAAAAGCAAGAGTCAAACGAACTTTACGGTAGTGACGACTGAGTTGCTTCTTGCGGGGGCGAATATTCTTGAAAAGTGGACCTTTACGAGTTGGTCGCGTGGCACCTGACAAGATGAATTTGAGATTTTCGAACCAGCGCAAGGTGCTGCCGTAAAGCACTGCTGTTGGTGCGCTGCTGAGTGTCGGCGAGCCAGTTGGCTTTGTTTCCAGTGACAAACTCACATTCAGATTCTATAGAAGAATTACATATAAATTTTAATAAATCTACTTTGATTTTTCGACTCCATTGCGTACGCATTTTTACCTGAGATCGAAAAGCACGGAAGGAATCGTGCTGCTGATTGCTAGTATACTCGGGCAGCTTATCTGGTGCGCAAGGAATCGCCGCATGATGATCTCTTGGATCACCCAGACAAACCCAAGCCAACTTCATATTCAATTTGACATTTGGCAGATGTAAAAGTCGACAGTCATCGTATTTGCTAGCAGTGCGTACGTAAACGTCAAGATCACCTTTGACGATAATTTTACCAAGAGTCCAGTCGAGTTCTAGATTTGACCATGTCAGTTCCATCTCCTCAGTTGTGTTGTAAGGATCGAGAGAAGCGTGTAACAACACTGTCAGTTGCGTTACGCAAAGAGTCATGCGGCCGTGAAGCGCTAGACGCATCTTATCCCAGAAAGGCAATGGTGGACTTGGATCACGGGAAGGGTGAATGATTTTTTCAAAACTCAAGTTGCATTGAGCTATCACTGGCTCCCAGCACGGACCGAATGCGTACCTAGTTTAGTTAATAATCAGATTAGTATTTTACAAGACAATGATAAACTGTAAATGTTGACTTGCTTAAATTCGATCTTACCTAAACTTATTAATGTCCCAATTTAAATCGTGATAATATTTGAGTGAAGTCATGCCGCGTTCGATGACAATATCTTCCCACGGCTCACCGACTTCAATTCTGACGGTTCTTCGAGCTCTGGGTGGTGCCAAGGCTTCAGCACCAGCAAATCTTCCCCATACACTCAGTGTATCTACCAGTAGCAACGGTTGCGGAAAATCTCTTAGCTGCAACTTCCATTCAAGGCATTTCAATGATATAGCTCGCACCCACAATGTATTGAATTCCAAGCCATCCTCCGGCCAGGGTGTTTCGGGATCCATCTCGTGTAATGTTCGCGTAGCTCTTTCAATACCGTCTATCGATGGATCGGCTAATGCAATGATTTCTAAATCTAACATTGTCCACGCGAAAAGGCGCGTTCGTGCTGGACCCGCGCGTTGCATTTGTTTCCAACGTTGAACGTAAATTTCAGCGTTCTTTTTATTCAAACTCGTGTAGAGCTCTTCAACTTTACCTTGGGGAAGCAACAGATGAGCTCGACGGAGTTCTTGTACTTTGGCATCCAGCATTGATTGTCGTTTTAGACTTTCTTTGTACTCGTCCTCTAAAAGCTCGTAGTTGTCACGGAGGCGGACTTCAAATGGATCGTCGCTCACTTCGAAAATCCATTCTTTAATCTAAAAACGCATTATTTCAAATTTATTTTCAATGTCTTCAATTATTCATATGAAAATAAATGTACTTACTTTTATGACTAGATCACAGGGTAAAGGTTTCTGTTTTTTAACACTCGAGGAGTGAATTTCCTTCAGCCACTTTCTAATGCTAAATAATTCATTTTGAATAGCTTCGGCAAATCGATGCTCATATGGGAAACATGCCTTCGCCAAATCAATATTCAAAGACCACGTCGTATTCCAATCCAACTCGAAAGTCTCGTTACTTTGTCTCTCGGCTCTGATTTCCTCGCTGTCTTCTAATCTAATTAACTTGAAACCTTCGATTGTAATTATAGCTGTAGCGTCTAAAGCTACACGCAGATAATTGAGCCTCCATTCGCCTTGTGACCATCGCAAACGATCTGTTGATAATTCCAAGAAGTGATTGGGAGAAATGACCACCGTTAATGATACTTCATCTGTACAGAGGATATCCAGTGTACGTTTTGATGGAATTTCATCTGAAAATCAAATAAATTAAAGTTATCGAGAATTCTCCGGTAGTATAACTAAAATTTTACATCGTCAGGCTATTATTGCATGTACCATTTTGTCCGTCGATAACAGAAACGATTTTTCTTTCTGTAACGATAGCTCTAAAATCAGCTGACTCAAGCCACAATTGTAGCAGACGAAGATGCAAGTTGGGACTCCAAGCTGCATTTGTGTGATCAAGATTTACATTTATCGCAGAGTCCGTAATAGCAGTTTTGCATTTTCTAATTACCAAGAATGGGTTTTTCAAAGAATTCCTGTCTTGTACATGCTGACATTTGATTGGTTCATTTTTATTTAACGGTATCGCACAAACACCTTCTGCTACACCTACGAAATGCTTTGCGTTTCGCTCCAAAGCTGTTGAATCTAGACGTACCATGATTGCAACTGAAAATGATAATTTAATTATTTATATGATATTAGTTTCTTTCTAAGTTAAAGAAACAATGTGAACTCACGTTCATTTTCTGCTATAAAAAATAAGTTACAGTTAGACACTTTAACATTCAATTGAGTTATTGGATTATTGCTTAATTTATGACTAGTTGTAGAAGGTGATTGCACGTGTTGCTTGTAATACCTAAGATTGAAAAGTAGTCACATAATATTAGTGTTAATTATTTATTATTGTATCTAAAGATGTAATTTATAAAAACAAACAACTTACAATAATCCACGTTCCAAGAACTTTGCAAGCTGTAAGCTCCATTCAGTTCTAAGCGCATCAACAACAACTACAACAGCATTTTCTCGAGTAGTTACAAGAAATACTCCAATAGAAAGAGGTTTTCCCCATTCATAAGTTGAGTCAGATGCACTTGAAGTAGTACCATTCAATGCGCAAGAAAGAGATTCAAGCGTGAATTCGGTATTCCACCCTTCATATTTTTCTAGATAACAATAGAGTTCATACATAAAAGTAATACTTTTACATAACTTGTTTTCATTACAATATAAATCTGTTTACCTGCTAATCTATCCATAGAAAACTTTACATGTGCTACTGTACAAGAAGTCTCTTGAACATCAGGTAATTTTATAAGTAACGAACCTTCATAAAACTCAGTAACAGTTTGGATTGTAAGCCAATGAAATTTATTTTTTGATGTTGTTTTAACATCAGACCTTATAATATCTCGTATGCCGCTACTGAAAATTGATTCCCAATCTTTATGATCATAAGTTATTGAAAGACTATTTAACTGCGTAGAAATTTTTAAAATATCTTCTCCCATCTATAAATCAATAAAAAATAATACAAAGCTTTTTAATATCTTGATAATATTTGTAGAAAAAAATAATAAAATTGTGAAATTACAGTTGATTCTATTGACAAGGAATGTAGTGACAGAACCGGAAGCTTTCCCTTTATTGATATTCCATCCATATTTAATGCTAGATATAGTTGATTACTAATAGGTTGGAACTTAGCATTGACTTGAAGGCTCTTCATTGTACATTCTACACCTAGATGTGACCCATCTTCTCGTCCAGCAATGATGGATGAAGTACCAAGTTTTATTAACAAGTTCTACCAGAACAAAAATTTTTATGAATAGCTACAACTATAGTAATTTTATTAGTACTTTTGTTCTACTTTATAAAAACCTTCGGTAAAACGGGAGCAAATCTAGTTAGAAGATTATCGCTAAATTGCTTGGAAGGTGACGGATTTAATGTTTCCGGTGTTAAGGATTTTCTGTCCATCAAGAAATGAAGAAGACCAACCCCTCCAGAGCCTTCAGTTTGTGTTATACCAATAAATAGTTTCTAAAATATTTAAAAATGTATAATGCATTCGTTGAGAAAAATCGTAAAAATCAATTATGCCATCATACTTCTAATGATAATTCTCCCTGAGCTCTGAGAGTTGCTTCAATTGTACCAGCAAAATTTATTTTAGCTAAACATGCATCTGATGCATGTCGAAGTAATTTCATAGCTCCATTGACAACAGTTACACTTCCAAGTAATGTACGAGCTCCATGAACTACACTGCCATCTAAACTAAGAGATTCAGCACTTCCATTTGCTAACCAACCACTTCCAAGAGCCAAAAGACTTAAGTTTTCAATGTTTATTGCTAGAAACTATAGAAATATTTCATTTAATAATTTTAATAAATACATGCATACCCTGGCACAAACTTACTTGTACAACCGTTATAATAAATGAGGGAACTCTGGTATTCCTAAAATCTAACACTTTATTTGATCGATTTTTATGTTTAGCAGACACTGCAGGAACATCTACATTAATCCGCACTCCTTGTAGCATTAGGGATAATAATTTAGCCACATCGCTACTAAACAGGCTACTGCGCAAACTAAATTCTTCAATCTCCTAAAATTTTTTTTATAATTGTGACATTAGAATATAAATTTGTTATTAGAAAAATGGATAACAATTGAAAATATATAAAAGCTTACAACTGTAAAACCATTTGTAGAAATATTGACATCTCGAAAAATAAAATAAGGAAGTGAGATATGTCCAAATTGCAAATGTATTTTGAACTTTCTTTTCACAAGCCATCCCACAAACCGTGGAATAATCCTGACAAAACGTGAAATCGAAATTGGTGAACATATTGCGGTGATTAAATTATACATAAAAATGTTTTGTTCTAGCTTACCATGTAAAAACACAATATAAAATCATGCAAATAAAAAGAATGGTAAATAGGCCCGTCATTTTTGGTCAATCGTTAAATTTGTTATTGCAATTCGTTTCAATTAACGATAAATATCACATTTTTTAAAATAAACATATACAAGATACGCATATTACATATTTAAAAGATCTATTTTTTGTAAAATGATGTGCAAAGTGCATTTCTGCAAACAACTAGTTTGTAAAATATCGCATATCTGATTTCTACAAAAATCTTCATTTTATTACTGAAATTGATAAGAGACGAGGGAATTAAACGGTACTAAACAATTTTTCTATGCAGTTCTTTTAACCTAAGCCTAACCTCAATGTTCTCTCATTTTATTTTTGATACAAATAACAATACAAATTTACAAATATAAAATATTTAATTTAATTTTGTTCTGTTTTATTGGCACCAGTGAGGCTTGAAATTAGTAGTCCTCTTCATAAAATCATGAATTACATCAACTAATATGACTTGGAACTTCGGCGCAAGCGCGCTTGTTTTCTGACTTGGCGGAGAATTCAAAAGAGTAAAGTAAAGTATAGTTTATTAGAGCTTAGGTATACATATATGGTAGTATGTTGCAAATTATGGCTTTCATATTTAGAATAATAGATTAACATTGTAATGTTGTATTTTATTTGAATTTGCAAAAAAGTTATGTGATTATAGTTAGGATTATGTAGGAATTATGTTATAGTGTAAGAACGATAGAGTAAGAGTAGTAATTTGTAGAACCAAGATTTTGGGGAGTTTTCATAGTATAGGAAGAAGTAAAGTTTTAGAATTTACTTGTGCAGGCGTGGTTTATTAGTTGACGAAAGTCTGTGTAGGGCAGGGTGTGAGCCGATCTTGTCCCAACGTCTGAGGCTGCTTTATTGCAAGATTGTCAACAGTTTCATTGCTTGGGATGTTTACATGGCTAAGATAGAATCTAGGATAAGATAATTTCTTAATTTTTTTGTTTTAGTTCCAGGGCAATTAATGTTTTTAATTATGAATAGGGTGATGGTGGAGAGTTGATCATGATACATTCGTTGATTGGATAGTGTCTGTATTATGCTTGGTAAATCTATGAAAATTACCGATGTGGGGTTATTGTATAGGCATATGTATTCGAGGGTAAGTCGAATGGCGTAGGTTTGTGCAGATTGAGCCTGAGAGTCGATACGAAATTGTAGGTTGAGTTGAAAAAGTTCAGAGCTGTGTACATGGTCAATCCTGCATAGAGGCCAGGAGCTTTTTTGGAGTCATTGTTGAAGAATGGTTTATATGCGTGTTGAGGACGTCTTGAAACTCAGTGATGAATTATTGGGACGTATTTTCTAATTTTTTTTTATTTGAACGCCTTTGTCTAAAATTATTATTATGAATGGTTTGTTGAGCTTCCAGTGAGAAGAGACAGTACGAAGGAATTGGGGATAAGTACATTTTCTTTTTTAGCGATTTCAACTTTAAATATATACTGCTAAGAGAGGAAGGTTGTGTAAACATTACTATGAGTCGTCGTTTACCAAATCTGCTAATATAGCTTCAATATCAGGGTGGTTTGCGATTACGAGAGAGCGAAGAATGTAGTTGAAGACCAGTATTTTCTGTTTGATTTGAGTGGGGTGTATGCATGAGAATCCTACGTAGATAATCCTTTTGGGTGTTGAGTTTCTTAATACGAGAGATACTCTGAAAGCGCGTCTTTGTGCGATGTTGAGTCTCTCAAAAAGTGGTTTTATGTGTTGAGAGGGATACGGTAAGCCGTAGTCGATCACTAGGTGGCGATAATTGCGTTATATAAACGAGGAGGGTTTTTGGGTCGTGCGGATAGATCTTAAGATGTTGATGCTATAGGTATGATTTTCGCGATCAGGCATAGAGTTTAGTCAAGAAACTTGGTCTGTGTGCTAACTGGAATAGTAAATGAGTCGATATTGTTATTTGCGCGTCCGAGTCATCTGTACGTTCGTTGGTGTGAACAATAATCTTTGTTTTTTCAAGAGAAAATGATAGTCTAACTTTTTTCAGAAAGGTGTTTACGCTAGTTTTTGAAATGACTTCAGGATATCGTTTGATATGACAATCAGTGCAATATCGTTGCCGAACTGAAGAGCTTGCATAGTCTGCGATACTGGTTCTGTAGAAATGAAAACATTAGGAACATTTTGCAGAATATAAAAAGGTATGGGCGAAATACAAGAATACAAGAAGGTAGTTATTATTTTTTCTTGCGCTAAGGTGTTTTTGTAATTGTTCATGGCACATTGCGCACATATAGTGATCTGTGATGGAATTCTTTAATGGTTTTAAAAATAACTGAAAGTGGAGTGGAGGGGCTGATTGTTTCACGGAATTCTCCAAAGGTGATTCCTTTAGTCTGTTTAAATGTCGTCTTGCCGTGTTTTTCAGCTACAATGAATTCGTTGGTTGGGTTGCGGCAAAAGGTTTTTAATGCAAATTTCGGACGATTGGCTTGTTGGCAGTCCTCATTCCAACGCGGGACGTATGTCCATCGGGCGCGTTTTTATTTTTTGGTGTCAAGTGAATGGCCCCAGGATGATTTGCGGTGCGGAAAGACATGTTCACTAGTTTGTATTATAGTTGATATGATGAAAGAATAGTAATCTTGGTAAGTGTCGTCGTGATTCAAGTTATCAAATGAAATTTTTCCAAGATAATATTATAGAAATGTATATACGATCTTTGTAAGATTTACATCTCCGGAGATTGTATCGTAGGTGGAGTGAGGGCTTTAACGAGGGGCGGGGATGCCAATATTCACTGATATGGGATAGTGACCACTGTCCATATTGTCTTCTTCAACGATCTACTCGTAAAGGAGGTGTAGGTGAGGGTATATAATTAATAAATCTACATACGTCGGTTTGGGTGGAGATCTTTTGTTTATATATGTAGGCGTACCGCATCGTTAAGACGTAGGTTATTGTCTGTGAAGTGGGTTAATAGTTTGTCGCCTATTTCGCCTGTGCTAGAGCTGTACCAAGCTATATTATAGAAGTTGAAACGAACGCCTGCGAAGACCGAGTTGAATTAAGAGAGTTATTCAGCTAGGGTTTTCCATAGATCAACAGGGAAACGAGAGTCATTGTGAGATAGTCTATATAGCACCTACGGTGAGGTCAGAGTTGTTAAGTTTGATAGATGCGACAAGTGTTTCTAAAACGTTAGGGGTGTTTGATATTGATTCTTCAAGCATAAAAGTAACATCGTTTTTTATGACTATGGCTGTACCTCTGTCTTTGCTATTGTCTCTATCTTGGCGTAAGAGAGTAAAGTCGCTGATCTTAATATTGCATTTTTTATTAGCTTTAATTTATAGTAGAATAATTATGTCGTAGCTGTGAGATATATCTTGTAAGAGAACACGTCTTTTGAAGAACGAGTTGCAGTTCCATTGCAGAATACTAGTTGTTTCTTATTATGGTTTGGATCCATTTTAATTGTTGTTTTCTTTGAGCATCGAGTTAAGAAGATTTTGAATTTTACTGACGTCTGGAGAGTTGCTTGGTAACGATAGAATGAGCTGAGTTAAGCTAAGGAAAAATTGAAACGCCTGCGAAATGTTCTTTGGGGTAAGCAGTACGGTAGGTTTCTTCAGATATAATTTCAGTTGGCAGACCGTTGTAATCGTAGATGATTTATTTTTTATAAAATACCTGATACTGGAATTGAAATTGTTCCGTATGATAGTGACGTCGAAAAAAAACGTTTAATTACGCTGTGTTTGGTCTTCACTCTCACGCAATAAAACCGGAACCAGCGTGGACTTGCTGTTACTGAAAATACTGGCATGATGGCACTGATGTGTACACAGTTATATAAAATTTTTAAAATCGACGGCGAGTGGTTTTCATACTTAAAGTAGACAAATTAATTAACACAGCTTTGTCGCAGTGTAGGGATCGTGAATGAAAAAATTAGGAACAATGTATGTTTGCAATTATAGATATATGATTTTATTTCTTTGTACAATATGTGTGACATTATGTTTACATCGACGTATGATATACAAACAATTGCAACACGTGATACTATTTGTTTGCTTTCTATTCTACAACTGCTCTCGTTTAAATGTGATGGCTACAGTGTCATATCGTCCAATATACGATTTTCCTTTCCTTTAATCTTCAGTTACATAACTTTCTTGCAAATCCTCTGAATTATGCGATGATATGTGTGATTATATGCGTGTACTGTTCGACGTGAAAATGCACGTTTTTCCAATAGTATTCCGTAATAATGAGGCTTTTATGATAGTCCTTATATGATTAAAAGATACATCGCACTCTCCGATAATATGATTAACAATGACATCGCGTGGGATTTTTGCTTGAATGAATCTTTTTTCCTTTATAGTGCACTATCTTACAGCGATTTGCACGATCATTAATAACTCAATTCTATTTCTTCGAGGTTCATTTTCCTCTTTCGTATAATTTACGCATCGCTTACAAATTTTTTTAAGCGATGCATAAATTTTACACGTACTCGGAATTCATAAGTTTTGGAATAGTTGTTTTACTCGTACATACAACAGTAAAAAATATGAAAATTAAATAAGTCAATGATTCGTCATCTCTTAATTATTGTATCAACTATCAAAAAACAGACATTTCTACATTGGAAGATGTACGTGTTTACAGTATATTTAGATTTCTCTTTTTTTTCGCAAGTCGGTATGAAGGTGAATTGAAGGCCCGGATAGAATAACAACATGAGCGCGCGAGCCTGGCAGATTAGCCCTTAAGAGTATGCAATCATCGCTGAGAGCAAAGCAAAAGTTTCAGATTAAAAAAATATTAACAAGTATTACTCTAGTAACTAACTTTCAACGAAAAAGTTGTTTATAACGTATACATCTACTATATTACAAGAATTTCGATACATTTTCAGAAATATTTACAGATTTATTTGAATTGACTACTGCACGCATGTACTAATAATATAGTATTGTAAGAAAAATAATAAAATATCTTTTGTTATTAAAATAAAACTCTTTACTATAATAAATATCAATTTTCTTATTTATTGATTGCACAATTAGGTAAATGTCATTACACTTTCAAAAAAATCAAGCATCAGATATAATAATATTACAGCAATTTTTATGCCTGATTTTTTTTCTATTTTCTCTTTGTTGTAACCTGTTTCTTTTCAAAAAGTAAATAACATTTAATTTTCCAGCACTCACTTTTTTTACACTCCTCAAACAAACGAACTGATTCCAAGCTCTTTTGTCACATTAAATGGAATACATAGCAATACTATTTAAGACACGCGTTTAGAACCGTCACTTATTATTTTTACTGTTATATGGAAACCTATTCTCTCTTTTCAATACAAATTTTAATTATTGCCATACTTATAAATTTAATTTTTAACTTTTAATTTTTTTTTATTTTTAATTTTTAATTACTGAGAAACGACGTTCTCGTATTTTCATCTCAATAAGAATGTTCATAGATAATAGCAATGATCGGTATAAGTAAAGCTGGTACTATAACTTTCCTAATTTCTGCAAATATAGTATGGAAATTCTTGCAACATGATAGATGTATACTTTGAATCATTATAAACAACTTTCTCTCTGAAAGTTTGTTGCTAGAATAATATTTGTTAATGTTATTTTAATCTGAAACTTTTACTCAGCGCTCAGCGACAATGGCATACTCTCAGACGCTAATACGCCAAGCTCACGCGTTTAAGTCGTTATTCTATCCGGACATTCAATTCTAAAGTACTCAACGTATTATGTATAAGGCTAGTATTATACAGGAATAATCTTTACTGCTTTTTTGTAAAAATATAGTCTCAAAAAAGATAAAATAATCGAAAAAGATAATTTGCCAAAATTGTGCTGGTTCAAAATGCTCGGTGATGATTATGATGATGATGACTCGCATATATTATACAAAAATTTATTAAAAACTTCTTATTCGTCTTTTTTTTCGTTTCAGTACCTTAGCGCTTAATTACAATATACTTTGTCCACTTTGATAGCTTAAAATTTAAATGTATAATTATAATAGCGCAATTGAGATAAAGTACCTTAAATGCTTAAAATAAAAAGTATAATTATTGAAACTTGTGTATTTGGAATTCTCACCGCTACTTATAGTTATAATTACGCTCGACATAATAGTTTTGGTACACATTTTCGGAGCACTTAAAAATGCAAAAGTGATTCGTCACTTTGCTGAACGTTCGACGACGAGTATAGAACGATGTTCCCCTCGTCATCATGGAAATTAAGTGTTTCAGTGTGCACGTGTGCGTGCGCGTGTGCGTGTGCGTGCGTGTGTGCGCGCGCGCGCGTGTGTGTGTGTGTGTGTGTGTGTTATGGGTGTATGGGTGGGTGAAATAAATGCTAGTCTACAAAAAGCAATAATCTTTTTTTCCTTTAGATTATTCTCCATGCGACCGTATAGTACTCGCGTTGAACGGCGATACAGTTCATTAGTATTAATGTTCGATCACGCACTTGTCTCATTGTCTCTTATTACAAATATTTATAAAACGTCTTCTATATATATTATATGTATATATATATATATATATATAATATTATATACATATACACGTATGTAATGCAGTTTATCGTTATTGATCTCCATTAACACAGTGGATCAGTATAAAACCTGCCCGAGCTGCCTCTCTACTCACACTTTCAAACACTGTGCTCAGTTTTTTAATTATTAATCTGTTGCTCGATTTTCACGTTTTGTCCTTTCCGAATCATTTTCCATAAATCCGATTTCCTCTTGAATCCAGGATGAAACTGATCGTATGTTTATGATCAATGAGTTGGGCGCATCAATGCATTTTTTCAGAGAAACTCGCGCAACGGGAAGAAAGAGAGAGATAGAGAGAGATGGACGAGATGAGAACAAATACACATTTAGAGAGAGAAAGACATTATTAGGGTGGTAACATCGATAATGAGCTTTTCCTCTCGCGCGTACTTCTATATTTTTTCTTTTTGTTTTCTTTTCACCTTGGCTATACGATTATCACTCGTCGTTTTACCGACAAACAAGTCAAAATTGACGTCACTTCGATGTGTGTTTCGAACCAAATAGAAAAGAAAAGATCGTTGTACTGGAAATCAATTGTGTATAACGTACTTTACATTTTCATAAATCTCGCACAGTTCAATATCATTTCCATAATTGTTATATCGTATCGTATACATAATCAATATGTAATGTAAGGAAGCGTGCCTTGAAAAATATAATTTACATCTCCGAGTATCGTTTTCGGTAAAAATAGAAAATATATGTATATATGTATATCAACTTTCGCATTCGCATCAGTTTTCTTCCTTTAGCTGCCTTGAGATATAATAAATTTTAACGTAACAAACGTAGTATATGTACGCCCGTACACTCGAACGATAATTCACTTTCTTATCTTGCTCATAAAACGCAAAAGTACTTGGAGAAACTACAACTAAGAGGCATTAACAAAAGTATAGGCCCTAACGAAAGCCAAAGGTAGTGTAACGATAAAACAAAAAAAGAGTCAAGAGAGATAGCTAAGTAGGCGCAAAATAGTAAAAAGTCATCACTAAATAATCAAATAAATAAATAATCCTTATACGTCTTAGACCGTTTATCTACAGGTTGTGCACACAACAAAAGTATGCATTAGATAATAAGACGGCGTAGCCTCGACAATAAAACTAAAGGACCAAACTGTCACAAGTTAAGGTGGGGGGAGAGGCGATGTTGCGCCGCGCGCACTGTGAAAAGCATTCGAGTATTCAAAAGCCAATAAATGCGGTGATATCTCTCTTCTTTCGCGAGTTTGAATATGTAATAAAGGCTTTTCGGCGATTGATGTCGAGCAGCCAAAGTGTGCCGGCGAAAATAGCTGTAGCGGCAGAATCTAAAATGAGCGAGATATTGGCAATCGATGCTCCCGAAACGTTTCACTCTGCGCGGGGGAGCTCGAGGGAAATAATAATCACGATGTAGGACAGAAATCGACATCATACGCATATGCTTGACCTTGAGTATCCATCCATACTAAAGAGAAATATGAGAGAAATATGAGAGAGAGAGAGAGAGAGAGAGAGAGAGAGAGAGAGAGAGAGAGAGAGGATTTTGCGTTTGCACTTTGCAATTGATGTGTACAAGATTGCAGACTATATATAACGGTAAGATATTTGTACGTCAGTTTTCATTGAAAGCGATCAAATTCTTGAATAAGTGTGCAGCCTTCGTTTATATAGATCAGTCTTGAGAAGTGCTTGCATACTCGACGGGTCGGATGCCAGCGCTGCTCTTTCATTTGTTCATTCGAGCTATGTATAGCGATGCATTCGGTGCGTAACGTTGCAAGTGCAATACTTTTCGCACACAGCCATCGGCGTATAAATGGATTTGTCGAAACAAAAGGGATCGCAGCCTGGGCATCCGGGCCTCTCGATATTGTTTCTCTATCAATTCAAAAATCCTCGCTCTCTCGCTATGGACAAGTGAATATTCATTCACGCGCCTCGTCAAGCATACCGCGTGCGTGGTGTGTCAAAAAATGTGTAATGAGAGATAGGAGAGGGTGGGAGGAAAAGAGAGAGAGAGATAGAGAGATAGAGAGAGAGAGAGAGAGAGGGAGAGAGAGGTGATGGATGATGATGAGGGGTGTGTGATTGTATGCATGAGATAGTTAAGTTGTAGCAGCACGGTGCGCTTGTCCATCTTATTAATTGTTGTTGCTATAAAATCTTGCATCGCTCGTCGTAGTGAGAGAGTGAGAGTGTGTGTGGTCGCAACGCAGCGTCGACGATGGTACACGGCCGTCGTCGTCACGCTGGTCAGCTCTAGAGAACAACGTCGGGCAGGGAGCAATGCCACTAGGCGAGCTGCGTGCCGCTTCTCATCCCGTGGTACTGCTGTTGCTGCTGGAGTTGCTGGTGCTGGCCGACGAGGCTGGGGTTGCCGTGGTGCACGTGCGAGTTGCCTCCGAGCGAATTGTTGCCCGTCGCAACTGCGCCCGTGGCCACGTCCTCGCGCACGATTTTCCGCTCCTTGTAGTAGATCTCCTCCGACTCCTTGTCGCACAGCAGCAACACTGCGCCGCCAAACAGAAAGATCGCCGCGCCCCAGCCGACGCCGTATGCCCAGCCGAACTCCCACATCGTTCGATTACCTGTGCGTTCAATACGTTTCAAGGATTAGTTATTATCACTGATTACAGTTGCAGCGATTATATTTTTAGAAATCAGTTGTCCGATCGAATAGACCATTGGAAATAAATTTCACGAGGATCGAGCGCAGGTTCATCGAGTCACTCAATAATATCTTCGAAAGCGTCTCGAAGTCGCCGGTTTAATATCCTATCGGACATAAATACGAAGCGTCGAGATTACCGTCAACCGCGTCGTAGCAGCCACTCGAAAGAGATTTAAAATGAACTCTTCGCTGTCCATTGCAATCGATGAGTTTCGTTGCTGGTGAATGAATTTCGCCGACATGAAATATGAATCGAATTTCGATCGAGATATTTTTCAATCAATAGCAAATCATGAGTATCCGAAATAGCGAATAATAATAATAGTGGAAGCTCAATGTGGAATATTTGCAGTGCATTAGAATTCGGGCCAGTGGTTATTGCCGCGGGAAAATTGGCGCATACACAGCGCTGTCGTATCGAGTGTCTATTTCGAATAAAGAGCATTAAGGAATAAGTCAGTCGCTGAATGCAAGCGGGAAACGAAAATAAAAACCGAGAAGGAGAGAAGGGGAAAAGGAAAGCAGCAGCTGCTGCAAATTTAATGCGATTCGCTCGCTTGCCCCATTATTATAACTAGGTGCGCGCGCGCGCGCGAGGCTCTTTAGGTACACGTATAAATGCAGCGCCTCCTGCGGATGTTTATACTTACCGAAATTGATTTCAGCAGCAAAGCACACCGGGTAAATAACCAAGGCTATCAGCAGCGAGACGACTGGAAGCAGAGCAAGAGGGGGAGATGAGTGAGCGAGGCAGCTACGTAGGCGAATATTCATTAGCAACGGTGGACTCACGAGCGACTCCCATGCAGAAGACGGCTAAGCGGTAGTACTTGTGCTTGTCGGAGTGATCCTGGCAGCGCAGACCCAGGCGCGTGAGTATGGTCGCGGCGATGTCGGCCAGCAGGCAAAGCACGCACAGCGCCGCAGCCGCCTTTATGTAGCCTGCAAAGTGGGTGGCAAGAATGATCAAGGACGTTGCGCGCCACGCGGCTTTCAAATAAACGCGCCCCACGGGTAATCGCCGTGGCGGAGTTCGACGAGCTGCCGCGCGGACGCTTTTCCGGCCGGGACGCGCGCATAAATCCCGACGAGCCCGGAGCTTATTCGACGAGAGCCGGAGCGATGCCTCTTTTCCCTCGATTATCCGCTAACGAGATCGAGGCACCCGCTTGCGACGGGATTCTCGACCAGCGGACCACCACTCCTTCCGCGGGGAGCGCCGCTCGAAAACTTGGCAAGCTCGCGCACGGTGGGCGGCGGCTGCGCGCCTCGATTCATTAAAGCAGTTCCAAGTTTTGCAGTGTCCAGGCGAGCGCGGTCAATTAACCATTGTCGCTGGCCGCGCGCGAGCGAGCGATCCTCGTCCGATCGAACGCCGAGCGGAGAGTCGCGTCGCGGGCTCCGACGCGACCCAGAGTGAAATCGATCGCGCGGCCTCGGCGACTTCGCCTTCGCGCTTCTCTCGCGCCCGCTGAAAAACGATAATTGTACGATTTGCCGCGGTGGAAACAATGCCGCGGAAGCTGTAACAAGCGAGTCTCCGGCGCCGCGAGGAAAGTTCTCCGAGCTCGGGGCTCGCGATGAATATCGAGTTACGCATTATGAAAGTCGCCGAGCCGAGGGCAGGCGGGAGGGGGAAGGTGGCGTCGAATGCGATTTGGCCGGTCGCGGGGGCCGGGGCACGGGGGAAAAAAGCGAAATGATAACGAGGCGGCGACGAGAGGAAACGACAAAAGATGCGCGTGCGCGGCTCAAAGGCAGAGGATTGTAAATCCTGTGACGGGCGTAAACTCGCAATTTCCTCGGCGAGAGGCAAGTTGGCCTGGTGCTCGGCGGGAAATCCAATCGCCGCGGAGGAGGCAAGATCTGTTCTCTTTGTCTATCTGCGGAGGTCGAGTCAACGTAGACAAACTAATAATCTCGTTAGAGTTGCGGCGGATCGCGCATTCACTTTGAACGGCGTCCCCGTGGCAATTAAATCGAAACTGGGCGTGTAGAGCGAAGCCGCGACGTGAGTTTTGGCCGAACTAACCGACGTCACGGGCTTGATAGCATCCAGGTGGGTCGACAATGTTGAAGGGCAGCGGAGTCTGCGCGCCCTCCTCGATGCAGTGAGCAAACAGTCCTTGCCGCCAGCCCGATGCCATCAGCCATTCCGTTGAAGCCAGGCCCATTATCATCAGCAGGATCACTATTATCCCGCATATGAAGGCTATCACCTGCAACACACCCGATTTCTCTTAGTTTCGCCTATCCCTTCTTTCTTTCTTTCTTTTTTTATTATTTGCTCTGTTCTTTGGCCTAGATTTTTCAAAATTCCAGCAGATTTCATTCAGTTCCAACCATGGCGGTTGCGCGAGGAATATTCCAGGGATTTGAATATTTTATGGATAACGAGCGCGGATAAATAATTCAAAGCGTCCTTCGTGAAGCTCGAAGGATGAACTTTGTTGCGAGTAATTTTTAATTGTTCATAGCCGACGTAAGGAACATTTTGCCTTTATAATTTCCGCAGTGATGCGCGGAATCTTTTCTCCAGCGGCTGCTTCTGTTTTCAGCGGCCAGGCTTGTCGGCAGATTTTAAAGGCAAATTATAACTTTCCAATGGGTTCAAGTATCATATTATATATAACGCAGGCGTAAGAAAAGTGCGCGCAAAATAAGGCGTCGGTATAGCAGCAGCAGCAGCAGCAGCAGCAGGAGCAAGCTCGTCGATTGAAAAATGCATGCTAGCTGCAGATAAAGTTGATGGACGAAGAGGAGACTTTAGAAATAGCACGAATAGCTTTTCGCAACTCGCCACGGCGGGGAAAGGCAAGAAATTTCAAGGCAAAAGCTGCCGAGTTCGAACTTAGTCTTTAAGCTTTTTTAAGCGTCTTTGAATTCGACCAAAGCCTTTCCGCCCAACTTTTTCGCCGACTATATTGACTCGACAGACTTTTATTTATTTATTTTCCTGCTTGATCAATTTATCCAGGGGAAACAACTTCATAATTTGTTCTGAAATGTGTGTGTTATGAACAGTTCCATTAACAAATTTTTTTTTTATTGAAATCTTCAAAATTATGAAATAGCATTCTTACCAAATCGCGAGACTGCGCTTTCTTAATTGTTTCAATTCATTATTTTTCACGCAACGTTAAAAACAAAGACTCACTTTCGTAGGTTTCTTATAGTTTTTGAACATTTAATAAAAAGATAGCGTTCATTCGTACATTAAAATTGTTAATCTACGACACAAAATGCATAAGCAACTATGTATTGGTTAATTCTTTGCTCGAAATGTCGGCTTTTTCAGAGCAGCAAATCTTACGTAAATTGTCAAGCTTGCAATTTCATATACTGCAAAAATCGAAATTTTAAACCGAAATATAACTTCTGGCTCGTCGAATTCGAATCGACTGTATATTTTTGCATTTCGGAAGAACCGCGAGAAAGCATCGTTTTCGTCTGGATCGATTTTAACACTGTTAAAATTGGCTAAGCGTGTTTTGTGAAAATGGCACAGACGGAGAGCAAAAAAGACTGCGGTTGATTTAGCCAACCTGCAAAGATCAGTCTCTCATTGTTTGACATCGTTATTCCCATGCATTTGTTCTATTAAGAGAAAAGAAAAACTTGATTCGGATGGCGATTATGCATACGTCCCCTAAAAATATTTCGAGTCAAGCACTAATAAGCTTCAGTATCTTGCCAATCGAAGGTCGTTTCTGCGATATTGAGAATCTTATTGTGCGCAAGGATTCCGGGACAGAGATACAATGTACTGTTTAATTTAAAAGGGGAAAAAGGTTTCCTATTGTTGTATACCAAGTTTAAGAACGAGAAAGATTTTTGCGCAGTAGTGTTGAATCACTTGAAATACTTAACGATAATCTTTGTACCTAACAAGTGTTCCGGTATCTTAATTCACTTTTCAACAAAATACAATAGAAACAAAAATTTCATTAGTTGAACACATATAACAACGCTACAGAGAACTCCACGTTCACTTTGAAAGAAATAATCTATTTCTTCCAGTTAGCAACAAGTATATTTCCAATGTATGTCAACAGTTACAGCTTTTATTCTCAGCCCTTCGTAATCAAAAGTAACTAATTTTGTAGATCGTACAAATACGAGAAAAAATAGAACACGGCTTGCATAACTAATATGGAGTTCAATTAATTTATTCCAAGTAAGAGTATACTTTGAATTTTAAGTTTGGGAATCCATTTACGTACAAATGAAATTCACTGATTTCACAAAGAATTCCATTATTAATTTTAACAAAGAGTTATAACAAACTCAACGCTTGAAGCGATGGAGTGGCACTTGTATCTTAATAATAAAAAATATGACATAGTTTAGTGGACATCGAATGGATATTATACCGTAATGCATTTAATACGACTTTCTGGAAACACTATGGCGACTATGCAGAGGTATAATTGCCTTTTTTTAGAGAAGTTAAATTGAGAGCACTACGTGGGAAGAATACAGCGTAACTTAATCCGTTTAACATTTCTCTTTTACCTTGATAAAATACGATATTTTATTATTGATTGTTAACGCGAGGCATCTGTCCGTTAAATGATCGATCGCACGTAAAAGTACCGATAAAACCACAACAATTTTTTGCTCCGCATGAAAACAAATAAAACATACTTCGAAAAACAAACACCATACTATCTTTTTATATCCTATAATAATAGTTTGTGGTATGTCTCTTCGCAATCCGAATGTCGGTAGAAATGGCTTTGTCGTAGTATTTGACGATATATTTCTCGAAATAAAATGGGGAAAAAAGCACGGACATACTGTAGTGAACTTTTAAAATGATTTTTCAAATTGAAACTTCCGTGTAAGATATTCCCTTCACACCAACAATAACCTGAAATATACTTGTACTATAAATAAAAAAAAAGAAAAAAAAAATGAATAAACTTAAACTCTTGAGGCCGAGCTGTTTTCATCTCTTGACTCGTAGAATCCCTTTCGTATGAAATCGATAAAAAAAATAAAATAAATAAAGAAGAAGGCCGGTAGAAAGCTGTTCGTCCAATAGCAGCTTTACAGGTGAAGCGAAATTCAGCGCGCGCGGGCGCGCGTATAAAGCGCACATATACGATCATCCAACGTAAAAGAAAAAAGAAAAAAACGTACGAAATAGATCAAGACCAAGCCGACCGTGTATCTCTATATATCCGGGAGAATGGCAATATCGGTGCAATGTCGAGCGTGCGGGGTATATAACAGACGTTTCGCCCGACGACGAGAATTGGCCGTAAGAAAGAGAGAAAACTGGCAGAGAGATAAGATTGGACCGCTCTCGCGCGAAAAAATAAGAAGAAACCTCCTCTCTCCGGCAATTCTAATCGATCGGCGGCGACGCTGTTGGCCCCCCCCCCTTAAATCAGCAACGAGAGAGAAAGGAGCGGGAGACGTATGGAATTCTTTTTACACTTGGCACCACGACAAATCTTTCAATCGTCCTCGTGTCCACGATTACCTTTTCGCGGCTGCCGCATCGACGGATATTCGAATTTGGGCGCGACGAGTCTACGCGACCGTATAGGCCACGCTTCGCGAGCACTGCATTAAAGTTGTATCCGCAGTTTGGCATTCACAGTTTTGCGGACTCGCCGCGGTTATAATTACATTTCGGATTGATTGGGCAAAGGACCCATTCCGCATTTTCGCTATCGATGTTTACTCGCGATCATTGCGATTGCCTGCAGCTCCGAGAAATGTATACTGTAGAACGATAGCATCCAGCCGGTATCGTTTAGCCATCAAAATATTCAATATCTACATCCTTCATTATGCATACTCGCGTGCTTTATTTCGATTCCGGAGTATTTATTGATAATGCGAACGAGTCGTTCTGGATTCGCCAATGATAAGTCTCTCGGCTATTGATAGTAAAAATAATTAAAGCGGGGCAATAAAATGCAAACGAGAGCGATAAAAGTCGAATCGAATTGAAATCGAAAGTCGCGCGAATGGATGAAGCGATGCACCATTCGTGTCAGTACGAAATCCAAGCGTCGAGAGTCGAGCGCGCGGAAGCGCGCCCAAATCAGCTCATGCCGTTCCGGGCGCGAACGACGCGTTTGCGTTTTGTATAATTGGCCGGCCCGCGTCCGCGAGCATCGGCAAATCGCGGCATCAGCGAGCACGCCATTCCAATTAAGTAATTCCGTGAGCGCGCGAAAAGTAGCAGCGAGGAGCGATGCGTATCGAGAAATTGCACGGGCAAGCGGGCGAAGTGGCGGAGTAGCGGCAATCGAGCCGTAACTCGCGCTAAGAACGCGGTATCGTCGCGGGACAGCTCGCCGGCAGAGCTTTTGCACGGGCGCGTAGACATGTGCGCCGAGGTTGCAGCCGAACGGCAGCGCCGCACGCAGCTCGCGCCCGACAACGCGTGGCGCGCGTCTAAATAAGCGAGCAGGGGCTGCGCGACGAAGGGAAAATCGGGGCCACGCTAAAAAGTATTTCAACGGCGGCACGCTCCTGAAAATGGGAGCGCGTGCATAATGAGGCGCGTCATAAAAATCAGAGCAGCTCGCGCTCATACGTGCGGACCGAGCGAGAATAAAAAGAAAAGAAAAGAAAGTAGAAATGGAACAATCTGCGAGGGCTGGGTGTGAGAGAAGTGGATAGGGGGAGGGGGCAGGTGGGATGGAGGGTCGGCCGCCGCGAGTTACAAGTGTCTAGGCAACACACATACGACCAAAAAGAAGGCGGCATGTAACATCGATTTTGGTCCCTCTTCGCAGCGAGCAACAGCAGTGGAACCCACACGAGCGGTCTTCAATTTTTTTTCCTTCTCGCGCGAATCCAAATTACAAACTGATTCGGTCGAACGCCCGGTGTCGTTTGATCGTTGTTCGCGGGATACGACACGAGTTACATTCACCTTTCCGCATTATTTCATTTCCGTTTTCCCGTCGAGCTTCACGCGACAACGCGAGAGCAGCGAAGCTTTCGCGTTCGGCCCTCGGGCCCAACTCCGGGCAACGTGGGCAGCAGAGAAGAGCAAGTAACGCGAAAAACGGCTTTGTTTTGAAAAGCGGCGGGGCAGGCGCTCCGCGATTGGATCGTTCTTGGGGGACGCGAGCAGACGACGCGGGTCGCGGGGGCCTCGCCGAGGCGAACTGACCTGGGCGATCTCGGTGTCGGCCATGTGGTCGTCCGCCACGGTGTACATAATCATGGTTCCGGCGTGGCGGTGGCGCTGAGCAGTCTGGCGAGGGGCGTCGCGGAGCAGGGGCTTGGCGATGAGGGCGAGCTCGTCGGCGCTGTAGAGGAAGCGGTTGTCGCTGGACGACGATCTGCGGCGCGTCCGTTGTCAGGTGGAGAGCAGCGCGCGCCTCGGCTGCCGGAGACTGCTGCTGCTGCTGCTGCTGATGCTGCTGCCAGTCGCGGCAGCGATCGCTGCGGCTGCACTGCCGACGCCGAGCCGACACGACGACTCGCTGCCACTGCTGCTGATGACCACTCGTACACAGCTGCGCCGGCTCCCGCTCATGAAGAGGCATATGCGAACTGAGACCTCGGCCGCGCGCGCACCTCTGCCCCTCGACCGTGGCTGCTCGGCTCCTCGACGCGTCCCTCTCTCTCTCTCTCTCTCTCTCTCTCTCTCTCGCGCGCGCGCGCGCTCTACCCGCCTACGTCAGCCGACGGCGACGACGACCTGCGACTGCTGCTGCTGCCGCCGCTGCTGCCGCCGCTGCTGCTGCCGCTGCTGCTGTCGCTGCCGCTGCTGCCGCTGGCGCCGCCGACAGCGCCGAGGCGGCCATGTCAGCTCGCCGCCTGTCTGCCCGTGGCACTTCGGCACTTGCGCACCAGACACCCCCTCGCACAGCCAGCGCTGCGTGCGCCGGCCCGAGCAAGCGCCGGGCGGGGGAGGGGTGCTGAGATTCCCTTCTTGGCAGGCCGCGCCACCGCCGCCGCCGTCGTAATAAATACGCCCGGCGTGCTATATCTTGCTCTTCTTCCCTTTGACGAGTGGCGCACGCCCTTGGAACCGTTTCATCAAAGCGACCAGCAGAGCCTGTACGTCGCGCCTCGCGCGCCGGATGAATATTACAGGCCTCGTTTCAATACGCGGTCCGCAGCTCCTTCCGCCTGTACCCACGTATGCGTGTCTGCACGTGTGCGGCACGCTCGCGTCATCGGCGCATTGTATCTTTCCCGTGAGCTCCGATTGCTTTCTCTCTCTCCTTTATGCGTGCGTATGATCATCGCCGGAACGAGGACTCTCGCTGTGCGCGAAATCGCCACGCGGAAATCGTTCGGTCGACATCGCTATTTCATCTTTCTTTCTCGTTGTCGTCGATCAATCGAGTCGACGGGTCGAGCCGAGATTCATTTTGCGTGTTTTTTTTTTTTTTTTTCCTCGATCAAATCACAAGGAAAAAACTTGTTTGGCTTTGACATCGAGAGGTAAAGAACCGTGTCAAATTTATAAAGCGAAAACTGGCGCCATCAAGCTCGACGATTCGACTGAAGTTTGCCTGTCGAATCGCAATACAACGATGCTCATCGAACTCCCGACCATTAGACGTTAACGTTACTTTCTTGGCGCGCGGGGACTTTAATTGAAGATGATGTCGTAAAAAAAGTATGTCGCTCTAAATTGTCGCAAAATAAATCGCTGGTATTTACGGAAGCTTGTTTCCACGAACGTCCTAGTCAAGTTGACCCAGCAAATGAAAATCCAATTCGATTACACGATAAATCTGAATTATCTCGTAGGAATTTCGAAGAATGTAACCCAGTTTGTCTTACACGGAAAACGTCATTCAACGTTTCGATCGCAAAACATTTAACGTGAGCAAACAGTAGCTACTCAAAAATATTAGCAAAATGCATGTATGCATGACCTATTTTCTGCGCCGTACATTAAAATTATTGAAAGTTAACTGTCGTACACGGAATGGGACATCACCGAGGATTTAAATTTCAATCATTCCGAGCTCATCTCATAATTCATTCAAGAGTAGTTTGACAGACTGCACGCGAGATTCGTATCATATATATTAGTGCATTAAAAGATTATAAGAGATTAGCAAAGTACTCCTGACAATGTACAAAATGATCACAATTGCGAGTGATAAAAGCCGAATACCTCCAAAATCCCCTGAGGCATTAATGACACCGGGTTACGCAATCATTTATTCGCAGATACATATAGGTATTGTCAAATGTTGCAAATCTCGGAAGCCTCACCGACATCACATATTTGATGGACACTAATGCGCGATAACAAGCTGCGACTTTTCTCTTCGACATCCTTTCGGTGTGATTTTCGGGAGTAACGACGGATGTCTGTAATTTTTTACAAACCTTACTTTTATACTGCCACTTAAAGATAATGCCGCTGAAATTTCGACCCACCCTTAAAAATCTCGTAAAAAAGCCTAACAATTTTGATTGAGTCAAATTTCTTTCTTTTTTATTACACTTTTTAATAATCAATTTTTTTACTAATTTAAAACTTCCATTGAATTCCTGTCTAAATAAGTTGCGAAATGACAAACAACTTCGCTCGTACATTAAGCAAACTATTCGTCTTTTTCGACTGATCTATTTTGTTTTGTAAACCTAAGTATGTTCTGAAATCAAATGTTTATATTCAAATATACTTTAATATCTTTGAAAAACGTATACACGTGACGGACACCAACTAAAATATATATTTCTCTGTTCATAATTAATGTAGTTTTTCGTTCAAAATGTTTCGTTAAGATACATTGAATGACAGCAAGCAACTTGATGCACTGAGGAAAAAAATATTAATTTGTTTTGAAAAAAAAAAAGAAGTGTAACGCGAAACTTGTTCACTAAGGAATTTCCAACACGAAATATTATAAAAACAATGTCCAGGAATAAAATGCTTTCAGCCCAGATTAACATAGGCTGACATTAAGAAATCATAGTTTTAATGAAATGCAACTAAATATATTACAATTAGTTACATTAAAATTAACTAAATAGGTCATTCAAACTTCTCTGAGAAAAAAAAAATTTATAAAAAAAGCAATCAACGTAAAAAAATATTCATCGTCAGGCTGAAGCCGACGTAGCATTCTTTAGGGTCCCGTACAACAGTGAGCGGCATTCAACGAACAATGCAAATTTAATTAAAACTCACACATACAGACATAGAAGCAAGACCGACCGTAATAATGACGTACTCACGGCGGTCTTTTCGTTAGCGTGAAGAACAATCGCGTCAATTACTTTCGTCATCGTGTGGCGCGCGCATGCCTACGACCAATTAAAAAAGAAAAAAAAAGCTAGCGAAATTTCGGTCATACTCTGATTAACGTACGGTTCAGCTGGGGCGAGATTTGCACACAACGATTGATATGGGCAGTCGAAACGCGGAGTGCATTTCGAAGGATATTCTCGCGCCGCCGGGGATGAGTATACTTTTAGACGTTGACTCAGCAGGATATTTCTGATGATATAGGCGCCAGCAGAACCGACCGGCTATGAGAACTTTCGCTGTGATTCAGATGGCCTCTTTATTACACTCGATTTCGTTTGAAATCGTTGTTCGCACGATAAGGGCTCTTTTTTCCCATTTTTTTTCTTGTTGAATCGACGAGTGACGCGTAGATGGATGACGATGCGGTTTTTTCCAGTGAGAGATTGTTTCTTTTTCGGAAGTTAAATGTTTTTTTGCGTTTTTGGTTTAATTGTATATTAAAGAGTTTTGCTTAAAGTTTCGTAAGTTGAATTCGCATTCAAATAATCGGACGATAAGAGCAGACCGTAATTATATAATATACATTCTATAATAGTATTTCAACTGTATATACAATGTACTATCAGATAACGTTATAAAGATCTTATCGTAATTCCGCCGTGATACGTATATAATTTGCACCATTAATATCGGAATATTTTATACATACTAAAAGCTTTTACGCGATTCTCAAAAGTACTAGGTATTAATAAATTTAGTTTCAAGAGTTTTAAAATGTGAAAATTTCTTCTCAAACATCTTTGAATTTTAGGCTAACAGTACCTCTTAGATAAGGCAGCAGATAGCCTATCTGTTTTTCTAAATTCATAAGCAAATAATCTTGAACCTAACAGATAATTTCATGGTATTTAGGTGAGCAATGAAAGTCAAAATCTTACCTTCAATGGCCGGGTGACGGTCACTGTTTCAATTGTTGTTGTTTGTGACATACTGAATCAACAAATTTTCAATAACTGCAAAGAAAATAAAATAATTGGATAAAATAAACAAAATTAAAAATCGATATAAAATTAGAATGAATTATTACAAACACATTTGAGGAAAAATTAAAATGATTGTTAATGGTTCATAATTAATAAATAATTAATAATAAAACTCAAATATACGTAATTTTAACGAAAAAAGAAGCTGAGATATTAAAGAAATTACGCGCAATATTTTTTAATAGTTCTTGATTTATTTTCTTTATTAAAATATTGGAAATGTATGCAGCACAACAGATGCTATTCCTCAATAAGTTGCAATCTCAACTTTGCGATAATATACATAATTTCTCTAAAAAATTACATCGTTCAAATAAATAACGCTTTGAACACCTGATAATTATACAAGACACTTTGATTCATGATCAACAATTCAAATCACAATTTCCACTAACAAACAAAAGAATTGAGGTTAGATGACTGTACTGTCCTATTTCTGCATCAACCGAGCAAGCCAATTTTGGAATATCTGATCGATACGAGAAAAAAAGTTGCTACCTTGGATCCTTGCGTGCAAATGGCAAAAGCATCTTCAAGTAGTCGAACCAGGACATTAATTCGTCACTTGTGTAAAAAGAACAAAAAAAAAAGGAAACACACACACAATCTGTATGCACTTACGTCGTTTGTTTTGCCAATTCTAGCAGACTGCACTTGAATTTGATGATGGCTCAGCAGTGTGTAGCCTGAGGATCTATCACGACCGATTTAGCAGGAGGTTAGTCATGGCACTCGCACGCGTTAGCAGGCGATGATTAATACTTGTCAATTAACATTTAAGGTGTAGATGTTTACATTCAATACACACAAGCCACAAGCAGCAGCATCAAGAGCGCGCAACTATCTGCCGCCATTGAGCGTCGTCAGCGCTTAGCTCATGTGGTAGCTCAGCCCAGCATCACGCCAAGAAGCCGAATGCTAGTGACATCTAGCTTTAGTCAGGGAATTATATTGTTATCACAGTCATAGACGAATTCATCAATCATTAGTACTCTAATAAGTGATTTGGATTTTGTTAGCCGAAATGTTGCTTCATTGTAGAGATAATAATTTTTTTATCTTATTTTGTTAATTAATGTGATAATAACGTATGCGCCAATATAATAATAAGATTTATTTAAGAAAAATGATTATTATAGACTTTCAACAATGATTGATAATATCAATTATTTTCGTGTTAATGAATACGCCTCTATCAATAAAAAATTATAGAGATAAATAGAGCTACTATAATATTCAAATTCATTCATATCGAAATATAAATTGGTAGTGAACGATTGAATTATTTCGATGTTTGCGATTGTAATCTGCAATTACATTAAAACATTGTAAAGCGCTTTTTGGTCTATAGTAAAATAAATTAAATCGAATAAAAATGAATATTATACTAAAATAAGTTGGAAAATGAAAAGCATTCCTCACGACAATTAGTCAACTCACGTACATAAGAAAAATCGGAATCATTCCTATATTTATTAGAAGCTTTTAAAATATTTGATGCAATAATGAAACCTAAATAAATAAACTTTTTACATCAGTGTAATACAACAGGCGCTCAAGTTAAAGCATAGTATTTTTGAAAAATTGCCCATACGTTAAATTATAAGGTAAATCGATTCCATAAAATCTATCGAACGAATCTTTTCTCACTCTGAAATTTAGTTGTTTGGAATATCAGAACATATCTCTATTGAGTCAAAATGAAATGTTTGATAGTTCCATTTAACCAATCGACGACTTAAATATGCAAAACTTTAAGATCTAAGTAGAATAAAGCAAATACACAAAAAAACGGGCAACATGACCATTTACATTTTTTTAATTTTTATTATTCAGACATGTGTAATTTAGAACTAAACGTTAATTAACGATGATTTTAAGATCATTTATACAATAATTAGCTGATCAAATTCTTTTACGCATGATTCGGTAGAATACCGTAGATATTATTGCAGCATGGAAAACAGTTAGCATCTTTTTTCATTTAAAGTAAAATTAAATTATTATCAGATAAAGTATTTAGTGAAGATGGACGAGAAATAACCGCTGCTACAGCTAAATAAATTTTAACGATGGTTTGTCCTAGATATCAAATTTTACGAGAAATATTATTACGTTATCTACATGGACATGGCATGAAAGGTTCAACTATGGTTAGCGGGTTGCCTCGTTATTGTCTCATTTGCATGAATGAACTCAGAAAAGCCCGTATAAGTTTTAAAACTACATTTATTCATTTTGACAGCAGTCCCTATCTAATGTTTCATCACAGTAGTTGCAGAAACATCGCGCAAATTCCAATTCGAAATGCGTAGCATCTCTTATATTTAGAGGCAGATTTCTATATTTATTCACATTCTTTGATCCTTTATTCCATCTAAATAGTTTCTAGTTCTAGTGCTCTGCTCTCCGTCTTCCGGTTTCCAGGGTAGCTCATTCAGCACTGTGGTGCAGCTGGCATTTGTGATATATTTGCGCTTCGTACTATCCTCTTGGGAGCTCCCGAGAAACATCGCTACCACGTTTCAACGCACTCGTTTTTGGTGCCTCTCAAAAAGGCGCAAGTCTTCTATGCGACCTAAATGCGACAATTTCAATGGAAGTGGGCTCGTTGCTAATAAGATAATTTAAATTCATTTTTGACTTGATTGAGGCATTACTTTCAAATTGCAATAAAATAAAGACGACTTTTTTTTAGGAATAATTACTTATTTGCTTGTACGGTGCGTCCATGACGTGAAAAATTCTATATTTGATCGTAGGATGCCCCCCCCCTTCCCCCTTACTAAACCTATTCAGTTTAAGTTATACGTTTCGAACTACCAAACTGTCGTTGGCAACCAAAGCATATAAGCCAAAAGAGAAAATTGAATCCAGCTGTCTCTAAAATATTTCATAAATGAAGTTCCTCGCACTCTTTTATTTAATAATTTGCAGCAATTCAGCGCGACACTCGTCCATTATGCGCAGGCTTGCAGTGAGCGTTCGTTATCGGCCTCGTGCGAATACAGCAATCAGTACGTACGGCAAAGGTCAGTGTGTCTGCGAGATCAATTGCCGTCTTTACTATCTTAAACTCAGGCAAGTGCGAAAATTTGGTCAGACGCTGCTTGAAAAAATAAAGCCTTTCAGTAAATAGAAAAGGTCATGGCTAAATTCACCTCCGGAGCAAAATGAATGCACTCAAGTTTTTATATAAACGACGATACCGAAAAGTTTGCCTTTAATTATGTCCATCTCCTATTTGTCCATAAAACATTATTCTCTCATTTTTACCGAGGTGTAGAATTTTCAATAGATTTCGCTTCTTTGGAGACGAGACTTTTACTCTTTTCTTTTCTTTTTTTGGAAATTGTCGATTTCTCGCCACAGTTTTTATGTTTCTGTCACGTTAGATGTTAATCTTAGCGTTTCTTTCCTTGAAGAGAAAGTTGTAGTTTCGACTTTTTTGAAACGTTTTTCATTTTCCACTCTAATATTTTGTTTATTCTTCAATACTGACTGTAGGTACAATCAAAACTTCCTACATATAATCAATGAAAAATGTTCACGTCTGTCCATGGGAAAGTGGATGTATTCTGCAAATTGGTATGCCTATTCTGCTCAATGAATTGTTATGGCTTTGTTCCCAAGCATGGAAGCGTTGAAAGATAGATGGGAAGTTTTTTCAAAAGAATATTAAAGTAATGTATAGGAGGTTTTTATTAAACTACAATACGCAAACTACTCTAACTTTTGATTAAGAGTCGATTTTTTAAGCGTGATGTCTTGTTTTAAAACTTACAAAAGCAGCTTCAGAATGAATTATTGGATAATTTTTATAACGATCTCTCGTCCAAGATATCGTATTTGATAAATGCTTGTTTTTTGGGTAAGTAAAGTGGAGCCTGTATATATGGTACTACCTACAAAAGAGATTATATATTAGCTTTTTACATAATTTTCTCTGTTTTTTTTTATTATGTACTACATTTTTTATTTTTTTGTTAGATTTAAATAACTTGTAAACAATCATTTTATTTTTATACTTCTGCTATTTGATAATTATTAACCCCATATTACCCATGCAAAATCCAAGCCAGATAGACCAAACTAACTTATTGAATGAATCACTGTCAAAACGGAAAAAAAATATTTACCCGTATTATTTCTTTTTGCGAATCCAATTGTTCATGCAAAATCATTTAAACAAATTAAAAACAAATTTGCGATTTCAGAAAACTGATCATTTCAATCGATTCTACAAGAAAAAAACTTTAGACATAATTTTTTTAACCGATCGTTTAGATGGCATTTAGGTAACAGATTATATGTATGTATATAAAAAAGTGAATTAATTGGTATGATCAGTTTTTTGAAATTGCAAAGTTTTTTATAACTTATTTAAATAATTTTGCATAAACAATTAGAATCGCAAAAAGAAAAAACACGGGTAAATTTTTTTCTGTTTTGACATTGATCCAATGATTAGTTTGGTGCTATCTGGCCTGGATTTTGTTTGGGTAATATGGGTTAATTCATAGAAATAAGTAATATGACAAAATGAATTAAACTTATAAAACACCCGTGACGATTACATTACCACATCAATTTGTCTTTTATTTTTTATTTGTTTATAAATATTCGGCTCAATCATGTTGGTCCCGTTTGACTCCTAATTCCTATATATAATTTTTAAATAATTATTTGATATGTTATTAGTTGTAAGCTATGAGGGTACAACAAAATTATTGTAGTTGACGTGCGTCAGACGAATAAGTCTACATTATATTTTTACCGCTGAAAAAGCTTTGTTTTTTTAAAGATTTGCTATTAAAATTTTCAAGCTTTTTACCAGGATATGTTACGTAGAACACCCACAAAAAGTGAAAAGATTAAAAACCTTATTAAGATTTGTTAGGATATTATTTGAAAATTATCAAATGCAATATCAATAGGATTGTTCTGCTTGATCGCATTGCTACGATGAACTGCTGATGAATAAAAGAAGCAAATTACAGCAAGGTCATAAAATTCTTCAATACCGGCAGTCGTCCGCCGCGTTGTGTACGCATTTTTCCTTGAACGCAAACAATCGGAAAATTCATCTCGAAGCTGCGATGACAATGCAATTTCAGTTAATAAGCAAAATATCCTACACAATACGGAAAAGATCATAAGGTATCTGCATATTTATAAAATTAATTATTCATGTCCTAATCATTGCTTAACATGCTAAATGTATCGAGCTTGTTTTGTTATGTATAACGATACTCACAAGTAATATTAACACACTTGAGGAATGCTTTAGTTACAGTAATCAATGCGGACGTGTGTGTAGTACGAGGTTACACAGAGTTTTTAATGAAAGGCAAACGTTGGTGATTAAATAGTCGAGATATTTATCCGAAAATAATTTTTTTTTTCGACTTGCAGTCACATCGAAGCTCGTGTATTGAATAGTTATGAGACGGTTTGTTGCAACGCCGGTATGGACGCTATAATTAATAATTTGAATAATGTTTTTCCGATCCCGTTGAGAAACCACGTAGCGGTAGTGAAATTAAATCGAATGAGTTTTCCAGCTCAGTCTGAGACGGTTAACATTTCTTATAATTTTCGTCTTTAAACACTTGAGCTACTTTTGTTGAATGACTACAGACAAACAAACGCCGTCTGCTATCTGTAGGGAAGCATTATTCCAAAGAAGTTTGCAGCGGCGTTTATTAAATGAATGGTTGAGCAAAGCTGAGAGATAGAAAGACCCGCTTGATCATATAAGTGTTTACGTAAAATTTTATCGGTGAGAATACTGAAATCTATTTCTGCTTAAGATTACCAAATGTCACAAGGTACACCTGATTTGATAAGAATGCAGGCGTTGCCGATCACAGCATTTATTTCGAGCGAAATCCAAGGCTCGCGGGTGAGCAACGTCTTGATGCGAGCAATCATTGAAGTTCAAGAGCTTGATACGCGACTGCTGCCGTGGGAGGGAGTCAGGAGGAGGGAGTCAGGAGGAGGGATGGAGAAGCGATACGTATCGGCGCGTAAATGCGAGCTACAGCTCGCGCAACGTCGCAACGTTGTCAGAGGAGCGTGCGACAGTTAGCTCAGCCTGCCACAATGGACCTGTTGTGCTTGGCACTTGTATTGGCCACTGCGGCGATAAGCTACTGGTACTGCAAGAGACTTCACAGCTACTGGGACAATCAACATGTGCCGTCGATAGCCAATCCGAATGTGATTTTCGGGCACATGCTGCCCGCCATCGCCGTCAAAGAAAACATCGCGGAATTCGTCGGCAGGGCCTACAAGAGCTTCGACTCGAGCATGGTCGGCTTTTACTTCTTGCGTCGGCCGGGAATTTTGGTGCGCGATCCGGAGATCGTCAAGCGCGTGCTGCAGACCGACTTCCCGAGCTTCCATGCCAACCTCGTCACACTGAGCGAGAGGAACGATCCTGTTTTGGTGAACAATCCGTTTTTCGTGAGCGACCACGAGCTGTGGAAGAAGCGAAGGACCAGAATATCCAACAATTTGACGGGTAAGAAGCTCAAGTGTCTGTTCGCCATCAACCAGGAGGTTTGCAACGGCCTGAGCGCGTTCGTCGAGAGGAAAATCCGCGAGAACGGCCAATTTTACGAGTGCGAATTGAAGAATCACTTCACGCGGTGCACCGGCGAAGTGGTGGCCAACGCTGCACTGGCCATCGACGGCCAGAGCTTTCGGGACCAGCCAGATCGCCTGGCGTTCACCGTGATTGCCAAAAGCCTATTCGAGCCGACGTTCGTCAACGGCATCAAGCAGGCGCTTTTGTTCTTCCTGCCGGGCCTCGCCAATCTCCTCGGTCTGGCTTTTCTGGAAAAGAAAACGGACGACTACATGCGGCAAACTATCAAGGCGATTATCAAGCAGAGGCAGCAGGCGGGCGAGGCTCCCAACGACTACTTGCAGTTCAGCGCGGAGGCCAACTCGTTGGACATCGATGGCATCGTCGGCGACGTGGTCAATTTCTACGCCGACGTTTACGAAACCTCCAGCTCGGCCATGGCTAATCTCTTTTACAACTTGTCGCAGAATCCGGAGATACAGTCGAAGCTACGCGATCACCTCGCTTCCGTGCTGAGGGAGACCGACGGACAAGTAACGCCCGAATCGCTGAAAAGCATGACTTACCTGGACCAGGTCATAAGCGAATCCATGCGCGTGATTCCAGCGGCAGGTACGCTGATAAAATGCTGCACCAAAGAGATCACGCTGACGGGTGCCGACGGCGTCAGCTGCCATTTGGTGCCCGGTAATCCAGTCTTTATACCGATTATCGGCCTTCATCGCGACGAGAAATATTGGCCTAATCCAGAAGTTTTCGACCCGGACAGATTCAGTCCGGAAAACCAGATTCATATCAACAAATACGCTTACTTGCCGTTCGGCGAGGGGCCACGGATGTGCGTCGGCATGCGGTTCGCTCTTATGTTGATCAAACAAACCACCGCAACGCTGATTACGAAATTTGCCGTTGAACATTCGCCGAAGACCAAAGTGCCTCTGGAAATCGATCCCTCGTCGTTTTTGATAGCGTTCAAGGCTGGTTTATGGGCCCGATTTAAAAATATATGAGTGACCTTCATATACGTGTGCAAGGAACCAAGTTGCCATGATTTCTGTCACGGATGTAAGAGTGCTAGTGATTTTATTGTCGGAGCGGTGTACGCGCGTTAGCTTTCAACCTTTAGACTTTCAATAAAGAGTCATCTATTTTATTACTTTAACGATTGTGTTGTTCGTCTTGTATATCCTTACCGCTGCTGTCATACTCCTCATCGAAGTTAATTTTATTGTCAAATAATAACAATATTTTCAATATTTTCAATATTTTTTATGCGCTCATTCGCGACAGTTTTCAATAACGTACGCCGAGTACCGCAAATATATCTGTTGATCAAGAAAATAAACACGCCGATCGTTTATTCGCTACAACATTTTCGTCGCACTCGGCTAGCTATTGAATATTAAGCGTATTAATAAACATATGATGTAATTTTTATGACATCATTCCAGGCCCTCCTCCTCTCTCCCTCTTTCGCTCTTAGCAGCCATTCACATATATTCTTACCCAAACAATTGGAGAACATTTAGATAAAAGGCTTTATTTCTGACTAATGCGAACATGTAGATCCACTTCAGTTATAAAATAATTTCTCGTCACTATGATTCAGCACTTTGACAATACTGTACGCAGATAAATTCGCTTGCCTAATTTATTTCATTGTAATGACTGCTTATTTTCAACGGCTATTTTGCTGAGTCACTATCAAGGTCACCATATACATATAAGTGCATCATCGTCAAAAAGATGTCTTTTATATTTATTTATTATTTTCTTAATTAATTTTACTTGGACATAGCACTTCGGCATCTCCATGTACCGTTTCAAAATTTCAATCACCGACTCTAGTTCATAGCACGGGAGTTTTGATATCTAGTTGCACTCACTAGTCCATTTTCACTTTAAAATGCAATTATGTTAAATTACTTAACTCTCGTTCATGACAAATGTTCCAGATGACTCCCCTGACGCAGTGTCTCATCGTAAGGGGGTTCATCTGCAATTGTCATTCGCAATAGAAACAAATCACAAAATATCATAAAAAAGTTATCTTTGGTATATTTAATACATATTTCACGGTATTCAAGTTGACATTTTTTTGCTAAAAATAGTAAGCTTGAAAAACAATTTAATATGCTTATGAAATGAGTAATAAACATAGAAAGAAATCAACCCTTTGTAATATAATATACAGATACAAAGTTGCAAAACTATGACTAAACAAACGCAAAATGTCAACCAGAAACACACCTGAAGGACTTTGATTTTGACTCTTGCTTTACTACTGCTCTGCTGGTCAATTTCATATGCTCATCTTGCAATAGCATATTATTGAGCTTTGTAACATAATTAATTTCGATGATTTGTCTATTACAATCTAATTTCCATGAAACTTTAGCCTTGCGTTGTCAATCGCGCTGTTCACAAATCTCACGTCCTTTTATGTAAATTTCAACTAATAAAATATGAACTGATCAGCATAATCGATTCAGACAGGCAGTCTAAAAATACCGAAACCTATCTAAATTACAAGAGTCATGTGTATAACAGCAATTCAACTTGAAACAGAGTTGCCAAAAATTATATCTATAGAATGCAATCTATTATGGCTATTCACAAATTACAAAATAATCAGTGCCAAATAGATACGAATTCATTTTTAAGAGTTTTTTTTAATGAAGGTTTTCATTGTAGAAAATCAACATATAATCGAAACTTTTTAATCTAATCAGAATAATCATTTCTAAAATCATAAATTTAAAAATTGAAAAGGTTTTTCTTTTGCGTGTATTATTATATTCAATGATGTGTCGTCACACGAATAAGCATATCCATATGCTCATATGAAAGCGTATGCAACATTCTTGTATACGATTCTTATAAACTAGAAAAAATTCTTCTTCTGTATAATGGTGGTCAATGCGTACCAGTTAACCATTAGAATATTATTAAATAAAATATATGAATCCCAAAACAAAGCTTTATGTCTATTATGAATATATTTATCTATACTCAGACGCGAACAAATCGTATATTGCCACGCTTTGCATGTGTGATATGACATCAAGAATGTCCATACATATATTCAATATTCAGACAACAGATGTCATGATTATAGATATGCGGTTACCCTGGCCATGCATCACTTAACATCTTCCAAAAATGTTCGCACGATCATGAATGAGACTACGTTATTTCATATAATCTTGTAAAAAGTAATTTTTATTCGAAGATCGTAGGGAGGTACAAGTCATTTCGTCGTTTTTCAAAATTGGCACGTGCATTACCTCGACAATATATTTTTAAGTTAACATAGATACACTCGAAAGAAGTCACTGGACATAATCCGCTGCACCGACGTTTCGAGTCGGACGTTATATAAAGTTTTTTGGAATTTCGTACAACATTCTTATGCTGCAATAATAGTAATATTGCAAACATCCGCGACATATCTCACTAATCGAGATCTCAAGTTCTGAGTCTCAGCATGGATATTCTGATGTCACTATAAAATACAGCGATCGTCTGCGAGAAATCAGGTAAATAATAAATATTTAAAAATGAAAACTTTCCTCAGAGTGTGTTATCTTTCTTCGCTTCGCTACTATTTTCCTGGTGCATATTCGATTGATACATAAGTTAATTATCCGCATTTACGTTAACCACACACGGGGCTTCATATACATTTCTCTTTCCCGATAATTTGTTTTGCGCGGTAATTTACAGAGGGAAATGAGTCGTGCATTGATCTTCATTTTGAGCAATTATTGCTTTATTTGCGCCGATCCAGGTTTATTTTCTACTGAAATAATGGTCTATATATATACGCCTCGCGGCAATTTTCACATGAAATACTGTAATTATACCTATATCAAAGCCTTCTCTCAATTTTGATTCAATAAATTATCGATTACTTACGTTTGTCACACTCGCCAGCAAATTGTTTGACATTGAAAGAAAGAGTCTTCCCTTATTTTAAATATGATATTTTAAATATAACTAAGATTAGTGTGATTGCAAATTATGCATACAGCATGTATATCGTTTTTATATTTTTTAATGTTGAATTGAAATTCTCAAGGAAAACTTTTCGAATATAAAATTTGTAAATCTAACTTCCCCTTCCCCTTGCCGGACACATAGTAGGCTACCGCTAATACCCAGAGCTTAGACCCAATTTTTCAATTAATTTTGCAAGCAAGTAAAAATTATAATTTAATAATTGTTATTCCAATTACGAAGCGGCGGTAGGTTTGGTATGTTGTCCGATAAATTAAAAATTGCCGCTTCGTAATTATAAGCAAATTGTGGAATTACAATGTTGACTTGCTTGCAACTACAAACTTGATTTTAAAATAATCTCTAGATTTTAAATAACAGTAGCAGCCTACTCGTATGTAAGTTTTACTTTTTGAAAAGTGCGATGGGCAGGGGAGAAGAGGAAAATTTCATTCACTTATACCAGGATCATAAAAAATGAAATCCATAGACACGAGTGTTTAAAATCGAACACTTGGTAAATTGCCGATGGTCGTCTATGATAAATTTTTAAATTATATGAATAATTAAAAATTGCTAAATCTTTGATACGGACAACTGATCGAGTCAGCACCTCAAGACACGTATTTGTAGGTTTGAACGTACATATACCTATATTCCTGCATCGGGCCATGACTGATATATTTTACTATACGTACTGACATTTTAGTATTCAAATCATACTGACATCTTTACAAACCAAACAAATTATGTAATTAATAAGCAGATTATGTACTCTGCGTTACTCCAACATATTATATATACTATTGTGAGCAAATAATACTCAACCTGAGACAAAAGCTGTAACTAAAAGTTGTCCGAGAAAACGATAATGAAAAAATCTTGTTTTGCAAATAACTTTCTCGAAATTGCATCGATTGAACCAAAACTTTTTTTTTGAATTAAAGGTGGTAATGTAAACTTTTGATTTTACTACTGGATGCATCAATATATCACACTGGAAGCCCTTATTAATGTACAGCCAACTCATTTTACATATGGTATCGGGTGTGGCCAGGCTTCATAGCTACTTAATGCATACTCTTGAATCAAGATATAGATTTTTTATTATACATTTTAATTAATTTGGCGTTTACGGCTATTCTGTAGAATATTTAGTCTTCATGAAAAATATCTTTGAAACATGCAAATCGTTTATGGCCAGTACTATATGAGTTGCAAATGGTTTCTGGAATTTTGTAGGCTTTGGCCGTATCAAGCTCCAAAAAGGAGGCAAATCTCTCTAACAATATTTTATCTCATCAATTCAACATTAATTCTTTCAACATAAAAATATCTGTGAAGACAAAAGAAGATTAAATATCATTGTATTTATTGCAGCAGATACTTTTATATCAAGTATGGAGGGAAGATTTTACGGTAACATTTGAGAATTCCGTATCATTAATGTTTTGAGCTGCCGTCAGTGAAAAATATTTAGCCACGATCACAGGGAAAGAACGGATGTGTATTAGAAAGTTTCTCACAGTTTAAGCTCATTAGTTAATGTTGTCGAAAAGATCACAGTCCATATAATCTATTTCATTTTTTCGCATAGCTGCTATACTTTCTCGCTTTTACTTTAATGTTCAATGTGGATACTGAATATCTTGCAACGATTTTTAGTTGATCTAAATTTTGCTTTTTAATAATAGTTGAAAGATCGACAGACTATGTTGAACGTCAAATTTTAACGAGAAATACAGCTGAAAGTCGATTCTTATTGCTGTTTTACAATTGTAAGCATGGTGATTTTATTACCTTAGTGTGAATCGCCCTGCTTAGAATGGATTACTCTTTATTATACTCGTTTCAATTTTCAGATTACATATTTCCCGCATGGATACTATATGCGCTAAGCCATTTCTACCCATGGTATTGGATATTGTACACCATTGAATAAATCTCGTCCAGTTATAGTACCATTTTATGCTAATTTACGTATTTTTTGAACAAACTGATTATCATTATTGGGCGTGCGTCCATATGGCTGTTATGCATTTCATCACTTTTTTTCTTTTTTCTGGAACCGACACAATATACGTCATAACTTAAAAATACATGTGGATTATTCGATATCGTGTGATAAAAATCTATATATTTTATAGCTATGCGCACAAGTTATTCATCCACAATGATCATGCAGACAATGCTAAATTTCTGGAATAGAACGAAATAAATAAAAATTATGGCTAATCCTCTGCTTTATCGTCTGGCAGTCATAGTTTCAGTGTGACAGCAGACGATAAAGAGTAATTAGTGGAGTCTAATATAACCACAGAAAATAAAATTAAACAAAAAATCAGAGAAACAAAAAAATCACAGCGAAATAGAGAATAATATTCAGAATCGCGAAAACGTTGCTTCCACTTCAAGGAAGCAAAACGATCGAGTTTTAATCTATCTCATCAGAGCGAGTGCTATAGTACTTCGATAATCTCGACGACTGTATGAACGTCGTAGCAGAACTTGAAAAAAATGGAAACTCGAATTATGTTACAAAAAAGAGTTCTTCAATAAAGAAGGAATATTCTCAAATTAAGTATACAGAAAATTCAACTTCACGATGTTTTTTAGAGAAGCAGCTGAACAAGTTATACACGTGGAATTGAAAATAGGTCTTATTTGTTATATCCAGAAGTACTCGATGTGAAAATATTGATCTATGTAATTGCAAATAATCGCGAGAAAAGCGAAAAATACAAAAGTTTTAAAAATTGCTGCTTTCGTACTAGTTTATTGTAGTATACCGTAAACAATATAGTAAAACAGTAAGAATTATTAACAAGAAAATATAAGCATTCGATTGTTATGAAAATAAAAAGTTGCTGTGGCTAAATTTAGCAAATGATGTTACTGTGATAATCCTGAAGACGAGATAACATAATATAAATGCTTGTATTGTAGTCCACAGAAATAATTGTATTACTATATCTCCTTGAATCGATTGGTTTTTATATCTATGTCTACGTCGTATTTTGATATAATTGCTGTAACCATCATCCACCTTTCCACGTAAAATGATTATAGAATAATTACATCAATTTTCAGACTCGCTCTAGGTCTTTAAACGTCAAAGAATAGAATTTTTTAATCGTGAAATGACTATCTTGCTTGCGTGATCGACATTTTTTTTCGAAGCCCAGAGCTCATGTTCAAAATATCTCAGTAACATGGACATTTTCGATGGTTATTATTATAAAAGTTGTAAAAGGTTTATGTCATTATGTGGATTGTGGCCTGAACAAAATAACAAAAGTCGATATTTAAGGTTGATTGTTTTCGTAATCTTTAATGCATCCTTGGCGATACCACAGGTAATTTTTTCAAGAGAAATCACAAAATACGTATATTTTATTTTAAATATACGTTGACTGAAAAAAAATGTTGAAGTTTGAATTTTTAAAAATTCTAATAATATTACTTTATACTCAATACAGCTCATTCTTTTAATTCAACAGTTCGGAAAAGATATGGCAATAACTTTTGAAAATTCAGTTTCAGTTATGTTTACTTTAGGTGTATTTGCGAAATATCTAGTTGCTTTTGTAAATAAAAAGCGGGTAAGCTGTGAACATTTTTATTTAATTTTATATAATTAATAGATAAGTACTTCTTCAAATAAAGTTTATAATATTATTCTAATTGAAAGACAAAAAAATCATCTAATCATGATAGTATTTAGGTGATTCTTGGCTATTTTTCTGGGCCTCGAACACTTAGGTTACGGATTTTTTTAATTTGGCATAATTGTTTATCCATAGAAGTGAGTTTTTTCTGAGATTTTCATGACAATATATTAATTATATCGAAATTTATTAAAAATTAAAGAAAAAAAATAAAAAAATTCAAAATGTTATATTTTACAAACTACTACAAATATCCAAATCGAATATTTTTTAAAACTAGAGACATAGACGCACCTTGTGCGTTTTCATCTTCTCTTTCATTTCTTGTCATATCGATTAACATATTTAACGTAATTCATTTTTTTTATAGGTGGATTTTGCAATCTTTTTAAAAAACACATATCATAGTGGAAACTATGTATTAATTAAACAGTTCCTGCGTATTCCAAATTCATGATTTATCATATCGAAAACTACTATAAACAATTTCTATAGTTATTTCAACTATACGGATCAAATTACTATTAAACATTTATCATATTTTTCGAATAATAATTGCGACATTACAATATTTTCTTCAATTTTACATGTTCAAATATCAGATTATCGATTTGTAATAGAAAATAATGAGAATAATTAAAAAGCACTTCTTGCTTTTATCAAACAATTCACTCGCTGCAAATGTCATAAAATCAGTGTGCAAAAATAATAACATTGCAGCCTACTTTTTAATTTTCACTATCTTCAAAATTATCCATATCAGTTATGACAAATTGAATTATTATTACTAAAATCTCAACACAAAACCACATCGATACGCATATTTGTCGCCATAACAATATTTCACGTGACTATATCTCAGCCAAACAGATCATCACAAATAAAATGCTTCAACATGGCATCCATCACTTCTTATAAGATGAGGATATTGGATGGCGCAACACCCACTAAAAGAATGGCACCTTAGGGCCCCTTACAGTAAACGACCTCTGAGTTGTCTTTTGGGCCTTCATTCGACTTTCTCAAATGAAACTTGATCAAGCCGATACTGTTATTACTCTTCCGTGTATTTATAAGTTATTTCAGTATTTTTTATTATTCAATTATTCATGAAAATAAAATTAAAAAAAAATACAATATAATAAATAAATTATAATAATATTTTCTCTCTACATTTATTCGGGCTTGAGACCGACGGTTATTAATTGGTGGCCTAATTGAAAATATTTAATTTTTTGATCTCTTTCTATTTAAAATTTTTATTCATTCCTATTCATTAATTTCTAACCTTTTTTACTTTATACTTTGAAGATTGTAAAAGTCTTTTACACTTGAGTCTCGACATATCTTCATCATTTACGGGAATGAAGGCATGAAATGCTAACTTGATATAATTCATACATCCTCATGAAAATCTAGGAAAAAGCTCACTTCTAAAAAAACCGTAACTTAAGTGTTCTGGGCTCATAGAACTAGGCAAGAATCATCCATATTAATAGATACTTTAATATATAAACTCATAAACTTTGATCACAGTTAAGTAAGCTTAAGGTTATTCGTTTATTACATAATATATAATAGAACAGTAGAAATCATTTATTAGTAAATTATTTGTTTTTAAAATAAATTAATTATCACTATTGAGTTTATAGTCATACTACTGTGGTTTACATATAGTACTACTTGTTTTATTTTGTGGAATTGGTATATAGAACGGGCTTCGATTTAAATATATATCTGTAAATTATTTGTTCCTTTTTTACGCGAGAGGTTCATTATTTATTTTTTTTTATATAATAGTTTCATGGATTATTCAAACGAAAAATATTTTCGAAAATTAAGTTTCGAAATAGCTTTTATAAAGGCCTATAATGCATTTCTATAGATACATCCAGGAGAATCATGTTACGCAATCATCCTGTATAGAATAGTAAAATGTAGAGTAATAAGCTAGAATAAATATTATGATAAACTGTTATAATATTATTAGAAATACTAGAAGAATATAATAAGATTAACTGTTGTTATAGTTATTAAAAGTGAGTTACGTATATTATATTTTTATTTTCAGTAACAATAGTTTAATCCCATAATGTATAGTCAATACATATTTGACTAAACTGGAATTGCTGTAAATTATAGTGAATTGAATGTTTTTCATAGCATATGACCATAAATTATGGATATAAAAATTTATAATTTTCCTATGTAGTTGGAATGATTCATCACTGTATTGTAATTCTAACTGTATTATTCCTCAGTAGATATATAAACAATGGAAAAAATATTCTTCCTACAAATGGTTTAACTAATTTACATTAAAAAAGTATTATTCTTAGATTTGCTGGTGTGCATATAATCATGTTTTAACATTTTATACAGCCGTTGATAAACCCAATAAAAAAACCAAAGATTTATATACCATTTGTTTCTTAAGTTCTTACAAGTAAAAAAAGCATTAATTGTTCTAACAATAATTAGTCGCACTCGAGGTACTATCATTAATTGATAATAATTGGTTCTACGATTTATATATATATATATATATATAATTAGGGGAACCATTGGGGGGAAGTAACCAAAACTCTTTTCCATTGGTTGTAAATTTATAGCAATATATAGAGATCCCTTAACAAATTGCATCAACAGCTTAGCTCACTGCTGGTGACCATAGCCAAAGATTGGCAAACGGTGACAGACCGTAAGGAACGTGAAATATTAACTAAAAATACTGTACAAGGTCGATTTTTACTAATTATCTATACATGTAAGTAGAGTATTCGCAATTATTACTTTACTAAATAGGAGAACAAGATACTATACAAGAGGTTTATAATTACAGTATATAGTTATAATTTATTGTGAAACGACAAAAAATCAAATTATGCCTACTTTTCTCCTATATTATAAATGATGAAATACTAGCAAATATAAGTACTAATATTTTATTTCAGATTATATACATGGCGCATGGGTATTGTACACCCTCATGCCTTTTCTACCCTTAGCATTGGACTATATGCTACCTTTAAATGACTCGCGCCCAGTATTAATGCCATTTTATGCAAATTATTTGTTCTTTGAACAAAGCGATTATCATTATTGGGCTTGTGGTCACATTGCTGTATCTTATTTAGCACCACTTGTTCTATTTTGTGGACTTGATACAATCTATGTGATAAGCGTCAAACATACCTGTGGATTATTTGAAATCGTATGGTAGAAAACTCAAATTTATTTCTAATTGCATAATATAATGAGAAAGTGATAATTAGTATTGACATACCAATTATCACTTTGTGCGTTAACAACTACACAATTGAATACATTTGTAATTTAACTCACAGGATTTGGCTTTTAAAATTCCATGATTTATGCATAGTTGCTCATAAAACAATGTTGTTCTAGTATTCAAAAAATAAATTGTACTCTGGGTCATATTTAATCATTTATATTTGGTTTCAACAGGGCTTGAGTCCTTTGAAGCAAGCACGGCTCAATTTTTTAGGATTCGATCTTTATTCATATAAAACCATCATTTGATATTTAGCCTTTAATCATTCCGAGAATTTTAGTTAAATAATAAACATAATATATATTTTCACAATATATACTTCGCAATAGATTATATTACATCTACGGATAGAAGTATTTGTATGTTTTCAGTCGCAGACTAGAGACTTTATTAAAAAGTGAAAAGGGTCAACAATTAAGTAAACTTCCAGATAATCCAGACCTAGTTATGAAATTAAGTGAAACGATTCAATTACACAATGATACTATTGGGTTTGATTATTCGATCATGAATGTAAAACATTAATTAAAATAAAAATATATACAGCTCACGTTTAACTTTCAGATGCTGCGATTTACTAGAAAATTCATTTAATTTGTGTTTTTTGATGGTGAATTGTATGAGCGTGGTCACGATAGCCTTGACTTGTGTATATGTACGAATGTACTTATTAAGTTTGAGATACATCTTCATAAATTGATCCTTAAAATACTTGTATCATTACAGATACTTTTTGTTTATAGTGATTTGTTCAAATTGATACGGATTGTTGCTTTCTTAGTTGGCTTAATTATGCATTTATTGTACTTGAACTGGGTTGGTCAACAAATAATTAATAGCAGCGAACAGGTTTTTATATCTGCGTTAGTAATGATATATATTTTGGATAAGTTTATAGAGAGTGTTTTTTAGCAGATATTATGAATTTGTATTTTACAAAAATAAATTATACTGACTTTATTATAAAACAGATATTTTAGTGACTGGTATTTGATACCAAACAGTACCAAAAAATTCATCAACATAATTATGATTCGTTCTTTAGTACCTTGTACACTAACGTCTGGCAAACTAGCAAATCTTTCCATGGAAAATTTCGGAATTGTAATACATATATATGACATTAGTTACATATATAACGATAAATGGATTTTATGTTGGAAATAATCATTATGTAACTTTCATATTTTTCAGTTACTGAAATCTGCGATGTCGTACTTTACTGTGATCTTATCCTTTTATGAATAAAAAAGTTAATTAAACGATCAAATCATACGTTTCACAATGAAACACAGTAGTATTTAATTGGGTATTTTCTGTAATGAACTTCTTTCAACTGTAAGTATAAATCGGTATAAATGAAAACAAATTTTCAGATACGAAGTAGATTTTTAATTCAATAAAAAATATACATTTATTATGTTATGTTGTTTCATCGTATGAGGCAATTCTGTTTGATGTTTGAGTCAGGGAAAAGAACTTCCGATGAGGAGGATAAAACGAAGCCACGCTTAACATGTTACTAACAATCAGTGTAAAGATAACAATAAATATAAATGTTTATTAGAATATTTTTAACCATTACATTATTACATAAAAGCTTTAACAATTCCGCGAATCATGAGTATATCTCGACGAAGGGAAATTCAATATCTGTATCTTTTAGATTTTCTTGTATTCAGTTATTAGCTAGCTCGTTCATTTTTGGAGAAAACATACTATGCCACGCTTGACTTTTTCCTTGTCGTATAAATGTGTCCTTCTTGAATATCACTTCCGCCTTATCACGTGTAAAGTTGACCATCTCATTGTTTTGCAGATTATGAAATGTTAAATGGTTAACTCATTTCTCATACTGTTCTTCCATGTATGATTTTCCTAAGAGATTGGCGACTTGTTTCGTCGTAGCTAGTAAGTCCTGTAGACATTTCAATGTTTATTCATGCAAATCAGTCGAATAAAGTATAATTATATTCAGCAATGAATGAAATATTCATTTTGCACAGTCACGTGAATCATTTCTTCATAAAATAAAAATAAAAAGTTTGGCTCGTGTCGATGTAGCCTATTTAGTTCCTCCCTGTGTCATGTATGTCATCGCTCCTTTATGTGTTTGAATCAACGACTGAACGAAACTTATTAAAACAGAAAATCATGAGAATGAATGTTGCAACAGCAGAATATCTTGTATAAATAAGAGAAAAATAATACCTTAATCATTTTGTAAGTAGTTCCAAAACCATTCAAAATCACCACAATAATCATAAGCTTTAACACTTTGATGAAAATGATAATAAGATACTGGCACATTTTTCGGATTACGGACTACATAAACTACCGGCAACAGAAACACAATACACTTGGGCTCCAAACTACATACACAGCGAATTTTACTTTTCAATGAGAAATCCACATATTTTACATATGGATTTCAAAATATTTGGAATCAAACTTAGTAAAAAAATGAGTTTTTATAAATCTTGAGCTTGTCATTAGTGTTTGCCGACTCATCTTTATTCCTACAGAATACGAATGTCTTCCATTTGTCGATGATATTGCTCTCGAAGCAACTGCTAAAGATACAAAGACTGCCATCGGATTATTAGAACATAATCTAAAAAGTGTTAATACTTTCCTTAAAAGAATCAATCTTTCCTTATCACTTGAAAAAACTAATACATACACACCAATCATATATACGCTATATCCTCTGGAGTGCATCCTGTCACGTAGCCTTATGGTCCATTATAAGCCTAAGGTGATGATGTAACGAGAGCTGTTCTCGTTCCCAAGACGTTGGGGTTGGGACATCGACCTTTTATGCGGACAGCATCTCTCTCTCTCTCTCTCTCTCTCTGCAAAGGCGACGAGTTGGTAAGTTAGCGTATTTGAATGGCCATTCAAATACCGCGATATTCTCCTTAAATGTACCCGGTATTGCAGCTTGTAATAATCTCAACCTCCTTGTACATTTAACCGTTGTATATTTGAAACTTAATTGTAACGTCAATGGCTTTTCCCCCAATTACGGGTGGGATTTTGTATTAAATATTAATTCCTTTGCAATAAAAACACCATTTCTTTAAATAACTGACAGATCTCCTTATTTATTTGAAACTCGCATGATACTCCTATCCTTCATCTACAGGTAAAACCTTTTATTTACTATTTTCAGCGGAGGCTAGAGCTAAAATTGCAATACCTTCAGTTCTCTAAATACAATCTATTAATGTTCGTTATGAATTTCTTTTAATTCGTGAAATAGTAATTTTTTACTTTATTTGTACTACTTCCAGAAAATTTCAATCATTGTTTCATGATCGTTCAATTTATCAAAGTCGTTAGTCAACTGTTTATTTGTCTTCGAGAATATTTACATTATAACAATTGGCAACATTAGCAGCATTGTTTTTTTATCTTTGTTTTGTCTTGCAAATATTCGTAACATGCAAAGAATCAATACATAGTATGTATGAAAAGCACTAGGTGTCGGCAACATCGTAGCATTCAAACCATTAGACTTGCACACCTGAATGTTTCAACAATCTTTCGCACAGAGCGGGTTGTTGATGTTGCCTTTGTTTAAAATTCAAACGCGTCTTAAACGTGAGATGCTATAGTGACAATCATTGTGGATACGGTCGCCATCAAGCAAAGTTATAATGTACTTTCTTGTTTCTTATTTGATTCAGAAAGTCGTTAAAGACTAAACAAGTAACATAAATACCTGCCCTTACTTGTACAAATTTACGAGCTACTAATGAACCCTTGACCAAGGGAGGGTAGGTGTTCAACATGTTGTGCTTTATTTTTCTGTCGGAACCAGTGTTCATAATGTTGTTCACTGTTTATGGATCTCTGAATGAAGATCAGGAAACACAAAAGTATCCGAATAAGGTCTGTTGATATTATTAAAGTAGCAGACAAACAAGAGCTTTATTATTTATAGGAGTGGAAGAACGAGCGGTATTACCTCATATGACAGTAGCAGCTGTAGCAGTATAATAAGAAAAATGCTACCAACTACATTGACGGAGTTCTTGCTCAAAGAATGACAAGAATTATGTAATACTTATCTTTTTCCGATATCTGTCTCAAAATTTGTTTATAAAATTAATGTAATAGTTAAATAACTATTGCGTGATAAAGATAATAAATCTACAATTAAACAAATAAATAAATGAGTAGTATGTAAATTTACGTATAAGCCAAATGAATTTAAAAGATATTATCATTGCTCATTGTGAGCTCTAACACCCTTTAAAATATTTTATGAAAGCAGGAAATTCGTGTAACAAAAATAGACTAATATGTATTTTGAAAAATAAACAGAAAAACACGTAAAAAGCGACTATTTAAATAATTTCTAAACATGTAATAAATATTTAACTATAACTTTTCCAAAATTATGCCGCATTGCTTGGCTAATTAAACTATACACACAAAGTTTCAGTGAAATGACTCCAAAATGATAAAAATTCTAGGTGATAACATACACACATACGGAAAAATACGTGTTTTTAAGTATGAAATACATTTTTAACGATAACTATGACATTTACGCAATGAAAATACCATATAGACTTCATACACGTACGAACTTTCAATAAGATATCTTCAAAATCACAAAAATGTCAGGTATCGATTAATACCACAAAAAAACAGCATTAAAAAAAATTAAATCATAGACTTCTAACTTAAATGAAATAATATATCATATTAATAAGTGGAGTCTAATATAACCACACAAAATAAAATTGAACAAAAAAATCATAGAAACAAAAAAATTACAGCGAAATAGAGAATAATATTCCGAATCGCGAAAACAGTGCTTCCACTTCAAGGAAGCAAAACGATCGAGCCTTAATCTATCTCATCAGAGCGAGTGCTACTTCGACAATCTCGACGACTGTATGAACGTCGTAGCAGAACTTGAAAAAAACAGAAACTCGAATTACGTTACAAAAAAGAGTTCTTCAATAAAGAAGGAATATTCTTAAATTAAGTATGCAGAAAATTCAACTTCACGATGTTTTTTAGAGAAGCAGCTAAACAAGTTATACACGTGAAATTGAAAATAGGTCTCATTTGTTATATCCAGAAGTGCTCGATGTGAAAATATTGATCTTTGTAATTGCAAATAATCGCGAGAAAAGCGAAAAACACAAAAGTTTTTAAAATTGCTGCTTTCGTACTAGTTTATTGTAGTATACCGTAAACAATATAGTAAAACAGTAAGAATTATTATCAAGAAAATATAAGCATTCGATTGTTATGAAAATAAAAAGTTGCTGTGGCTAAATTAAGCAAATGATGTTACTGTGATAATCCTGAAGACGAGATAACATAATATAAATGCTATTATTGTAGTCCATAGAAATAATTGTATTACTGGATCTCCTTGAATCGATTGGTTTTTATATCTATGTCTACGTCGTATTTTGATATAATTGCTGTAACCATCATCCACCTTTCCACGTAAAATGATTATAGAATAATTACATCAATTTTCAGACTCGCTCTAGGTCTTTAAACGTCAAAGAATAAATTTTTTTAATCGTGAAATGACTATCTTGCTTGCGTGATCGACATTTTTTTTCGAAGCCCAGAGCTTATGTTCAAAATATCTCAGTAACATGGACATTTTCGATGGTTATTATTATAAAAGTTGTAAAAGGTTTATGTCATTATGTGGATTGTGGCCTGAACAAAATAACAAAAGTCGATATTTAAGGTTGATTGTTTTCGTAATCTTTAATGCTTCATTGGCGGTGCCACAGGTAATTTTCTTCAAGAGAAATCATAAAATACGTATGTTTTATTTTAAATGTACGTTGATTGAAAAAAAATGTTGAAGTTTGAATTTAAAAAAATTCTAATAATATTACTTTATACTCAATACAGCTCATTCTTTTAATTCAACAGTTCGGAAAAGATATGGCAATAACTTTTGAAAATTCAGTTTCAGTTATGTTTGCTTTAGGTGTATTTGCGAAATATCTAGTTGCTTTTGTAAATAAAAAGCGGGTAAGCTGTGAACATTTTTATTTAATTTTATATTATTAATAGATAAGTACTTTTTCAAATAAAGTTTATAATATTATTCTAATGGAAAGACAAATAAAACATTTAATCATGATAGTATTTAGGTAATTCTTGGCTATTTTGCTGGGCCTCGAACACTTAGGTTACGGATTTTTATAATTTGGCATAATTGTTTATCCATAGAAGTGAGTTTTTTCTGAGATTTTCATGACAATATCTTAATTATATCGAAATTTATTAAAAATTAAAGAAAAATAATAAAAAAATTCAAAATGTTATATTTTACAAACTACTACAAATATCCAAATCGAATATTTTTTAAAACTAGAGACATAGACGCACTTTGTGCGTTACCTACCCTAAGTAAACTTAAGGTCATTCGTTTATTACATAATATATAATAGAACGGTAGAAATCATTTATTAGTAAATTATTTGTTTTTAAAATAAATTAATTATCACTATTGAGTTTATAGTCATACTACTGTGGTTTATATATAGTACTACTTGTTTTATTTTGTGGAATTGGTATATAAAACGGGCTTCGATTCAAATATATATCTGTAAATTATTTGTTCCTTTTTTATGCGAGAGGTTCATTATTTATTTTTTTTTATATAATAGTTTATAAAACTATAATAGTTTATAAAAGTATATAAAAACCCGAAGATTTATATACCATTTGTTTCTTAAGTTCTTACAAGTAAAAAGAGCATTAATTGCTCGAACAATAATTAGTCGCACTCGAGGTACTATCATTAATTGATAATAATTGGTTCTACGATCTATAATTAGAGAATCCATTGGGGGAAGCAACCAAAACTCTTTTCCATTGATTGTAAATTTATAGCAATATATAGAGATCCCTTAACAAATTGCATCAACAGCTTAGCTCACTGCTGGTGACCATAGCCAAAGATTGGCAAACGGTGACAGATCGTAAGGAACGTGAAATATTAACTAAAAATACTGCACAAGGTCGACTTTTACTAATTATCTATACATGTAAGTAGAGTATTCGTAATTATTACTTTACTAAATAGGAGAACAAGATACTATACAAGAGGTTTATAATTACAGAATATAGTTATAATTTATTGTGAAACGACAAAAAATCAAATTATGCCTACTTTTCTCCTATATTGTAAATGATGAAATACTATCAAATATAAGTACTAATATTTTATTTCAGATTATATACATGGCGCATGGGTATTGTACACCCTCATGCCCTTTCTACCCTTAGCATTGGACTATATGCTACCTTTAAATGACTCGCGCCCAGTATTAATGCCATTTTATGCAAATTATTTGTTCTTTGAACAAAGCGATTATCATTATTGGGCTTGTGGTCACATTGCTGTATCTTATTTAGCACCACTTGTTCTATTTTGTGGACTTGATACAATCTATGTGATAAGCGTCAAACATACCTGTGGATTATTTGAAATCGTATGGTAGAAAACTCAAATTTATTTCTAATTGCATAATATAATGAGAAAGTGATAATTAGTATTGACATACCAATTATCACTTTGTGCGTTAACAACTACACAATTGAATACATTTGTAATTTAACTCACAGGATTTGGCTTTTAAAATTCCATGATTTATGCATAGTTGCTCATAAAACAATGTTGTTCTAGTATTCAAAAAATAAATTGTACTCTGGGTCATATTTAATCATTTATATTTGGTTTCAACAGGGCTTGAGTCCTTTGAAGCAAGCACGGCTCAATTTTTTAGGATTCGATCTTTATTCATATAAAACCATCATTTGATATTTAGCCTTTAATCATTCCGAGAATTTTAGTTAAATAATAAACATAATATATATTTTCACAATATATACTTCGCAATAGATTATATTACATCTACGGATAGAAGTATTTGTATGTTTTCAGTCGCAGACTAGAGACTTTATTAAAAAGTGAAAAGGGTCAACAATTAAGTAAACTTCCAGATAATCCAGACCTAGTTATGAAATTAAGTGAAACGATTCAATTACACAATGATACTATTGGGTTTGATTATTCGATCATGAATGTAAAACATTAATTAAAATAAAAATATATACAGCTCACGTTTAACTTTCAGATGCTGCGATTTACTAGAAAATTCATTTAATTTGTGTTTTTTGATGGTGAATTGTATGAGCGTGGTCACGATAGCCTTGACTTGTGTATATGTACGAATGTACTTATTAAGTTTGAGATACATCTTCATAAATTGATCCTTAAAATACTTGTATCATTACAGATACTTTTTGTTTATAGTGATTTGTTCAAATTGATACGGATTGTTGCTTTCTTAGTTGGCTTAATTATGCATTTATTGTACTTGAACTGGGTTGGTCAACAAATAATTAATAGCAGCGAACAGGTTTTTATATCTGCGTTAGTAATGATATATATTTTGGATAAGTTTATAGAGAGTGTTTTTTAGCAGATATTATGAATTTGTATTTTACAAAAATAAATTATACTGACTTTATTATAAAACAGATATTTTAGTGACTGGTATTTGATACCAAACAGTACCAAAAAATTCATCAACATAATTATGATTCGTTCTTTAGTACCTTGTACACTAACGTCTGGCAAACTAGCAAATCTTTCCATGGAAAATTTCGGAATTGTAATACATATATATGACATTAGTTACATATATAACGATAAATGGATTTTATGTTGGAAATAATCATTATGTAACTTTCATATTTTTCAGTTACTGAAATCTGCGATGTCGTACTTTACTGTGATCTTATCCTTTTATGAATAAAAAAGTTAATTAAACGATCAAATCATACGTTTCACAATGAAACACAGTAGTATTTAATTGGGTATTTTCTGTAATGAACTTCTTTCAACTGTAAGTATAAATCGGTATAAATGAAAACAAATTTTCAGATACGAAGTAGATTTTTAATTCAATAAAAAATATACATTTATTATGTTATGTTGTTTCATCGTATGAGGCAATTCTGTTTGATGTTTGAGTCAGGGAAAAGAACTTCCGATGAGGAGGATAAAACGAAGCCACGCTTAACATGTCAGTGTAAAGATATCAATAAATATAAATTTTGTATTGGAATACTTATAACCATTAGATTATTATATTACAGCGTTAACGATTTCGCGAATCATGAGTATATATCGATGAAGGGAAATTCAATATCTGTATCTTTTAGATTTTCTCTTATCCAGTTATTAGCTTGCTCGTTCAATGTCGGAGAAAACATGCTATGCCACGCTTGACTTTTTCCTTGTCGCATAAATGTGTCTTTCTTGAATATCACTTTCGCCTTGTCACGTGTCAAATTGACCATCTTATTGTTTTGCAGATTATGAAATGTTAAATGGTTAACTAATTTCTCATACTGTTCTTCCGTGTATGATTTCCCTAAGAAATTGGCGACTTTTTTCGTCGCAGTTAGTAAGTCCTGTAGACAATTCAATATTTATGCATGCAAATCAGTTGAATCAAGAATAATTATATTCAGCAATGAATGAAATATTCATTTTGCACACTCACGTGAGTCATTTCTTCATAAAATAAAAATAAAAAGTTTGGCTCGTGTCGATGTAGCCATCCCTCCTTTATGTGTTTCCAATAAGGACTGAACGAAACTTATTGAATACAGAAAATTACGATAATGAATGTTGCTACAGCTGAATATCTTGTATAAATAAGAGAAAAATAATACCTTGATCATTTTGAAAGTAGTTCCAAAACCGTTCAAAATCACCACAATAATCATAAGCTTTAGCACTTTGATGAAAATGATAATAAGATACTGCCACATCTTTGGGATTACGGGCTACATAAACTACCTGCAACAGAAACACAATATACTTGGGCGCCAAACTACATGCACAGCAAATTTGACTTTTCAATGAAAAATCCACGTACTTTACATTTAGATTTCAAAATATTTGGAACCAAACTTAGTAAAAAATGGGTTTTTATAAATCTTGGGCTCGGCATTGTTCGTGCGACTTCATACGAGGAGTCTACATTTGAAACTATAGCCTCTATTTCAGCATTATTTCGGTGCTCTTTTCGAATGCTTTCGATAGTGCTGTCGGGTACGGCCATCGAAAGTCTGCATTACGAAAAGAATGTGTTATTTTTGCTTAGTATTATGTGAACAATAGCGTGGCGAGTGAATACAGTTTAGTAAGCTTACTCTAAGAACGGATATCTCATCACAAGTGGAACAGATGTTGCTGTCTTATAATCTAAATCGTTGCTTAAAAGCCATACTAATTCTTGTGTCCACGTGGTACCTTAATACAAATAAAAAATAGCTTTACAAATTATTCGTACTGATGCATCCATTAAGCTACATCCTTATGAATAATACCTGATCGTGGATACGTAACAACCCACGTATCGTCTGGTTTGGCTTCGAAATTATAATAAACGGAACACTGTTTCACGTACTTTGCAGGAACAAAACACTTTTTCTCTCCGACAGTCACCCAGCCAAGTTTTTCACCTCGAAAATCGGCCATCATCCTTTTAGTCTCTGTCTCGTCTACATTTTCTATTTGTGGCAATTCATTGTTGTTTTCCATTTTTTCAATTTTCTGCTGAACGACATATTTGACGATTATAACAATTTTATTAAATAAGAGTATACTTTTATTCGTCCTTTCTAATGAACGACACATAAAGTGAATTACAATGAAATTTACTTGCGGTACGTCAAAATTTAAAACCGGAGTGAGGAAACTGCTGAGCTTGATCTAATCTATAGTCGTTAATTTTCTCGAGATATTCAAACTGCGATGGACGAGAAAGTACAATCATTGAAACTTCAATGTAACCTGTAAAAGACAAATTCTTAATAACTAAAACCACTTTTGCTGGAACCACACTGAAAGTCTAATGATACACCCTCCTATGCAATGTACACTACCGTAACTGAAAAAATAAGAACACTCGTAAATGAGTATACCGAGAAGAAATTGAGAGAGACGTTACAATGTCCGAACGCATGCAGGTATGGGCGGACAGTGAAAGCACGCACCGTTACCAGAGGTTCGCTAGCTCCGACCGCTACGCCAAATGAAGTGTGCACCGTTAGTTATTACCTCTTACCTACATATGTTTACTTTCATCTTACATTTTTGAACGATTTATTGATTTTCGTTTTCTTAGTTTGACGTTCGATTGACGTAAATAATGTCATTTTTTTTTCTTACAAATGTGGCACCATCTTTTCACATTCTCATTCAGTTTCGTTTTATTCACTTGACCACCTTTGGTATTCTTTTCCAGTTATTCGACTCCAATTTATACAGCACTCCGAAGAATATATGCTAAGTCAACCGTGAGAACTGCTACTTCAACTACTATGTTTCTTTTCTCTCGTTCTTCTCTCTCTCTTCCTGTCCCACAACCTCGATCTTCTGCACGCACGCACTCAATTTTAACCGTGGTACAATTTTTGAGAACTGATTTTTCAACATTATAACTTATTGACTACTACTATTTTAGCTCGTCTTGTGGTATGAACTGTATTATTGGCATTGTTGACGATAAGGGATATTATCGGTATGATATCTCACGTGAGAGTTACAAATAGCTACGATAAGGTGGATGTATCCACTATAAGATCATCATATATCTATGAATTTCAAATTAAGGCACGAAACAGCCAAGTCACGTTTTATGGAAATATGATAATATGTTGCGCGATCATTCTTTTTGAGACGTAAAAACTAAAATTTCTTGCTTTCGAATTTTTAAATAAATATATACGCCAATTGACATATCCAAACATTTCTTAAAAAGAAAAAAAGTACTCCTGAACCATGCAGTCAGAACGGACCTTTTCATCTTTGATGTGAGACGATGAGAATGCTTGTTACTGAAATTATACAATTCTTCACGTCTATCGTACTATATCGTCGATATTAAAACTGAACTTGTTTCGAAGTCGTCAATTTTAATCAGCATCTCTTTGTTACCATCCATTTTTCTTAAATAGTTTATTTTTATAAATAGTTTACGAATATATTAACCATTTCGAAATCTCAACGTAGGTACTCCATGCGGATTTCTGATATTAAATTTATATTAGATTTTGTTAGTACAGTAGTGTGTTGAGGCCCCCGATCTCGAATTCGACAAATTCATGACAAATACCTTTGGATACGTAGCTTGTATTTAAACAATTGTGGCTGATATAGCGGAGTTATTGTGTTAGTAATAGATAAAATGAAAGCTCGTACGCTGTTTATTTGATATCGATATTACAAGGTAATATGTAGATCGTGATTTTTTATTTTTTTTTAACATAAAATATTGAGCTTCCTACATATGAAAAGGTATTTGTTACAAATCTACCGGAAAATTCGTCTAAAATGGGCAGAGAAAAAGCGGGCGCGCATTCAGACGAGACTTCCGAAGCGAGTGGTCGAAGGACAACGGGAGGACTTACAGCACCAGGATGGGCCGCATCGACGCTGCGAATCATCAGGTATCGTGAAAATTAAATTATTACGGTAAACCTGTACATAATTGCTCGCGTCCATGATAACGCCCGTTTGTCGTGTAGCCATGCTGACGACTCCGTCGAGCAGTTATGGAACGCAACGCACGCGCATTATTTTTATTTATTTATTTATTGTTTCAATTTGCCTGGTGTTAGCGAATTGGTAGTTTAGTGCATGTAAATAATTTTCCTGTCGGATCCCACTCTCAACAATCACGAATAAAAGTATATACTAACACTCCAGTCGATTCACTTTACGAGTTGTCTACTATACGAACAATGTATATAGATAGAACAATAAGTACGCTTCTTCACACATTTCTTTTCCTCCACAAATTCTTGCAGATTATATAAGAATTTTAAACGATACAGTAGCCAATGTATTTTAGTACAATGTATTTTATCTACAATCTAAAAAATAGATAAAATATAAAGCATGATGAGATTAGCAGAGAATTCAATATTCTGAAACATTCCCAGACTATACTTTAAAAAAACTTGCTACGTACAAAATTACTTTTATAAGTTACAGGATATCTGAATTTGGATTATGTTGCTTTCTACTATTGAGACGGTATCTCTGTAGCTATATGACAATCCAGATAACCAATAACTAAAATAAAGTAAAATCATTTTCGTCACAAATTGGATTTCAAAAATGTATTGCTTCATTCAAATGATCTGCTAACTAAGTCTAACTTTCAAAGATTATGAATACAGTTTTAATAGTTTTAATAAATTAATAGCTATAAACGCTGTTGAGCGAGCTATGGATGTTTTCGTTCTCGCGTCGAGGCGTCATACCATTTGCTGTCACTTTTGATTACAGCCGTATCGTGGGTATTCGTCATCACATACATATCTCCATGCAAATCAGTAACAAATAAAATAGCAAGTACATTTTCCGTCTACCGAGTTGGAAAAAATCCTAAATGAATATATATCTCATCATCATATAAGAAGTGTTAAAGGTAAAGATAGTGTTGCATTATGGCGAACGACATACACTATTGTTATTTAATAAGTCACGAGTAGATGTCGATGTTGTACTATTTCACCATGTTATTATTTTATTAACAACTATTTACTACCATTTTATTATTTTGCAAATTGCAAATGATTAATCAATTTTTCATACTATCTACCTGTTCATGAGTTATCTAAGAATTTCGATACTTTTTTCGCAATAAATTATTTTAAATTGCACGAAATGAATACATGCCATAGTTTAAGATATCATTCAATTTTTAAGACAAATAATTCTTAATCAGTGTTTTATATTGCTGTTATTGATCTTCAATATCAATGTTTATATATGAATATATATTATTATTTTTATGTAATACCGACATGATTCATTTTTTCGAAGAATAAAAATAGGAAACTTCGGTTGTGTCTATGCTTCCATCCTTATTTCAAGTGTTCCCAATAAGGACTCCATGAAACCTGTTTAAAAAAAATTATTATGATAAACTATAAGATTTGTATGAATTTTAAAGAAATTATACCTTTAACGTTTTGAAAATCGTTGCAGAAAGCTTAAAAATCTCTTCCGTAATCGTAAGCTTTTACTGTTTTATTAAAACGGTAGTAAAAAACTGCTGCCTTTCGAATCTCTAGCTACATCGACTACTTGCAAAAAATACGTTACGCTTAAATTAGAATAGAATATAGAACAGCGTCGGTTCTGACCAAAAATTGATAATAAATTAGAGCCACGCCAAATTACCGTACCTAACAGTTAGATGCTCACATATTTGGGACTAAACTTAGAGGAAAATAAATTTTTATATATCTCGTTGTCGGTATTGATCGTTGATTTTCATAAGCCATATATAGATTGACAGCCATTGTCTTTCACATTTCGCAAGTACAAACTATTTCATGTCTCCGACATACGCCCATTCAAACTTTTCACTCCTGAATTCGGCCATCATCTTTTAAGTTTCTTCTTCTTTCAGATATAAAATTTGTTATATAGTCCATACCCATCTTCCATTTTGCATGACTCTAATTGATCAGTCATAACACAATCGGATCAATAATTGAAGAGACTGATTGAAATGACACTAATAAATCAGTGTCAATACCATCGGATCAGTAATTCAAGAGATGTTATCGAAAAACGGGAGTTTAAAAATAAAATGCAGCGAATTCTTGGTAACTTTCCAGTTAGTTTAATCTGAAATAAAGTCATAGCATTATCCAAAAAATCAATGAGTTGTTTTTTTTGCAAATTTTGCAAATTCTGAACAAATGTTAATGTCCTCCACATATTTTCCCAATTTCCTCAAACACACATTTACCACGACACTTTGGAAAATGATTTCAACTGAAAAATGAAAAACAGATTTCCCATAAAATCTTGTAAAATGAATTTACTTTTGAGAGAAGTTGGAAAACTTGCGGAGAATAAAGCAGAAAGTATTGTCAATAAGCAAACTTTATTTTTATTATGGCTCACAGTTGTATAAGTTACACTATTATAAGTCAAAGGATGAAATGCTAAAGAGAGCGAGCTCAGTTTGTGACTTGACGGATTTGGTATATTCTGTGAGACCCCCTTCCACGTAACAATTAAGCAGAGAGGGAATCGCGTTATCCCTGCCGATACTTTGGACAACCGAGATCGTTTGGTCTATCGTCAACTTTCATTTTGACCAATTAGTGTTTCAGTCACGACCAGGTATGCAACTACCACTCAACATTTTTGTGAAACCGATTTTTATGGTATATATTACAAAACATTATAATTAAATAATAGTTTTAATTAATCATTATAATTAAACTTGGCTCGTATAAACGCGTTACTTTATAATTTGAATATAACTATTTTGTTTGGAATAATTCACCGATAATATAAATAGCACTAAGGAAGACTCAACTTGCAAAGAGCATCAACTATCAAGTCAATTTGCAATTTTTATGTATTTATTCGTTATTTGAGTGTCGTTAAACCTCAAAAATATAAAAATCTCACTACACAAATAGAAAAGAGCTGAAGAGCTTTGGTTAATTAAAAGTATTGATTTATGTAAATTTTAGCTCTATCCATATAAGAATGAACCGAAGATAAGTACATAACTTAAGCAGTATTTTCTAATATACTATTTTTATTATTTTAGTATTCCTTCATAAAAATACACAATCATAAAATGACATGAAATTCAATAGATTACGAATAAATATCGATGAATGGAAATTCGATATCCGTGTCCTTTAGATTTTCTCGTATCCAGTCGTTAGCTTGCTCATTCAATTTAGGAGAAAACATACTATGCCACGCTTGACTTTTTCCTTGCCGCATATAAGTGTCCTTCTTGAAGAGTATTTTTGTCGCATCTCGTGTTAAATTCACCATTTTATTATTTTGTAAATTGCTGAATGTCAGATGGTCAACTAATTTTTCATACTGTTCATCCGTATATGATTTACCTAAAAATTTCGCTACTCTTTTAGATGCAGCTAATAAATCCTGCAACAAAGGGAATAATACAATTCATTTTCGATATATAAATAAGTTGGATTATATGAAATAATGTCTATTAAAGGATAATCCAACATTGTAATTAATTAAACGAAATATAATTATAAATATTAAATCTAATATCGATGAGTATGTGCAAGTGAAATTTTTATTGCTAACACTCACATGGTTCATTTCTTCATAGAATAAGAATAGAAAATTTGGATCGTGCCTATGTTTCCATCCTTCTTTCAAATGTTCCCAATAAGGACTCCATGAAACTAGTTTAAAAAAAAAATTAAGGGCATTTATTTCATGAAATTACAGATGTCACGCTATAGAATTTGTAAGAATTTTAAAGAAATGATACCTTTGTCGTTTTGAAAATAGTTCCAGAAAGTTTCAAAATCACCACAGTAATCATAGGCTTTTACTGTTTTGTGAAAGTGGTAGTAAGAAACTGCCATATCTTTTGGATTCCGAGCTACATAAACTACCTGTAACAAATTCATTACATTGCATGAAACATTAAAGTAAAAAGTTTATGAACAAATCAAAGATTTACAGTGAATGAGGTATTTCAAATTTTAGTACCTTACAATTAGAGTTTAAAATGTTCGGCATCAAACTTAATGGAAAATGAGTTTTTATGAACCTTGGGGTTGGCATCGATCGTGCTATTTCGTAAGTCAATTCTACATTGGACATCAAACATTGTATTTCAGGATTTGCTTTATTTTCATCCCGGATACCTTTTAAACAACTGTCATTTATAGCCATCGAAAGTCTGTCATAAAAATGTTTATCATAAAATATCAGTCATCATTATGTTTAAAAATTATAGTATCTGTGCGAGATAATCAAGATATACTATGTTAATAATATAGTTAAACTTACTCTAAGAAAGGAAATCTCTTTACGAGTGGTACGGATTTGGCTGTTTCAAAATTTAAGTCGTGACTCAAGAGCCATATCAACTCCTGCGTCCATGTCGTACCTAAATGGATTAATAGACTCGTAAAAATCATTGAAAATTTTTTTCTTTATTTTGATTTATAGGCTGTATGTTATCTCGTTATTGAAGTGAAATACCTGATCGGGGATAAGTAACAATCCACGTATCATCTCGATTCACTTCAAAGTTGTAATAAATCGAACATTGTTTAGCATATTTTGCAGGAAGAAACCATTTCTTTTCTCCGACATGTACCCAACCGTGTTTTTCACCTTTGAAGTACTCCATCATCTTCTTACTTTCTTCTTGCAAATATTCGATTTTCGGAAGCTCATTGTCCTTTTCCATTTTTGATGATTTTAACTGATTAGATACAGAGCGATTTATTAATTACTATAAAATTAATCTACAATTATGTTAAGGTGTAAAATATTCAAACTGAGTAGATTTTTGTAGAATACTGTGAAAAATCATCATACTCCCAGTTATATTACACAATTAGTAGTTGAGTAAGTTAAATGATTGAAGAAATGTTCACGAAATAAAGAATAGTCACAGTATTTCAACAAAAACGTGTTTATAATTAATATTAGATTCATTAGACTGAAGGCTACAGATAAATCTTCAATTAGGTATTTTTTATTCAATAATGCGGTATTTGAAAGCCTCGTCGTAGGTCATATAATACTGAGCATAACTAGGATAGTACCATTTATTATTTATAAAATCATTGAGGTGCATAATGATTAATGTGAATATTTTGATAATGCTTCTAATTAAAAGAATGAAGAACAGATGAATTCAAGATTTTTGAAAAGTGGATTTGTAAAATTGTAATTATTATTTGTAACAATATTGATTTATTTTCAATTTATTGAACATCGCAGGTGGTACCAGTACTTTACTACTGCTTGTAAGAATCGGTTGAGTGGATGTATAAAAAGCAAATACCAATTTAAAAATTGTAACAATCCGTAATGTATGATTGGATCGTTCACAAGATAATTAAAAGACGCATCTAAAGTATGAACCAACTTATCCTTCCTGCTGAACGTTTCGGAAAGATAAACGTTCCATTTTCTAAGGACTGAATATCATTCCCTCATTAGTGACATCAACCAATAACGCCATGCAATCGTGACAAGCAATTGAAACTAGCGACGTTGCAACCTTGGAGTAATTTGCGAAGATATATACCAGTGATTGCACTTGTATCTTTAAATATATCCATTTGTAAAATGACTAGTCATGTATATTACGATACAAATACTTTTTGCAACAAATCATTAAACATATAAAGCGTTGAACTTGCTAAATTTAACTAATGTAGGTGATCAGTGAAAGAAATGAAAAGTTAATTTTTCTGAAATATCGACAAAAAAGAAAAATTAAAACGTGCGTGCAGGATAAAGGCAATAAAACGCATACATGTTGGAAAGCACGCGCACCATGTGATACATCTGCTAATTAAAACACACCTAACGATCGCAATTGCTTGGAAGTTAAAATTGGCTATTGATATGATTAATAAATCACGTTTCATACCCATCAGAAGTCATTAGGAACTCTACGTAAAATGACTTTTTGGTCAAACGAACAATTCATTAAAGTGATTTTGAGAGCGATTATGGAGAAATGGAGAAACAATAGATAAACAGTATTCGCTCTTCAACTCTTTAACTCGCAACGAAGTGTGAAAATCTCTAATTTTCCCTAGTGCGATTTTTTATCAATAATTCTAAATGTTCTCCAAAGAAACATAGCTCAAACGACAATGGTTTTTCAGCTATTTTACTTTTAAAGTTCATTCGAATATCAACAACCGAAAAACGAGAAGACTTGCTAAACCTAATCAACCCTGGATGAGTAGCTGGCTTAATAATGTTTTCGGTCTTGCATGTATGTTAACAGTATTATGAACAAGTTGTATCGGTGTAGATCTTTTTATGATATTTCATATAATTTTTTTTTTTCATTTTTCATATTAACGCATCAGTTTGATAAATGATTACGATGTGTAAATTTCTTGTTGCTAACATGAAAATTACATTTAACTGGCGGTTTATAAATAAACGGTATTTAGTTTCAAAGTTACAAGTACTTTCACTCATAAATTCCCGTTCAACGAGAAGCTCAACAATAAATCATACGTAGTATCATAAATGACATCATATTGACGTATCGCTTGAGTGATTTATATTTTAATCGGTTTCCTTCTCGATTAACCTTTTACAATCGCTGTATAAACTTAATTAAGTATAGAGTCAATCACGCGTCCGCGTCGTTAGCTGTCTTCTGTCCAAGTCCTCGAAGACAAAAATAGTTAATGCAAGAGTCAGTATTATATCGCTGATAAAGGACTCTGTATAGGTATATATATAATAGCGTTCAAGGTACTTGTCGTACTGAAATGAAGTCAATTTTGAAGGTTTTACAATATTGTATCAAACTAAATTTAGCTCGAGCAGACTGTTGTATGTATAGCAAAGTGAAATCTACGATGGTGATTTTTATTGCAATCAGTTATCTGTGAGGTAGCTGAATAAAAAATCGCTGACGACAATCTGTAAGGTCATAATTATGCTTCATTGATGACTTTACTTACTAGCTGCTTCCCGAAATCGATTGTCGATAACATGTACAATCTTATCAGAGATTTGCAATGACGCTGCGGTCGTCAAATTTCGAATTGAAAAGTGTAGGCTACTTTATTTGTCCGACTATCGCGTAATTAAAAGTAGCGCGAATATAAAAGATCGCATACATACCCGTGTTACGAATAAAACGGCTTATAATCCTGCCAGCTGAAGTTTATACTCGTGGAGTGACAGCAATGCAGTTTGTTAGCAGGATTTGTTATCGGCAGCCAAGTCTAGGACGCGTCTTGCGTTTGTTTGCGCAGTCTCGCCGAGCTCAACGGGCGCGATCCGCTCGGTCGAACGCGATCCAGAAAACAAAGGCGATTGCTGGGTTGCCCGCGTGCACACTGCGAGATAAGAAAAAAAATTGCGCCCGACTCGTTGCGCGAAGGAAAAGCGCGCGTAACATCTCGGAGAGTAGGGAGTACGAGTGGCATTTGCGCGAGGCGTTCGACCAAGTTCGACGGTCCGTCCGCGCGATTAGAGATCGGTTTCGCGTACTCGGCGAGGTCGAGTGGCGAACGAGAAGAAACGATCGGATCGGATTCGCGCGAAAGTGTGCCGCCGCTCGCACGACCGGCGTATGCACGGTATCCCTTGCGGTCTTGTAATTTTGCAACGAGAGATAAGTTGCGAGGGGCGAGCGTTGTCAGCTTGCGATTGTATCTTACTCCTGCACGGACAATTAATTGTTCTACCGATCGCCAGACAGTTTGCGACAATTCACCATTCCTTCCATGTCCCCGTTTTCTATACGCCATTGTGCATGGATCGCCGTACGTAAATCACCGCAGACGCCGATGTATGCACCGATAATTGCAATTATACGTTTAATTGGAAAAAAGACAGGCGTGTTTCATTAGCCTTTCGTCGTGCTAAATATTCACATTATTTTGAACTTTGAAAAATGTGTAATCTCAGTCATGTGCATTTTTCAAATAGTTGCATTTAGCTACAATTATTTTTACACACTTGACCATTAAATTCATTTTCTGAAAAACAAAAAATAACTGTGAAACTTAAAAACTCGAAACATTAATGAACACATATCTATTCTAAAAATATCGAATAACAGACTTAGCCAATTATGCAAGCCACAGCATCTTGAGGGGATTTGTAAAATTTAAGTCTAGTAGTAAGTTTAGTTCTTACAACATTCTTTAACACGTTTACTGCCACATAACCTAATATGGATCATGATTCTCCATGGTTTTCTTATCTAGTTATCCAATAGGGCGAGAGTTTCGTGAAAATGAGATGACAGGGCGACTCGTAGAAAAAGGTACACCTCAGACAGATCGTTACACTACAGAGCGACAAATGGAAGATAAATACAAAGAGTAAAAAACCACTTTATTGACCTACTTTTTAATACAAGCTTCAGTCTCTATCTCTTTCAGCATTCAATGATACTATTGAGGCTTAATTCGATTCAAGTGTAGTCGAAAAATAGTGAATGGTAATAGAAACAATGGAATCGGTGGATGTGGAATCATACTCACTCAATGCGCGTACGTGCGATGACTCGTAGGCTCTCGTGGCATGTTCCTATACTCTCGATTGAAAAAATCAAATGAGAAACAATTTCATCGCATAATTTATTTTTAATAATGATGTATCAAGTCATATATCCAAAATATTAATCTAAAAATCAATAATACTGTCTTAACAATATGAATCAATTATAGCTCGTTCTATGTTGCTCGTAAATACACCGAATGTTACAGTCATTGCACACATGCTGCTTCACATATTGCTTACTAAAAATGCACGATTTTTAATGTTTCAAGTTGAATATATTTCCGATTTTTTAACGACTTATCGTCAATCAATCGAATACATTTGTAGATTATATTTATACTACATACTATATTGCAGATACGAATTAGAAAATTTTGGCAAGATTGTCATATTCATAGCATTCATTAATATGTTTCAATTGTAAAACTTTATTATAATGAATGATCAATAAAAATATACTCAACTTTTCATGAGACTCACTATAGTTAGATCAAATACATTTGTTTTCTCAATTTTGGAGATAAATTACATATGATACGATTTGTAAATAAAAATAAATCAAATCAACGTATCAATCGCAGCACGTAAAATTATGACTTTTAATTGCAGTAGACTTAAGTCGCTAATTTTCTAGTATTTTGAAAATAACATTAAATTGAAAAACAAAACCTTTTCTGATTTTACGCACACTCTTTGTTCAAATTACATTTGCTACACTTGTATGGAAATAATTTAAGTGTAATAAAATAGTGTTTTTTCGAATAGTTTTACCTAATATAAATATTGATAATATATTGATATTGTAGATTATGATATATTACTCCAGTATATGCTTAAACAATTTAAATAAACCTTATAAAAAACAAAATATGACATCGTTTCAAAATAATTACATACATGTCGCGAACATCGCATTTTCCTACTACATTGCATTTACATGCATTTTTTAATTCAAAAAATTCGAACGGATCGGTAAATAGTAAAATGTTATATGAAACTTGATCTCGATCGATAAAACAGAAAGGATTCGATTCGTCGTGAATTCGTCTGCAAGTGTTTCGACGTCTATATTATATAGAGTTGAATCTTGAACGCAATAATAATACTCGCTTCAGACATTCTTAGAACATTCCTTAACATATCTCGAAATAGTGGACAACTTCCAAAATCATAAATTTAATCTTTAGCTTTAGAATTTGGTTTAAGTTACCACGTAGATTTACATTTCAAGTTTAATTACTGAAAATTGCAAAATATATTATCAAATATTATATAACCTAATAAAAAAATAAATATCTCACGAAGGTATTCAAGAAAAAAATAATTCAACAACGAAGATGTCTTTTGCTCGTGGTATTAATGTGTTGAAAGTAGTGCGTTATTCAACTCCACGGAATAAAGCGTTTACTAGCTCCCAACTTTGTTTATCAACCACTACACCTGCGGGATCTTATTTACCAGAACCGAAAAAACCTCGATTTGTATTTTTGAGAATAATATGTGCTGTTGGAATAGGTCTTTTTATAGGAGCAAATATAAGTAAAAATATTGCCAATTTTCTAGAGGAAAATGAATTGTTTGTTCCTTCAGATGATGATGATGATGATTAGATAAATCAAAAGGTTTGTCAAATTTTTAATTTCTAAACATAACAGTGGTAATTTTTTTATATCTAAAGTCTTGATAATTACTCAAAAATATTTTTTATAGTGATCATCAATTATCTGCTCTAAAATTATAGGATGTTGATTATAGATGCTGTGTTAGGTATCTCTTGAGCTTTACGACCTTTTTGTCATATCTATTGATGTTAATAAATGCTGCAATCTCAAATTGTACAATTTATTTATTTATAGGTACAGTTAATAATACCATTCAAAGTATAATTACAATGCTCATTAAAATGTATAAATATTTATGGTTTTAAAATTAAATAAATGTTACAAATAAATAAGGCTTGTACAATAGTACAATATAAAAAATGTTTAGTCTCTGGTTTACACTTATTTTTAATCCTGACAATATTTACCACAATAATATTAGTATTTTCAATAATTTGTTCTCAAGCACACGTGAAAATAATTTTTAGATGTATGTATATAGTTTTAATAAGTGTTTCAAATTCAAATAATTCAATATAAAAATTTGATGGATAAATTTATAAACTCAATTGCACAACTATTTTTATAGCAGTATTTTCACATATCATACATGTCACTCTTTCCCTATACATATTTACAACAACGGCATTTATCAAATTTATTTTGATAATTATGAACATAACAGCGTTTATCTCTGATTTATAAAAGTATACATTCCCCAATTATCATTGAATTATATTTTGTATGAGAAGTATTCCTTTAGTTGAAATTAAGTAGTTGTTTTTATTAATCACATACAGTTCACATAAATCTATAGTTCTAATAATACCTTTATGAACAATGTCGCGTAAAATATACATTGCTAAAAATGTCAAATCTTTCAAAACTTATATAATGAATTATAATAAATTACATAATCCATTGTTTTAATTTTGTTCAAATTTGGCGATTTTCAATATTCTACAAAATTAAGAATGATCCATCATCATTTGCTCAAATAGATATCATTGAGTATATTTTAATTATCATTCCTTTCAAATAATATTTTGTAGTAAATTTAATTACTCAGTCATTTTAATATACGCACTTTAAGAATAATATGCTATTGTATTCAATCAACTAACGATTTTCAGAAAAATTAAAAGTTAATTTGAAAAAATTTTTGTATATGTAAAATAAAAATAAATGCCTCTTGAGAAGTTACTCAATTTCAAGTTAGAATAAGAGTCGGAGTAATTGAAATAACTCAATAATGAAAAATTGATTGGAGCTGAAATCAATTACGTACAAACTTAATTATGGAGTGTTAACAGAAAAAGCTCTTAACAGACTTATTCCGGAGGTCTTTTGTGCAAGCCCCATCCATGGAAGCATTTGGTAAAACGACGTGACTCTTTTCCTTTGGCCGTTAGATATAGTTTACGAGGACGTTCGGGCTGCTTAACCCTTAGATGTTGAATATAAACCTAAAAACATTAGGATTTTGTATATAACTCTTATATGACAAACCATTATATGTAATTTATTTAACTTCGTATGAAAATAAAATACCTGAGCAGATTTGAAAGCTAACTTGATTTCTACTTCTGAGCATCGAGTACCAAGCCAAAGAAATACTTGTTCTCCATTATCAAGAATCATAATGTCGTCGTCAGCCAAGTCATCCTGAAGTAAAAATAAATACTCTGATTAGAATCAATAGAATTTTATTTAGATGCGAGAATAAAAACTAAATCTTACTTGGCAAAAATCTGTGCATTTTTCACTAATCGTGAAATAACCTTTTTCATTTGAACATCTAAATAATCTAGTATATTGCATAAATTCAGCATCAGTCTCATATTGTCTTTTGCCACCTAAAGCCACCCAGAAAAAGTTTTCAGGTTCATCACCTTCATTTAGAATTTGCATGCTTATCCAAGGCTGAAATATCAATGTAATGATTATACATTCTAGTTTTCCACTTTCTTCATTCATAATGCTTACTTACACTATTAAACTTTTCATTAGCTATTTCTTCAATTAGCTTGGCATCTTCGAGATCGCATTTAGAACCAATCCAAACGTATATTATTCCTGACTCATCGTCATTATTGAAAGGTACATTTAAAATATAGCTATAATTAAAAGAAACAAATCAACTTTTCTTTATTTAATATTTCATTACTATATTGCGGTATATTATAATATTTAACGTACCAAAAAGCAGAATTTAACAGACTGGCATCTGTCGCAATTTGAATCAATCTTGTGCATAAAGGACTTCCATTGCTTCTCAAGTGATAGAACTTTACCTTTTTTGCATCATTTGATTTTACTTCTTTTCTTTTCCCTTGATGAATAATGAATTTCTTTTCGAAGTGAGCCATAAATTTCAGTGTTTCCTGTTGTTGATGAGTTCTCACTACTTCCAATTTTTCACCAAACAGTGATTTGAATTTTTTCTGAAGACTACAATTATAACATTGATAATTCAAAATGATGAATTCACATAATTGTGAATTTGCATAATTGAATAATTACCTGAAAGTAAACGTAAGCCAGCCCATATTACCAGCATCTCGCCCTTGCCAAAAGTAAACCATACATTGAAAATCGTCTTCACACTGTTCATCACCATCTTCATTTTCATTTACATCCAACGGCTAAAAATGTTGTTAAAATAAACGTTGAATAAAACTTATCAAGTATAATTGATACTTAATATTTGAAATATTTACCATCCAATATCTACATAAAAATACATAACAATCGCCACTGTAAAAGTGACCTAATTCTTCTTCTGGAAGACGAACAAACTTTTTGCCTTCTAGAACGAAAGCTTCCATTGCTTCCAAATCTTCTTCGTTCCATTCTTTCATCAATTGATCTGCTTCAGATGAAGACATTGGACGTTGACGAGGCATAAATAAGGCAGCAAGATCAGCCTAAAAATATGCTCAGTGTTGAAAAAATCCTACAATTTCGAAAAAAAATCAGTTATGAGCGTGATGCATACCTTCGTTTCTTGTTGTTTGGCCCATTTCGTTAAATCAGCACCAGTTTTAGCAACAGATTCCGCTGTTCTCGTAAAATCAACAGCAATAACTTCATCCCATCCAGTGAATTTACTTTTGAATATCTGTGATTCTGTACCTTCTTGCAATCTTGTAACTAATGCATACTCTGGTCTCTGAATCATATTAAATAATTCCTGAGATAACTTTACTGCAGCCGCTCGCACTAATCTAGTTGATTTCTTCCCAAACCTAAATGTTATAGTATGCATTTGTTAAAAAATATAAACTGTTCAGTAATGATTACTAAAACTAGTTACATACCAAACGTAAACATCCAAATAACAATCTAAAATATAAACATTTCGATTATTAAGAAGCTTATTGACTAGCTTCGCATGGGGTACCTCAACTTGAGGTAATTCTAGATAACCCATTCCCAATCGAACTTGGTATAATCTCGGGGTAACAGGTACAAAATCAGAGTCAACATGTTCCTTAAATAATCATTATTTTAACATTTCAAAAGATCTTTGATTAAAAATATAAGCTTATAATATATTTACCACTGGTTTTACAGGACCATCGGCACCTATACTCTTCCAAAACTCTTCTGATTCGGATCCCATCATTTCAGTGATGATTTCGCTTTTATTTTTTCTCTCGTTTTTATTGATTTTCTCAGCCATCAATCTCGATTTTGATTTCAACGTATTCTTTGCATTTTTACCGTACCACATGTAAATTGATTTATTGCAATCGAGAACAAATACATAGTTAGGATCTAGCGATTCAGCGCAAACGGGAACTGGTTCTAAATGTATCGAAGCTCCGGCACCGTGCACACGATAAAACCTCGTTATCATCGGCTAAACACAGTACATATTTACAGTAAAATACATTGACTACGATTAAACAAATAAAATCTTTAATAAGGATTTTTACCGTGTCTTCAACTGTATAGAATCCTGATGAAGTACGACCACCTTCTATATATGTAATACCAGACTCAAAAAGCATAAGAAATTCATCTGACTCGTCAGCTTGTTCTTCCCTTATTGTTCGACATTGAGCACCAAGAAAATTACGTAAATTTACAGCGTGGATAGCTGCGCATGCTCGTTTGTCCAGCTTTAATACAGAAACAAAAGTCATGTGTGAAGACAAAATCAAGATGACAGTGAAATAATATTAAACTGTTTGTATAAAAATATATACTGTAGCTTTGTCGCCAATCCAAAAATAAATCGCCCACACCAAAGATCCGCTGTCATCAATACTAGTTTTTAGAACAATGTAACAATCTCCTTCATAAAATTTACCATGAGCAACTTCTTCTATCTGATTTGGCAGAAAGTTCTCAATTTCCCAAACTGCTAACCCTGGCGTCCGACCAGCATCGTCGTCAAAGAATTCGGAATAATCAAGTGGAGGCTTTTCCAAGGTTTCATCCCATCTCTTTGGTCTGCAAAATAACATAAATTTATTGTTTATGGTAGATGAAAAATTGCCAATATTTTTTAAACTAAGTAACTTACTTCAAGGACTCTGGTTTCTCATCTTCCAAACTACCATCTTTATTCTTTTCTTTTGCGATATCTTTCATACCCTATATATGAAGACAATATTAGTCTTAATAATAATTAATGGTAACTATATTAAGTAATTAAAATACCAACCTTTAATATTTTTGCTTGATCTTGGTCAGCTTCTTCTTGATCACGTCTTCGACGCAGCCGCATTTTTCTAGCAATAGGATCTTTGCTACTGTCTAAAAAAAGAAAAAATAATAACATTTTTCATAAATAATCGATTTTAAAACACAAAATTCGAATTAGTATAATATAATTATTTACTCACTGGCTGTCTGTGCTGGCGCTGGAATATTTGCACCCGCAAGACGTAATTGATGTTGTAGAGAAAAATCGATGTTATAAAATTCTATACCTGATCCTCTTTGCACTTCTGTTGGCTTTGGAGGCATTACTAAATTCGGATTGTCTCTTAAATCTAAACATTCTAAATCAGTAAGTAAATGTATTGCATCTGGTACAGTTATCAGTCTATTAGAAGTTAGAATGAGTTGTTTCAATGAACCGCATCTAAAATTTAAATTGTCATTTATAAATACATTTCTATAAAAAGTTAATATAAAAATATTGTCCAAAAAATATACCTGCAAAGACCTTCAGGAATCATTTCTAAGCGATTTTTTGCTGCAGAGAAAACCTGCAAGGATGAAAGTTTTCCAATCCCTGATGGAATTCCTTTGAAATCCAATTCATTGTCATTTAAATACAGTCTTCTTAAAGATGACATTTTGCAAAGAGAAACAGGTAATGCTGTTAAGTTATTTCTACAAAGACTCAAGGTTTCTAATTTTTGCCACATTTCTGAAAAGAGATGTTTAAAGATGCAGTTATATTTATTGTAAGTGCAAATAAAAAGAAAAGTGATCTATACCTATAGCAGTGGAAAGCTCAGTGATTTTATTATCACTCAAATTAAGACGGCGAAGATTTGGAAGAGAATAAAGAGCATCTGGAACCTTTGGTAGATCATTCTGAGAAAAATCTAATTCTTGTAAATTAGTTAAACTTTCTAAATTAGAAGGAATGTTGTTCAGTGTGCGTTGAGTATTGCGCATATTTAGAGTAGTTAAATTCATTAATGACGGTAATTGCCTACATAAAATTTATTTATTAATTAGATAAAAATTGTCAAGAAAATCCATTGATTTAATTTTGAAAATGAATGAGTCTTACCTTAACTGAAAATGACCAAGAGGATTGTGACTTAAATTTAATGTCTGTAGATTAGCCAATCTACGCGTCTGAGGCGGTAACGTTTCTAATTGATTGTGACTGAGGTCAAGAAATAGTAAATCAGTTAAATGGATGAATAGTGTGTTTGGTATTGCTTCAATGCTAAAAATAAAAACAAATGATTTACATTCAGACTCATTTGCAGAAGAAATTTGATGTTGCAAGATTACATCAATAAAGATAAAGCATATGAGTGTCTATCTTTGCTTTTAATACCACACAACTTACTGATTATGGCTCAAATTGAGATTTAACAATGAACGAGCTCTTTCAAGACCTTCTGGAACTTCACGCAAATTATTTTTACTGATATCAAGAGTAGTTAATTCTTCCAAATGAAAAAGTTCAGCTGGTATTCCACTGGTTTTTATATTATTGTTGCGTATATTTAAAGTCCTCAAACAATTCAATTCAGTTAGTTCACCATAAAGTTTTTCCAATTGATTTTTAGTGATTGACAAATGTTCCTATAACATTATATTAATTGGTTAATGATATAAAAAATAATTCAAAAATAAACAACTCAAATTTCAAGCTCACTACATAATCAATGGCTTTTAATATTAAAACAGTCTTTTTGATCTTACCAATTTTAATAGCTTTCCCATTTCTTCTGGAATCTCTGCTAAATTTGTTTTGTCTAACTTTAGCCATTGTATTCCGGTCATCAAACGAACTGATTCTGGAAACTTTCCTCCCTGAAAATATGAAAATTTATATAAACAAATGCTTAAATTTTTTTAATTATTTAATACATGCCAATTTTTTTACATTATTTTAAAACAAAGACTTTTTAAGTGAAAATTTAAAGAAAATTATTTAAAAATAGTAAATTAATGAAAAAATGTTTTGAATGTTAAAAATAGTTTTATGATCCCATCATTATGATTTCTTCATCAATAGAATGAATTGAAAGACAAAAATGGAATAATCAAGGACACAAAAAGCACTTACTCCAAAATCATTTTTGCTAAAGTCCACTCCACGGACAAAAGGAAGGACACCAGTATTGGCCATTTTTTATACTTCAGATACAACTAACAAATAAAATCATACTATGCACAAAAAAGCTAAGCTCATCCAATTTGTGTTAATGAAGCAATTTTCAAAATATTTTCTATCTAGCAGAAGGTTAGGTCGTGTATCATGTAAACTACGCGAAATCCACGATTGCCAGACCAAGAAGGTCGCAATCATGAGCAGAATGCAGTTTTTCTACTCGTGGAAATGCAAAGAATTAGTCACTGCGCGTTATATTTTTAATCTTCTACGAGTAGTCATCGAAATCCGTGCTCCAAAATAGAAAGAGACAACTAGCACGAATTTCTCATTCCATCTCTCAAATCGACGTTATGAAGTTAGCTAATGATTCCATTTCACATTGTTAACAGTGTTGACGCTATTCGTTTCGACTTTCGATTTCAACTTTCAAGAATTTCAAGTTTTAAGAATTAGATTGAATCGACTTTAACAGGTTTCTCAACTAAATAGTCATTAAAATTGAAAACAAAAATCTAAAGTTTGTTTTAGCGAGCAACGGTCAGTTCAACGATAAATGTTTTATTTTCATTGTTTTCTACGTTATTTTAGTTAAATTTTGCATTGTTATAATCATGAGCAGTATTGACGATTCTAGTTTAATATCAGGTAATTATTTTTAATTGTGAAATTTGTACGTTAAACGTCTAGAGCAGGTTATACACAATTCTTTGTTTCTATATTGATATACAGAATAAATATTATATCTACTGTTGTATTACATAAAAAATTTAATTAATTTTTTTATTTTTTGAAATATTAGGTATATCCAATATATCCCGGATTTCTAAAGTACACAGTTCTACATCTACATTTTCTAAATTTGATTCTACTTTCAACATTTTTGAATGGCAGAGTAAAAGTTTTGCCACAGATAAGGAGAAACTAGATTTAAGAAAAGTTCCAGAATCAACAAAAACATACAAAGCTCTTAGTTCTTGTGAAGAGATTTCCTGTGATTATGCAAAACTCAAGCTTATTTATGATTGCCTTAAAGAAATAATTTATAGTGAAAATCTTTCAATTAATCCAAACATAATAAAAAAATTGAATGAACTTTTAATCACTCATGAAGTTAAAAAATATTTACATTTGCCAAATGAATCAAAAGAACATAAAGAAGAACTGACCTTATTAGGTATTATAGATTTAGTAAAATATGATTTTAGTTATCAAGAACAATTAGATATTAAAAGCTGTTTGGAAAACAAATTGCGTGAGAAAATACATAGCTTCATCTCAATGTAATACCATTATTATTTCTACCTATATTAATTTTTTTTCACATAAACTATACTAAGTCATTTTATTTTTAAGGTATAATAATATTTCTGGTTCCACTGTAAAAGAAATTTTAAAATCTAATGAATCATTACTCCGTTCTCGATTCCATCAAAAAGGTGAATTGGAACCTATGCATTGGAAAGACAAAATAGATGAAGTATGTATTGAGTATAAAAGAGATCTACTATATTGTCAAAAAATGATAAGCCAATGGAAAAATCTGAAAGAAAAAGTTCATGAACGAAATTTCAAGAAATCAGAGAACTTTTTGCTTCGAGCAGAAGTAGCAGAACTGAAAGCTATTATTACCAAACTATCTTGTACTAAGCGAATGTTCACAGAAACTCCAGCAACTGTTGATGCTTTTAAAATACTTAATACCAGTTTAGATGAAAAAATTGCCTATGTCTCTGAAGAGATTACGGAAAAAATAGAGCAGAAAAAAGCATATGATACCTTAAGTAGTACAGAATATGATGAAATATTAAGAAAATATTTGGAAATTTCTCATGTCATTAAAAAGAAGAAATGTTTATTAGATCAATTATAAATAGCATTAAAGACTGTACTGTACATTCTGAAAGTTCTACAAAATGATTTTATTTATGTAAGTAATTTTAAACTAACTTTTACATTTTTAATACAGAAAGTAAAGATAATGGCGTATTAAATGATTATTTTATAAAAAAATGAACTAGAGCTTAAATAGATTTAAGTCAGTCATAAATATTAGAAAAGTGTATTATATAAAAAAAATTTTAATTATTGATTTCATAATAAAAGAAATCTCTATTTCTTAGCCACTTAATAATTGTTTTAATTTGTTTAGTTTTTTTCTTTAATTCATAATTGTGCTGATTAGAAGATAGATAAAGAATAGTTTTCCCATAAGAATTGATAAAAAATATTAAAGTACAGTATTAAAATACAATATTAAAAGTAATTAAATTGATGTGATTAGGATTTTCCGCATTTATGCCTTAATTCAAAATTCAAAATGGATCATAAAGAATCTGATAATTTAATCTATTTAATTTATTTACATTTTTATGTGTGAATATAAAATAGAATATTTACAAATTAAAATACTATTATTTGATCACTTTGGTGTATAATTTTTCACTAAGTAGACTTTAGAGGTTCAGAAGGTTTGTAACCTGTCCACTTTCGATAAGTTCTATTCATTGAATTTTCAACAAGCAAATCTATTGGATGAATTATTAAAGGTATCGAAGCAAGTCCTATCATAGTCGAGATCCAAGGACTTCGTAACATAGCTTTGTTAGATTTTTTTTGTATATATCTAACAGTAGCGCACAATCTATTGATTGTTATTCCTGGAATAATGACACTTGCAAACCCTTGCCACAATAAGGTGTCAGAAGTTGAAAGCAGCAATTGTTTTATTTTGTTAGATGAATTATCTTCCTAAAAATAATATATTTAGAATTCAATAAATACTGCTTTGAATAAAATTTGTCTTATAGTGTAGTATATATACATTATAGACATGTATCCCTTTATGAATCGTATCCGCAAAGACATATCCACATGCAGCAACATAACTTGACCACACTACAGATTTAGGAACAATACTTCGAAATGCTTCTCCAACTTCATTAGTATAGCCTATACATCACATAAATAGTGGATAAAAACTCAGTAGGTGTTTGTTAAAATTAAAGTAGTTACACTGTCATTCATTTTTAATTAAGCATGCAATGTTAAAGCACCGTCAGTCTATGATACAAAAGAATTCATGTAGCTTATTACCTAGATATCTTATGTACGTATCTCGAAAAATATCGATTTCAGGTTGTTTAACGTCAGTCATCATGTCGATATTTATTTTCAAATACTTAGTGCGTATCATAAAATCACGTCACTACGTTCAGTGTTCGATTTCGATCCACGTGTGATTTAATATTTAATGTTTGAGTTTTTGCACATACAATGGAGCAACTAATGAGGTCACTATACACTATGAGTATAGGTATCGTGACATCAATACATCACCAAACAATTCCCATGACAATTATGGTTTCAACCACGAACTAGACATTACAAAAGATGATACAATTGAATTTAAAAAGTATGTATAACATTGTAACTATTGTTATTATCAATGTAACAATATTTTATTGACATGAATTATCATTTTTCCAACTATTAAATTCATATTTATTATAAAGAGGAACAAGAATAGTAGCTTTATTTGTTAAATTCAAAACAGGTTACAGTATATCATATCAGTAACAATCTGTCAAAAAAACTAAAAATTTAAAAAAACCAACCAAACTAAAAAAGTAGCAAACTGCTTAGCAGTGCAATTGTTCTTTGCTTAACAATTAAGCAACACACAGCAATATATATATTTACAATGTTTTTATGTTAAATTCATTATGTCTGGATTGCATAAAAATTTCAAAATTATACATTTAAGTAACTCAATATTTAAGAACAATGCGTGAAACATCCATACTTGTGTGTATTTACATAATCTAGTATTTGTAATTTGTTTCAATTTACAAGACAAAGTTGTAAAAAAAATTTTCCAACCATGCTTATTCAATTGATATGTCAAGAAAGTGATAGTTTATAAATAATTATTCTACCAAAAAAATCTGTACTACTATCAAAAATTATTTTAAATGCACTAGCTTTTTTGCTAAAATCTAAATTAAAAGTTTGAAGCAAATTTATATCTTCTGGAAAAATGTCTTGAATATAATCTAAATTCTTCAAATCTGAACCAGCTTCTATCCAGCATTTTTTCCCAGCAAATCCTCCTTGAAATTGAATTTTTATGCAAGACAATTCTACTTCTTGATCAAATTTTATGAATACCCATTGTGGACTTCCCTAAAAATAATATTAATAATTATAAGAATGTAATATTTATATGAAATGATAATTTTATAAAATAATCACAATTACAGAGTCAGAATTCCAACATGTTTCACTTTCATCGTCAAACATAAATTGTTTTCCATAAGATTTCACGTTTTTATTTAATACAGAACTCACTCTAAAAGCAAAAAATTCAAAACCTTAAATTACAAGTAAAAAGTGTAATTGTTATATATACAGAAATTGAATACTACGTTGGTTAGATTTTTCTTATTAACACAGATGCATCAGATACATTTCGACAGTACTCACCGGCATTCGAATTTTTGTTTGGCTAATTGACACGCCATCGTGTGTTATTTTGGAATAATACTTCTGATATTCAATGAATGACGTATTATGCATATATATAATTGGAAATTGGAATTTTGTTTTTTTGACTCCTTACCGTGAGCCACGATTCACTGATCTTTATCGTAATTATGGTTTTTCTACAATTACTAGCAATTTACAAAAAATTAGAACCAATAACCTATAAATATATTACAAAGGGTAAAAAGTTGTTGAATTAAATAAATGTCGTATAAATTTAAAGTTTAAAAAACTATACTTTAAATTAAAATCACCTCGAGTTTCACTACTATCTACTGAAGAATAAAAAACATTAATAACCACGTATCATGTTTTTGTTTACATTTGCAATTGTTATTGCAATATATGCGACTACAAGCACCGTGCCGCGTGCATCGCTTAGGCCCCGGTCCAATGGATGCGGACGGATACGGACGCGAATCGCAACTGCAGTAACATCACTAAAAATATCTAGTTCGATTATTTAGTACCAACACTACCGGTAGTGAGTAAAAGTGACTGTTGTTTAAAACTATAGCGCCGAACGTACCACATTTAATGTTCAAATGTCAGGTCTACAATTTACTTTTCAAATTCTCATAAATATTGCTTATTGATGAGTATGCTAATGTAAAAAAAGTTTTTGGGATGATTAATACATATCATTTATATAAATTTTTTTCTTCTTCTTCTCGTATATTCAAGTACTTCCATAAAATTAAGGACTAATTCCACTAATTGTAGTTGAAAGTCTATCAATTCTCTATCATTTGCCATCTTATAGACTGCAATAATGTAAAGGTTAGATAGGCGTTCATTAAATGTGGTATGTATGTACCTATGGGACCGGGGCCTTAGCAGTTATATGCAAAATGCAGCATCTCTCGCAACGGCAGCGCTGCCAAGTGACTGGACGGCTAAACACACTTGACAGAGGTCTGTGCCAGTGGGTACTTTTTATGAAAATATTTATTTAATTATATATTTTTCGCTATACTTATTATATCAATTAAATAGTAAGGTCATATATATAACATCATTAACAATTGCTTAAAGCTTATGTTAACTTTTGTATGTTTCATTCATATGTATGTTTTAATTAACATTTTAATAATTAAATTGCTTTATAAGAATATTTACAGTAAAGATTGAAATAGTTATTTAAACAGCAATTTTTGTACATAATTTTTGACTACCGGTTGCCAACAACACGGATCTCCACTATGACCCTACCACCCTTATAGCGACGTGTCTAGCCAGGTGACTCGTTTCTGGTATAGCTACTGTAACCCTGACAATTTCCTAAATTATTTAATTCGTAAATTCAAACAAATAGAGAAGCTTAAGAATAACATTTAAAACCAAAGAAATTTCAATTGATTATTTATACTGATGCCCGCTGTATGCTGGATTGTCACCCCCAGGTTTAGGCTACGTACGGAGAGAAAGCCAGATTAAAACAAGTTCTGTGATTTGATACTGTGTTATATGTGATATGTAGTGCTTAAAATATCATTAGTGCATTAATAGACACGTTAATGTAAGAAATAGGGCATCATTGAAATAGAAATGTAACGATTACGATGCCGGGAAAGTGGACTTTATCCATCCAATTAGAGTAGTACCCGTCTTAGCAATGGAACGCTAAAATACACAGCAGTCGGCGTTCACTTTAATAGTTGTGCCGGATCCATTACGAGCCTAGCCGTATGATGAGGGAAAAAACTCCGATTTCAAGCATACATTAGTGTCGAGACATTTTTAAAATGTTGAAAAAATTACTTCACACTATAGTAGCCAGCTGTGCTTCCAATTTCGTTGGTTTCTTAGCACCATTGGTCATTCCACCCCTACACATTATGTCCATTTATCGTTTTTGGAAAGGTTTTGCAAGAGAAGTAGACAAGCAATATTGCTCATGTTCTTGTTGGGACACGGTCTTCAAAGGTATGCTTTTATACATTGCTTGTTTCTCTTATTTTTAAAACACAAATTCTTTTTAATACCCGCTGTTTCTTCTCCTTTTTTTTCAAACATTTTATTTTAGTAGTAATAATTTTCAAAAATTGCACACTCTATAAGTTTTAATAAAAAACCTCCTTGAAATTTATAATAAAAATATTTTTTATTTTACGAAATGACTATCGCTAAAAATAGTATAAGGTTTTTATATTAAAAACAAAGTAAAATACACATGTGATTATATTTTTTTCGGTTGTAGCGATCAACCAACAAAACGTATTTAATATTTTTTAAATACATGATCTTTTTAATAATAGATATACGAATTATAGTTTGTTTTTCGTTGCACAAAATTAATAATTATGTTAATCTTTTCTGTACGCAGGATCCTACGAGTCCGGTATTGCTTCGTATAAACATATGTATTTCAATGCCACGACAAATATGCTGAAGATCTGGGCAATAGCGGTCTTTGGAATTATTATTTTTTACGAGACTGTTAAGCATTTAACGTGGTTAGCATTTCATAAGAGACTTCGATGGAAAATGTTTGTACTTTTTGTGAGTGCATTTTTTTCTCATTATTACTCCTGGTGGGTTTACATCAACTATTGGAACGACGAATTTTACTCTCAATGGTATCATCAGTTATTTTTTTCCGTAACTGAGATAATATCTACAATATTGGTTATTCATTTGGCCGACGAAAGTAATCCCGTGAAACGCAGGCAAGCTTTTGCAATAGTCAGTATTGCTCTTTTACATATTTTTGCTGGTGGATTAGATCAATTTGTCACGAATGTTGTCAGAGGCGAAGGCTACTCACATCAGGTAAATATTCATAATTTTTTATGTCTATTGTCGTTTAACGCGTTCACTACTTTTCTAAGTCACCTTGCATACAATCAATTATCATTTATTTATTTATTTATATAGATATGTCAAATAATTTAAAAAGTCTCAAATGAATATTGTCATAAGATGACCATATATAGGGTATGTGATTTCTGAGGTAAGATCCATATCGGGAACAAGCCTCGGGACAAGAGACCAGTGGAGGGGGGTCATTGCATTTAAAATAAATTTTGATATTTACAGTCTTTTAATTCACTTATATATACTTACTTTTGACTAACTATTTCTGATCTGTTGCAGGTTGTTCGAGATCTTGGTTTTATGATTCCCGACATACTTCATGTAATTATTCCATTATGTTCATTGGAATTTAAGAGTTCTCGGCTCTTACCTGGAACTAGCTTCCGAGATCCATATCTTAAACTAGATATTTTCTATCTGATTAGTTCAGTAATTTTTGGTCTTTGTTTGTATTCAGTTTTATGATTGAGTAACTTTTCGATTGTATCACAAAAAATTTACTTTCAATAATGTAATCAAGTGCTTTGTTTTCATTTCATTACTTTAAACATCTTAACTGATGCGACTTTCAATTCGTGAACGAATTAACAACATGATAAATTTTCAAGCGAGTTATACTATTGTTAAATATAATTACTTATTTATTTTTGCAGACTATTTGATTTTTTCCAAGTTTTCGGAATGGAATTCCATTATATAGATTTTTGGAGCTTTATTAAGTCATGATGTCATGGAGGACAAGCTTAATTGCAAACTTTGCCAAAACCTTGTACATACGTATAAAACATATCGATTATCAGTTAAGGTGTTTAATAGTTACTTAAATTGCGTAATCTGCTTAGAGATTGAAACCATCAAAAAACGATAACAACATAAGCGCATAATAATAGAAAATCAAATCACTTCCGGAATCCCGAATTCCTTAGTTACATTAGCATATTATGAACATTACAAAACCATTTAGATATCTTAAACTTAGATTAATATTGACAAATAAAATTAACAATGTAGAATCAATGTCTTTCTATATTCTAGATGAATACATATTCAGATATTTTTTCAATCTGTTCTTACGATGAAAAAATCGCAGTAATGGATAAGATAATTTCCTGAAATTGTCTTGTTTTCAATATGTCTTTACCCTTCTATTTTGATATATAATCTCTAACACTAATCCATGAACCGGATTAAAGAGTTGGATAATTTTAATTAGATGCTCTGCATGTGAAGCGTAATATTTTTCTTATACGATGCTTATTATCATTTTTATGATGATGTGTTTTGATTTCCAGTTTTTTTTATTATTTATTTCTCTATACTCTTGTTAAGTTTTCAAATGATTTGCAATAACTTTTATAATCAAATTCATACGAAATTCTCTTTAATTTCATCGAAGGCCTAATGCGTTTTAATAAATACGAAAATAATAGTAAGAAATCATGTTCACTTAAACATTTTTCTATAAGTACAACTGCGCAGAATCAAAGTAATATATACATATTCGTTATCACATCAGTAAAATAAATATCATTTTAAATTCTAATGAAATGTCTACATAAATGCAATGATTTTACATGCTATATAGACTGATATGATAAATTCATAAGAATTCAAAGTACACTTTTAATAATACATTTTCAATTATTTGTATATAAAGTTTAAATATACAATATTGTTAATGAAAAAGTACAACAAATGGATTTTACTTTGAATCAATAAAAAGTATAAACAAAATCAAATCTAACGATTTTTATTGACAGATTACTATGCAAGTATGGAAAAGTGATTTTTTTCTTGTGTGAAATGAACGTTAATGTAAAACAGGATTAGAATCTCTTAATCGTGCATCGTACTGAATATTTTAATGCGATGCCTTTCACGCAATTTATATACTCTCCATGCACTATTAAGAAAATTATTTATAAGAAATAATTTTTAATTATTGTAGATATTGTTGACTTAATAAACAATTATTTGTATATAAATTTAAAAGCAATTACATTCACTAACTTATCAGCTTGTATATTGGCTACAATTTGATTACAAAGAAAAGTTATATGTTTTGCATGTGACCTGGATAGCTACTTGAACAAAACTATTTTTTTAAACAATAATTCTTTATTTTTTAATATTCCTTACATACTATCTTATATATTAAATTTATTCTACTTGCACATACTCAGTATTGAAGGAGCTCGTGCCTAGATGTTTCATAAATGTTAGAAAAAATCTATAATGAGGTCTGTACACTGCTTGTCAATCTTTGTTATCTTTTAATATCCTAATAAGTCTTGAGTAATTATTGAAAGTGCTAATCAATTCGTTCACTATCTTAGGATATTTCTTAGGGAACTTTAGTTATGGTATTTCATTAAGTACTGCTAAAGAGCATAATAAGTTCAGCAAATATTTATTATGCATCGCTTAAGATATTCTTACAAGCATGAATGTTATTTTTTTTTAAGATTAACAAATATAAAGAGAAATTAATTTTTATTCTGCTCATATTGACTTATTAACCTGAGAGCTTTCAGGTTAGGAACAAATAGACTCACCTATCAAACTTACTTACTCACATAAACTGCATTGAACAAATGATTGGAATGAGATAATTTATCGAAAATCTAATTGTACTTGCCATATCAACAAATTTTTATGAAAATGCACCATAATTTGATTTATTTGTAGGTATAATTGTTTTCGTAACAAATGCAACCACATTATGTAAACATAATAATTAAGGCGCGATCGCAAATAGCGTCACAATTCGACAAATGCTCCCATGTGAGAGCAGCTTTACAGAGATTTATCTTCTCTCTTCTATTCACGTTTTAGTATACTTATATCTTCTGAGGGTACTTTTATATAATCGACCACTTGCTCTCTACTTTATGTTAGAAAAATAATTGCACAATCTATAGTATTCATTGCCGTGACAACGACAATCAAATTATTCAATTGCGCTGCTTGTATTTCATGCATTTTGTCAATTCTTATTAATAATATGATAAAAATCTTATATAACCACAATTTTTCATTACGGAACAAGTGCGCAAAGCAGTCATCAGGCTCATCATTGTAGAAGCAGCTTGCGAGTTCACGAGAGTCTCTCTGCACACGCGTGGTGACTCGTGAGAGGGCTATACCTATCTGATTGCGCTTTTCTCTTTTTCCTTGCTGTTCTCACAGCGTGTAGCAGGCAAAAGTTTTTCCGAATCTTCTGAGGAAAAATTAAGAGATCGGTGATAACCGTGATAAGCAGGAAAATACGAGACAACCTAATCGGTTTATATGGCTACCATCACCGAGGAACCGTCCGAGCAATTGGACAGCGGCATGGGTAGCAGCGATGCTCGATCACCCGAAATCAAGTCTTTACTACCAGACGACGATGAGGAAGACGATGAGGTTTGATTTTCTAGTTGTTTTATTCATTTTTCCAATGATGTTATTACATCAGATCTAAGCTATTTCTCTTTTCAATAAACTTATTTTTTTAAGTTATTGAATATTACTTTGATAGATTGGAGATGACCTGTTATAATTATCTGATTTTACAATTTTATTAATGAAAGTTTGGTTGATAATTGACTCATGCTGTTAAATTTGTTATCATTAAAATGAGTGTCTTTGAATTTATTAAAGACAATGATTCATTAAATTTTTATAGTACTTATTATTTCAAATTTTTTTATTACCGTATATTAATATAATAGTAAATGAAAATCTAGTCAAGTCTGAATGTTTCTTTGTAGGATGAAACCATTATTGAGAGATTAGTTGGGCTTACAGAAATGTTCCCGCAACCAGTGAGGAATATGACCTATAATACAGCCATTGGCGTTAAGAAATGTATGAAAGGTGAGTTGTAATGAAACGGTATTGTTTTAACTAAAACCTAATTTTTCAAATATCTTCAGGTTCCCTAATTATGTAATTTAATTTTTATAGGTTTATATTCTCTTTCTTGCACTGCAACATGGTTATTCTTCAGTTCTTCTGCCATCTTATTTGCACCATTGATTTTTGAAATTGAACGTGCGCAAATGGAAGAAGCACAGCGTAACCAACAGAAACAAGTCTTACTTGGACCAAGTTCAGCCATGTCAGGACCCCCTGGTCCTGGTGGTTTTCCTATGGCTCCACCCATTCAAAGATAATTTTTAAACTGAAGCATTTACAAGCAACAATATAAAGTTGTCTTGCAACATTATTGCATTGTCAAATTAAGCATTAACTCAATATTCACAAATGTCTTACAACAGATACTATCATGTGAATCTAGAGTACCTTTAAAGTGTTTTAGTAATAAAAATCTGTTATTAGTGCTGAGTTTTTAAATTGTGTAAAATATAGTAGTAATCATTAATCACCAAAAATCATAGTGTTATGCCTATTACATATATGAAACATTACTGAAGTTTGTGAAAACACATTGACTGAAGTTATCAGCTTTGTAAATTTTTTGCACATACATACTATCCCATTATTGCATTGTCCAATTGAACAAGTTTCCTTCAAGTATCTGTTTCTATTATTTTATTTACAGACATGACAATTATCGTCCATAGATATACTTGTAATCTAACAAAATTTAACACTTCGTGTACACATGTTAAGATTGCATTATTTTGCATAGTTAAATAATTTTGTATATCATTTGATGTTAAAACTTATTACGAGTAACAATAAAAAGTATAAAAGGGATATGGAATTTTAATTGCATATTTAAAAATACTTAAATATATTTCTTTCTCTCTGAAACAGCGACTTTTTACATGTTTTCAGTTCAATAGCGAACTAATAACGACAAGAAATTCGAAAATTCATTACATTCTTTAAATAATAGAGTAACTACTTATTAAAATGGATCAGGTTTCAATTTTGTTAGTCTGACTTGTTTGATTCAATCAATCCTTGACTGATTTATCAAGCTTTAAAAAACCGTACAACTCTTACAACATACTGTCTACATATTGGACATTCTGACATTTGTTTTCCACAATTAATACAACATGCCATGTGACCACATTCTAAAATTACACACTCTATTGGGGCATCTAAGCAAATTTTACAAAGTACATCTTCATCTGCAGTTTCAATTCCTGAAAGAAATACCATTTTATTATGAATCTTAAAAAGATTTTAAAGCAAAAATATATATTAATCATTGCAAAAATGTTATTTTCGTAAATTACAGTGTTGTCATAGTACCTGTTCTAGATCTTTGATATTCTTCCCACAATCTGCTTGCTCTAGCCAATAATTCACATCTTTCAACGCAACCTTTGTAATCTACTCTATTTGCACTTAATAAATCTTTAAGTTGTTTTACAGTTAATGATTCTAACACTGCAGCTTCCTTTATATCTGCTAGTTTTACAATGCCAGTCCACTATAAAAATAAGATAACTTTAGTAGAGATCTCATTTGTTTATTTAAGGGGACCAGAGGGTGTTGCGTAGTGAAAAATTAACACTTTGTTTATTGCCGCGTAGAAATCATTCTACTGAAGATATCGATGTAGGACTTTTTTCAGCTGAAAGTATTCTATATAAGCTTTCATTTTCTTTGTTATAAGTTCCAGAATAATCATTGTACACCTAATATGGACACAACAAAGACCAAGCTCTATTTTTCAAAAAATGGGGCTTTGCCACGCCTTTCTGAACGCCAGAGTGGACAAAAATCGTTTTGTGAGAGCTCATTTTTTTTGTTATGAACCGGACTACAGAATGAGCGGAGCACTTTTCTAAAAAAGATAATTCTTCCTATTTTTTGAGGATAATTTGCAAAAAAAATTTTTTTGAAAAATTAAAATTTCATATATTGGCTCAAAAAAATAGGAAGAATTATCTTTTTTATAAAAGTGCTCCGCTCATTCTGTAGTCCGGTTCATAACAAAAAAAATGAGCTCTCACAAAACGATTTTTGTCCACTCTGGCGTTCAGAAAGGCGTGGCAAAGCCCCATTTTTTGAAAAATAGAGCTTGGTCTTTGTTGTGTCCATATTAGGTGTACAATGATTATTCTGGAACTTATAACAAAGAAAATGAAAGCTTATATAGAATACTTTCAGCTGAAAAAAGTCCTACATCGATATCTTCAGTAGAATGATTTCTACGCGGCAATAAACAAAGTGTTAATTTTTCACTACGAAACACCCTCTGGTCCCCTTAAGCTAAACATGAAATAAATCAATGAAATACCGTATGTATTTCTGTGAACATTTCAGTGTGCTCTACTGGAGGCATTTCTTGAACTTCCTCTTGTTCAGTTATCACAGGTTCAGGTCCTCCATTTACATTGTCATCATTTTCCAACACTTCTATAATTTCTACATTATGTTCAACACTAACTGCTGATGCTTCTTGAACTTCTTCAGGAGTAGTTACTTCGCTAACTTCTGGTGGTCTATCAATAACTTGAGGACTTCTAGACCTACGAGTAGGTGAGTCATTGAGAATTGTAGCCTGATTTGATTCCCTGAATATAAAGAAAATAACATTAAAAAATTGAAAATAACTATAAAAATGGAAAATCAGCTCATTGCTTATATATACAGCTCATTATTAGATTCTGTTCCACTGTTTTGAAGAGTATTTTCATCCTGGTTTTGTGGTGCTGATTCCATTGGGTTTATTGTTTGCTGATTATGTGATATTGGGTCTGTTCTATTTTCTCTTGGTGGATTATGCGGTGTATTTTCCAGTCTTTCGTTTGATCTTGGATCAGTTCCATTAGCGAAAATAATTAGTAGGTTTACTAAGTCTTCTTTTTCTGAAATATTGAAACAGATTTTTAATGAATTCTTGTGCTAAAATGTTATAATTATATTTGTTATAATGATAATAATTCAATCTATGTACATACCTATACATCCTCTAATAGACACTTTTTTTGCTATGAGATATTGTCTTAGATATTTAGAACTCATTTTGAGTACCTGACTTTTGATAAGGGGCCTTCGAGAAAGCATACTGCAATTGTCACAGCTCAATATTCTGTCAAACCTTCTTATGACACATTCTGTACAAAAATATCGCAAACAATCCATGCATTGTTTCTGAAAGTGATTAATACATTAATAGTTATAACAGTTAAATTGGACTACAACAGACTGACTTGATAATACAAATTTGAAAAGCATTTCAATAGATAACTAAATCATTTAAACACTCACTTTTCTTTTGAAAATTGTAAACTTGATAGCACAAGCCTCACAAGCCATCTCGACATGAATATTCAAGTAATAAAATCGGAATATTCCAAATAATTGTCTGCATCGAGGTTAGCTTGCGGGTAAACGGTAATTTGGAATGTTTTTCATCTGATTGTTTGTATGGCTTTTCCACACACAACTAAGCGTAAATCCCGAAGAGGTTGCAATCGAAGCTCGATCAGCGAAATCGAATCGACAAAATCCAGAGAATTCTCCGTAGCGTGTTATTGCAGATAATGAGCTACAATACTGCAGTCATAACTTTCTAAGTTATCACAGACTGATTGATTTGTGAGGAACGTCACATTAAACTGAAATTGAAGATGACGACACTTCACTGATAAAATTTCGTAGGTATACACAGACAACTCTCACGGTCGCGGTCGCTCTTGAATTGTTATTACGATCCATACATATAGTCTTTTTTTTCACCTGCCTTAGCTTTTATCTCGACGAGATCACTCCCTATAATTTCTCCCGTTATATACCGTACGTAAAATTTGTGTTCACCACATTCAAGGACCACTCAATTCGATCTATTTAGTAACCGCTTGCATTTAGATTGATTCTCGTGTAAATATTATTTAATAATAATCATTGTTCTAGTCGTCTTGTCTTTGTAATGCAACGTCTTACACATAGATACAGCGTGAAAGTGATGAATGCATTCGGTGGTTTTCTGATATACATGTATACGCTTGTTTCATGCATTTGATGCGCGCACATGCGCAAGGAAAATTACATCCGTATTGTAAAAAACGCTTCTGAAGTGTACATCTCGCATTAGAGAATAAGTAGATTAAATTTAAATTTAATGCAATAATTTATACAACAATTTTTCTTCTAAACTTATCATTTCATCTATAATTATATACTTTACGAATGAAATAATTTAATTGTATGAAAAAACCAATTGAAAATAGATTCAAATACTAAAATACTACTATTTATATTATTTTATAACTACTATTTATTATTGGTAAAGGTTATTAAAAATATGAAGGTTAAAATAATGAAATCAGTGGCTGTGAATAACAAATGATTTATTATAAATAGATTTTAATTTTGAATGCTGAATAAATAATATATAGAAATTAATATTTCCTTCTTTTAATGATATCTGGTTTCCAGCTGATAGGATGAGTTTCCTCCGAAGCAGAATCATCTTCTTTGTACATCTTTACAGTTTTATCAGCTTCTGTTGTTATCATTCTAGTACCTGACATATCAAACGTTATACTGAATATGCCAGCTTCTGAGTCCATAGATCCAGGCTGAACTGGAGCTTGCAATCGTTGGAAATTATATCCTGTTCTCCAATCCCAGCAATACATACTTCCATTGTCTGCTCCAGAAACTAGCACACCATCTTCATTGGCAGCTAAACAATTTATAATGGCATTGTGACCAGAGAGATTCTGTATAAATTTACCATCTTCACTCTTCCATTGTTTAATATTATCTGGTGAAGCAGAAGCAAATGTATTTAGCGTAGGATGCAATACTACTGCTCTCACACTCTTTTTGTGGTTTGTTAGTGTAACTCTAGATTTTCCTGCTGCCAAGTCCCATAGTCTTATCGTACTGTCATGACTACCAGTAATAATTTGAGGATCATATACTTGGCAAACCACACTTGCCACTGTATTTGAATGACCAGTCAAAGTATGTACATTAGCTTTGGAACGCATATCCCAAACTCTAGCTGTGCAATCTCTACCAGATGTCACTAAAACATCTATAGTTGGATGTAGAGCCATTGAATATACTGCTGACAAGTGTCCATGGTAATGTCTAATTACTTTATTATATTCAAGATCCCAACACTTAACTTGTCGATCCTCACCACAAGAAAAAAGATATGGATGTCTTTGAGAGAATGCCAGTCCTCTTACACTACTGATATGTCCAGTCAAGGAAATTTTTAGCTTGCCTGAGGCAAGATCCCAAATTTTAATCACGCGATCTGCTGAGCCAGTTGCAAAAAACTCATTTCCAGGTTCTACTGCACAACAACGCACCCAACCAAGATGTCCACTGATTACTCTGTACAGTTTCCATGGTGCATGCCACTTTGGTTTAGCCATAGGCAATGGCTTTTTCACAGGATTCACAGGAGTAATGGTTTGTACAGCATTACTTTCTTGAACTGGAACAACAGACATTGATCCACTGTAATTGTCAGAGCTCTGTGTGTCATCCTCAATAGCAGATAGGTGTTCGTCATTGATCTTCTTTTTCTTTAATTCATTTAAGTTGACAGCGCTTAAAACAGTACCGTATGTATCTTTGGCCTTAATGGACATTTTAAATTTTTCAATCTCAGAATCGATTGGAGGCAAAATTCCTTGGTTTGTCAGAAAATTATCATGGGTCCTCTTTAATGAGCGAAACACTAAAGTGTGAACCGAGTGACGTTGTACATCCATTTTCAGAAAATTCTTTTTAAAACTCGGACGTAAAAATTAGTAATTATTCTTTAGACTTAAAGCTTATAAGTAAATTTCATTAATAAATTGTTTGAAATAGTTTGTTTGTTGAACTAGGTTAGAAAGCAGAATGATTCTTTTCATAACACGTGTCCAATGCAAACTAAAATTTATAAGTAAACTATAAATGAGCTCGAAAAGAGTAGTTCTTCGAGTTTTTTATACTACACGTCACATATTTCCATCAATATTGCCGATAACAATGCGATTGCAAAAAACTGCTAGTTAGGCAGGTAGCACACGTAAACTATGGTAAACGTAACCGCATGGTGGCGCTGTCAATTCACGGCACCCGAGTATGAATGACTGTTTATGTACCGAAGTAAAAGTCAAAAAGTGTTTTCAGAAAAACTCTGCGTCATTTATCTCTTGCACCTAATGATTGCACTATGATTTCGTTGTAGATCTGAGAACTTGGATGTAATTTTTAGAATTTTAATGAAGCGAGTATTTTTACTTTGAAATAATTGAATTATTGGACTAACTCTATTCATTATAACGGCTCCGCTAGGTGGTTTGTATTTTTCTCGAATGAAGTTTACACCCTACATTAATATTATTAATATTAACGGATTTTTTCATTAAATTTTTTTAATTAATTTTATTGTTACGTCATGAACATTAATTTTATTGATGTAAATGGATTTTTTTTGTCAATTCATCATAATGAATACCAGATATTTATAAATACCGTTGCTTAATGTTTGTATTTAAAAATCACTGCTTGAACATTGGTTATGACAGATGATAATACGACTTTCACTGACGCTCAGTTCATGAATAATTGATGGTGTCGAAAAGATGTAAGCAATTCTAGCGTCAAAAGTGTAAATAATATTAGTAATTACTTATCTGCTTCTGCAACTAATCAAAAGATCTAGGATTTATCATGTATAAATACCACATTCAAAAAGTGAAATGTCGCTACCTATTATATTCCCGATTATGTATCAGTAGATTTATACCGAAACACACTTTTATTGAGCTCATTTTCTACGTAGACAAATTCATAATAAAATTCTTGTACCCAAGACAAGTGTATAACTCGAACTTGATATCAGCTTCAAAAATCTTTATAAAAACGAATAATTGCATAATTGATGTTCTAGAGACAGACTGCGAATTTACAACCATTATTTGTTTAAATTCAGAGTGCTATTAAAACAAATAAAAGATATTACTCAAATTGTACTGGAATTAGTGTTGGTCAAGCCTATCAAACTAATGGCATTAACTCCCCTGTATTTATTCGCATCTCTATTTTCCTAATATTGTTAGAGAATTATGATATAACTTGAAAGTAAAATTTTACTGATTCAATCAGGCTAGCAAATTTTATTCATTAACCATTTCGATTATTACGATTCACGGTTGAGGTGCTACAAGAAACTTTCATTGTATCTGAACAACTGATTTATTTTTCAATCGATGACTATGATATAAAACTGCAGAGTAATAAATTAAATAAATGTACATTCTAATTCCATCATGATTTCTGTATCTTTTCGAAAAATGCGAAAACATTTAACAATTTTGAAATATGTCATATCGAGGAACATGAATTATTCGCTTAGGTTATAACGTATAAAATGCCTAATAGTGCTACTTGAATTTAACTATCGAGTAATATATTATTAGTTCGTGCAATTTGAAACAATTGCATTATTTCAACAAAACATAATCCACTCTTTGGAGCTAAAAAAAACAAAGTAACCATTATACACTTTGCTATAACTGATAAATGCCATTGCATAGACGCACGCGTATTTTATGGCATTTTCACGTTATCGTAAAAATTATTTTTGAATCTGCTTCGAGATCCTTTTTCTTTCAAAGTCAAGCGAAAAATGAACGCTAGAACAGATTTACTCCCGTTTTACACATCTCTTGATATGTAAAAAAAGACTGATCGACATCGATAGACTGTACACGTACCGACGCTTCTTTTTTCTCTCATTGATGTGTAAATCGTATGTTAACAAAGCAAAATCTCGCGTATTTTTTCATTATGATTATTTCACATGAAAAACAATTGGATCTCACGTAAAGATATATCAAACTGTTTATGTAAAATCGGAGTTGGTTGGTTTTCCTAATAACGTAAAGCAATAACAACAACGCTCGGTCGAGGCATCATATTCATCGAAAAGAAAATATAAGGCGATCGATATCGAAGCGCGCGCAATCACTGAAAAATCACGTCGACGAAATAAGCGCTTAACGCATAGCTTCGCTGTACCTATCCCGAACAGCCCGTACTCTCTCGAAAAAGAAATGCATTAAACCTCGTCATTTATACTGTTCGCTCGTTCGCCTCTTTTTCACACACCATAACTATCGTGCGCTTACATTTATACAAAATAAGCGTTTGCGCAAATCAGCGTTCACCATTCAAGCACGCTACATTGTGTTTTTCGATAGGAATAAAAAAGTCACGGCATTACAGGCTCTATGTACAATGCGCCACGAAAATACGAGAGAGGAATGAAGGGAAGGATCCTCGGCAATTAGGATAACGAGATTACGTTCGAGCCGCGCGATCACAGTTCAGTAACCCTTGCGCATATCTACTTAGCGCATAGCGTTCTACCGACCGGACACGACTGCTGCACGCACGAACAAACCAAGAGAAGAGGCTGCGCAATCTCGCTCGAGATGCGACGACGATACGAGACCTGCATACACGCTCGCTCGACGCGCAGAGCCTTGAGAATCGCCACGGTCACCGGAGCGCGCCGACGCGGCGAGCGAGTCGTCGAGCAGCCGGGCACCCGCGCGGCGAGCTCGCCACTACTTTTGTCAAGAGGAAACGGAGACGTCGAACCCGACGAGCGCCCGAGCTGACTAGACGAACGGACAAGACGGAGGGGGCCGCGAGCTTCGGCTCAGGCGGCTCCGGAAGCGATGGTCATGTTGAGACAGAGCTCGTGGTCGCGCACGTCGCCCCAGCCGCCGTTGCCCTTGCGCAGCTTCGTCTTCTTCGAGACCGAGGCGACGGTGAGGCTGAGCTGCGACGGGTACAGGCTGCTGCGTGCCGATCTCAGCACGTTCTGCACCTTCGCTATCACCGTCGTCGACTCGCAGTTGGCCTTCTTGTGGTGGACGCCGCTGAAATGTTCCGTTTCGGTTTGGTATCGGCGCCTAGTGTCGCGCGCGCTCAAGCGGATCCAGGCGACGGTCGCACGACTCGCTCTGCAGCCAATTCGGGCCGCCGGCGAAGCAACGATCCGCTCGAGCGAACGCGAGCGCGAAAGGGGCTGACAGTTACCATTCGCCAATGTGAAAAACGCGGGGCGCCCGCATCATCATGGTGATTAGGCCGGAGTCGAGCCGAGGCAGTATGCCGGCCCCGCGACTCGGCGAAAGACAGCTCTGAGCGATGTGCTGCAGACTCCAGTCCCAGTTGTAGTCGTCGTACGAGCAGAACTGCGCCGCGCACTTGCGTATCTTGCTCCAGGTAGCTCGATTGAAGGCCATCCCCATGTTGTGCTTGCTCGAGATCCATGGTATCACCTCCGCCTGTCGGTTTTCAAGCAATGCTCCCATTAGTTCTCGCTTTCATTTCTATTTTGTGAAAAGGTGCATATCTTACTTCCTTTTTTTTTTCATTTCGAATTATCGAGAACGTCATTGGATCTCTTTAAGATCGTTTTCACTTGTCGATTGACACTTCTCGAAATGCTATTCTGACAGTTATAAAACATGCACCTTTTCTTTATCGGGCTACTCTAATATTTTGAAAGTACTAAATTAATTAACAGAATTATTATGGTTTCGTAATTTACTGACGCGACATTCAATTTCACGTGATTATCGTCAATCGATAATCTAATTCAGCATACATGTAAATTGCTACTATTAACGAGGTAATTTATATGTAACATATACACGATCGGTCACACCTTGATTGTTGTTATGAAAAAACCGACACCAGACATATATTATACTTAAAACGGAACATGAAAACAAAGTCATGCAGAAATCGATTTCAGTTTTTACAACGGAGACAAATTACGAGACACGTGGGAATACTATCGGACATCAGCAATCTGACGTGTGGATGGATCTCCCAGTTCTTTCGCTACGAACGTAAATCTAAAGACATTTCCTTGCTCGTCGTAAAATTAATCATTTTCTACTCTAAATGTTGAAAAAAAGGAGCGTATTCTCTAAGAAGGGGAAATGAAACTATCCGACAAAGAAAAGTAAACGAGAAGGCAAAAAAGAACAGAAAAGAAAAGAGCGAGCATTTTGTGAAAAGAAAGACAACGCTGAAAATAAAAGAGTAAAACGGAAGAAACAGAGAAAAAGAGAACCGACGGAGGTTGGGTGGGAAAAAAAGTGAACCTTCTGGTAATGTTGATAGAGTCCGGGCAGAAGTTGATAAGCCCACGATGGTGCGACAACCTTGGCAAGCTGTTTGGGTGTAGCAGACGACGAGCCGCCCGGCAGCTCGTTTTTACCACTTGACTCCTGCTTGCCTTTCATGCCGCGCAGCAGTTCCTTCTGCATTATAGTATTCCACAGCAATTCAGTCCCACAAATACATTTATGCACAATATGTTTCTTTTTTTCTTGCATGCACTTTGATGCAAAGAGAAAAAAAAAAGAGAACGCAAAGCGGCCGTCGCCTATCTTTTGTTGCGTTGTCGCGCGATCAGCGTGCGTGCGTGCGTGCGTGCGTGCGCGTGCTATTTTTTTTACGATGGCCATCAGTGCGGAAAACTCGTCGGCAGTTGCAACTTTTACTCGCATTCGCACAGCCCAATTCGTTATTATTGATGTTTTAATGATATCCGGCAATTAGAGCGCTGGCAACGACGGTTGAATCGATCGATCGATCACCGTGCAAACGTTTTCTCAAGATTAGCGCAACGAGCTGTCGTGAATTCGTGGAAACGGATGCATTTTACAGACAATCAACGACACAAAGTCGGAGCACGGTAGCACGAGGTTGCATATAAGCAGCAGCAGCATCAGCAGCAGAACTATGTGCTCGATGGTTTCTTCTTGCAACTATCGCTGGCAAAGCTCAAAAATGACAAAGGCACAGCGTCCACTAAAGAGAGAGAGAGAGAGAGAGAGGGGGGGGGGAGTGAAAGCAAGTCGATCCGGTAGTTCGTGCCGTCGGTACGATAAGCAGCGTATCGGTGCAGCGGTGTTTGGAGGGTCGCGTTTCGCGAGATCGATATCACGTGCCAGCGTGTGCAGGGCTAATGGAAAGCGCGAGAGGGCGCCGAGTAGTCGTCCGGCGGGGGAAGGGCGGAGGGGTGTGCCCCCCTCGTGAAAATTGGCCGGGCGCGATCGATGGCGCGCTTGGCGTTTGTTCGGGGCGGCGGAGCGCGAGCGAGGCACAAGTGGCACATAAGCTCCGCGAGCTAGTCGCAGAGTCCGGAGCGCTCACCTTCTTGCTGAAGTCGGCGTAATAGTTGTAAGTCTTGAGGTAGGTGCCGAGGGACAGGACGTTGCAGCGCTCGCAGCTGTGCCGGCAGGTGCGCTCCATTAGCCGCAGCACGTGCAGAAAGTCCTCGGCCACGTAGTGGTCCTCCTCGAGGAACAGCACCATGCCCGTGTGATTGCGCGTCGCCGACAGCTGGTCGAACACGCGGTTGGCCTTCCACCACCAGTGGTGCTTGGTCTGCGTGAACTTGGCCTCGCGGTAGTGCCCGTACAGGTCCGGATGCTGGGCGTTGGTGCAGCCCAGGCTCAGAGCTCTGCGCCGACGACCAAGCCAAAACGCATTACTACTTCGGCCAGGCGAGATTGGCTCTTTCTCCGCGACCCGCGCCTCGATGCAACATCGAAGCGGCGTGCTTCGATCGACCGCATTTGCGTAATCCGCGGTGCGCAATGTTTGCTTTTTTTTTTCTCTTCTGCGGCTGCGTCTTACTCGAGCTCGCGGCTCTCAAGAGAGTAGGAATGACGGACTGTTCTAACAAGCTGACTCGCTATGTAAGAGCACGCAGCTCGCTTGTGACGAGCGATCGCAGCGCATAGCATCGCGTCGAGCTTGAGCGCCAGACGCAAGGTCGACCTCTCGAGATGCTGCCGATTTTTTCGAATTAGCAGAGTTTGCGATAGCGCGACAACGAGCCGCGACCGATCTGACGGCTAAAATGTTCCGGACGGTATTTAGACATTGGAGAACAATAGAATTAGTCCGTGCACCGTAAAATCGATAATTGGTCCTTGGCGCAGATGCGCTTACGAGGAACGAGTTTCCGGCAACGCTCGCGCAGGATGTACGCAGGCAGTGGCAGAGCCGTTGGAGATGCATCGATCGGCCGAAAGTCCGCCGAAACTCGCGGCAGACGCCAAGCTCCGCGACAGGGCGGTATACTCACTGTTCCTTGCGAATGTTCCTGGGGCAGTCGTTGGCGCTCTCGCCGGGGAAGGACCTGGGATGCGTCTGTATGCTGTACGGGTAGAATATCTGCATGACGCGGCAAAAGTCGACGTTTTGCACGAGGTAGTTGATGTCGGCGTTCCAGACGTCGTGGCTGAAGACGAGCAGCACCTGCTCGATGCCGCGCGCCTGCGCCAGCGAGATAATCAGGTGGCGCAGGTAGGTCAGTCGGTCGTGCACTTGGACGACGATGACGGGCGCGTCGCTGGCCAGCGGACCGAACGCCTCCTCGTTGTGCACGCGCTGCTCGGCGTTCGCGCGCTCGATCTGCCGCCGGATCTCGGCGATGTCGCGCTCGCTCAGCTCCTGCTGCGACGAGGTGCCGTTAGCCTGCGCGCCCAGTCCCGTGCCGTTGCCGCGACGCTCCTTCAGGAACCTAAACACAATAAGCGAGTCACCATCACCTTGCGCTCACTCACCTCCTTCACCCTCATCCTAACCAAACTCTCTTGTCCATTATCGAAATCCACGTGGATACATTTATCCATTGCAATGTCAGCTTCAATGCAAATTCGCCAAAAGTCAGCGTTTTCGCTTCTTCATTTCAATCGACCCGGTAAGTATTTTGTTCAATAAAAAGTATAAAACAATAAATAATGAATTCGATTCCTGTAGAAAGGTCCACGTATGCATGTGTCATTTTTAAGCGCCCAATAATAAGACTTTCTTCTATTCACTCAGGCTGCCATACATCAATATTTCGCAAGACATTTTCTGCTAGTTATCTTGCAAAAAGTTAACGAACTCTGATGAAAATATCGCTGTTTCGATTAAGCATTGCCGTCGAAACATTTCTGTCTGTAATCAGTTTCTTAGCTACGACGATAAAAAAAAAAAATAAAAACAAAACAAAAGAGGGAAAGAAAGGAAAAAAAGACCACAACAATTCGCGCTTATCGCAGCGGAAATAATTGGAAAATAAAACTAATGAATAAATCGCAGAGCCGAGCGCAACCGAGAAAAAGGAAAAAAAAAGATTGCGGCTGCGAGGCCTTGATACAAATAAACGCACCTGTCGTTACCGATCCACAACTTAATATTATTGCCGCGAGGCAGTTTATTACGTAAGGCTGCAGAGGAGAGGGGGGGGACTCGTTTCTTGCTCGCTCGCTCGCTCGCGGAACGAGAGAGAAAGAGCGCGGATCCGTACCTGTGCAGCTCCTGAGGCACGAGAGCGTAGAGGCTCTCGTTGACGACCGGCTGACTGGACCAGTCACGGCTCGTAAGGTTGATCACGTGCACTTGCAGCCAGAGGAACGTCGCCAGGAAGACGAACGCCAAGCTCCTCACCAGAAGACTCCGACTGGCCCGGCCTCCTCCGACCACTCCAACTGCCGGGCCTGTTTTGCACGCGCACACGCCTTGAGCGTTCAAGCCGCCGATCGCGCGCGCGCGTCTGCACTTTTCCGTGACTTTTGCTCGCGTCCAAGACTTTTGTCGCGGGCACCACGAGTGCGAGGGGTCGCTGTTCTCGCGACGGTCCCGTTTCGTCTTCGCATCGCCGTGCGTCTCGAGTGTGCAATGATTTTCGCCACCGTATTGCTCCCAACAACTTCGCCGCGGGGATCGACTCTCCCGGTAACGATCGGCTCAGGCGTCGCGCGCGATCCTATCCGTTTGATAACGCGCTTCGACTCGTGCGCTTCGCCCGATCGCCGTATATTATCGCTTCGTGTGCCGAAACATCGGTCGCCAGTCGGTGCTTCCGTTGCGCTCCGCGGCAAGAGTGCATTAGAGCCGACAATGAGCTCGGAATAATCGAGTTGTCGATGCGCGCAGATTGTCGTATACGCATCAATCTACGGAAGCTCGCTCGGACGAGAGATCAATGAACTCCGGCGCGGCCAACTCGAATTTCGTGCGGAACGACGCTAGAATTATATTATCAATTTTCGACGAACAAATTAATTGACGCCAGCCGATAAAACACCGTACGAGCGCCATTCGCCGTCGGCAAATAAAAGTATCATTTGGAAAGCATCGAGTGACGAGCGAGCTCCCGTATCATAAGCGTACACCGAGCCCCGCGGGGTCAATGCAGCCGCGTCGCGTCAGCGATATTTCTCTCTCTCTCTCTCTCTCTCTGCGCATGGCGTACGAGGCACGCGCACCGGCGATAAATCGCGTTGCGCGACAGCGCAAACAAAGTAGCTACAGTTTTTGCGCAAATACGCCCACGAAGCCAGATGCGCGCGCGCGCTCTCGTTGTATGATTCAGAAGCGCGCCTCGTTAAACATCAAAAGGCTAGAGAGCAGCGCGTACACGCCTTTGGTGATAGAAGCGCCCAGAGTGAGAAAGAAACATTCGGAGAGATCATGAGACGGCGGCTTGTCGACCAATGTGCGCGACCGTCTCGACGGTCCGACTCGCTAAATAATCTCGTTCCGTCCCTCTCTTTCGTCGAGTTTTCCATTGTCAACGCAAGCGCGGATGACTTTTTAATTCCACTCTTTTCGTTAGATCTCGCTAAATTCGACCGAGCACTCGTTCGTTTTGCTACGACTCATTTGACAAGTTATCTTGTTAGAACGAGTTCAAAATAGACTTTATCTAACAGCGGCTACTCGTTTGTGATGTTGGCCCAGAACTTTTCCAGATGCGCCGACGTATTATCGAGAAAATTACGTCGGTTGGAGAGATCTCGAACTCGAACGCTATCGAAACATAACGATTTCAACACCCTGTTAAATTAAAACGGCGTTCGATAATTGGTCGTCCCGACGATGCGTATGGAAAAGTTGGTGATTAGAGAGCTCGCACGGCGGGATGGCAGCAGTCGTGGTTAAAGAGAAAAAGAAAAAAGAAACGCCCTGACCACGCGACGTCGTTTGCAGAGACAAACGACACGCGACGCCCACGAACTCTGTGCACGCGCAGCTGACGCGAGAGGCGGAAAAAAAAAAAAATTCGTCTCGACCGAGTGGCGCTAATCACCGCGCCTGTTTCCAATCTATTTGCGTCTCTCTCTCTCTCGCGGATTTCCCGATGATTGCCCCGCGCGCTCCGCTCTTTTGCACGGATTATTTCGAGTCTGCTATTTGCACACTCCTTCGCCGACGGAAGTCGAAGCGCGGCTATGAAAAATGCAGACACGTTCCCCACTTTCGCAGGTTTTTTTGTTTTTTTTTTCTTTCGTTTTCTTCTTCTTACCTCTCATGCTGACCTTCCTAACTGGCGCTCCTGAAACACACGCACATGCACGAGTACAAAAGGAGCTCTGACAATGGGCTTTTGTTGGCGGATCAATTAGAGAACCGAGAATGAAGACTTCTTCTGCGACCGAACGCTAATTAGAAGCCCTCCGCATCATCAGCCGGGCTTCCTTTTTTTGTTCGTTCTCTCTCTCTCTCTCTCTCTCTCTCTCTCTCTCTCTCTCTTACGCGGCACGCGCCATTTACATATGAGAATGCACGGCTCGCGGTATGCCTTTTCTGCTCGTTCCAATTGGCTTTGCCTCGGCTCCGTTTCACTATCGCCGGTATTTCACCAAATTCGATAACGCGCTGCTTAATGGCCGTTTCGATAATTGCTATCGTCTCGCCGACGAAAATAGCGCGTCGTCGCCGCGAGCGCAAGAGCGCGCTCCGTTCGTGGGCTCACCTCAGAATGATTTTGTGCACCGGGCGATCCTCCATTATCCATCCAACCTGCAAGAAAAAAGAAAAATCAAGCGTTTGAAATTAAATCCGTAGCCGTTATTGCCGCGAGTTCGCGCGCGCGAGCCCGCGGATTTCATTCGCGCGTCGAGATTTTTTACCCGGCCCTCTTGTTTCGCGTCTATTCTTCGCTATTTTCGGCGGACGTCGCGAAACATTCGGGCGTTGTAGACAAGGGCTTTACGTAATATCCCCGGAGAGAGAGAAATTTCGGACGAGAAACTGGATCGAAGTTCTTACGACGCGGCGAGGACGCTGCAACCTTGCGCCCGCGGACGGCTTAAGTGGCATTGTAAGCTTGCCAAAACAAAATTTTTCTGCCAAAAGATCGTTCGCGCGCGCGGCGCATAGGGAAGCGAAAGAGCGAGGTCGAGGGTATCTTCGTGGCTGCGATCGACGAAAGCGAAGCGCCGTTGCGACGCCTCCCAACGGAGGTCCGCCGCGGCCGTTAAGCTTTCGCGTGTGGAAAACCTATTGTAGCCCGTAACTGGATTAAAGTCGCTTTGATTATTACGAAATGAGAGTGCGGCGGAGGCGGAGGCTTGGGCTCGCTCGCGCGGCACGACGCGCTAATAAAATTAAGGGCGTGTATGTGTAACGTGAGGAGGGGTTAACGCTCCGCTGCCATCTCTCTCTCTCTCTCTCTCTCTCTGCCTCGTTGTTCCGAGCTTACATGCAGTTTGATGAGTTCTCTCTCTCTCTCTCTCTCTCTCTCTCTCTCTCTCTCTCTCTCTCTCTCTCTCTCTCTGTCTCGGCGTAGTAGAGGTACGACCGTGCCGCGGGCAGCACGAAACTTGCCCCAGCGATGTGCCGCCATTTTTTTCATCGACTTGACGATAATCTAATAGTCGCGTAGTCTGGTATACTAAGCTCTATTAATTTATGTCCTGGATCTCTATCTACCTGGTTTTTGGAGTATACTGCGTGCTAGATCTATCGTTCTGTTTTTTAAATTCATCACGCGGGGAAAAGCGAATGTGTCGAATTGCCCTCTCGTAACCGTCATGTTATTGCTGAGCTTGGAGCCAGCGGACGGACGTACCAAGGTCTACATCTGTCGAGCTTTCATCGGGATTTCACTTGCAATCAATACAATGCTGTCCGATGCGTTTCGCACGCAACTCCAAGACCGAGCGCGTACAAAGCTTCAAAAGCGCGACGAGTCTCGCGTTATTCAACTCACAAATGCATCTGCGCTAATCAAGCGTCCGACGAGCTGTCGGTATTCATCGCGTTCATCGTTCTGTTAAAGCTGCGACAATGGGCATCGATCGCAGTCTATGGCACGCGTCCTATATAACAGTAGAATACGTAATAAACGTTCCGAAATGCGAAGAATCGACGCGAAGCCGGCCAGCGTAATTGTTTCCGTGAAAACAAGCGGCGTCGCGTGGCCTACGCGCGGCACTCCGAACCGCGAGCGCGCACTATGGACTCGTTCGAGCATAAAGAGCTCACCAAACACTGCGATGGCAATATCAAGATATGCGGTACGCGCGCGCGCAGCCCGGACCAACCCGGCGGAATGCGCGGACGTCGTTTCGGTGCCGCGTGCGATCGGAAAAAAAAAAATAAATAAAAAAGAAAAGCCCGTCGCGCGGACGAAGACGCGATCCCTCGTCGTTTCACAGAGACGCGCCCGATAATTGCACGTCAAGCGCACAGCGGCGTACGAACGCGAGTACGAAAAATAAATAAATGAAATGAAAAGCACGGAAGCCAATTGCGAAATGCGCGACGCAAGAGCCCAAGCGCTCGCCCGTTAAATTCCGAGCGAACGTCGATTTATCAACGAAAAGAGCTGCTTCCGTCATTTTTTTACTCCCCGATTAAAAAAAGAATTAAAAAAAATTCGCAGAGTGCAGTCATCTCTACAGGGCATCGTGGCAATTGAACGATTTTTCTTTTCTATCCAGGTTTGTTCATTCGAAAACGCTTTCCACGGGTCGACGGACTTTCCGACTTCGGTTTCTCTGTTAGTTGGATCGTTTCGTCTTATTTAACGCGCAGAGCGCAGTGGAGTATTATGGGCGGTGCGCGCCAAGTCAAGTTTGTAGGCGTCAGTTGTTCGGTGCATTACCAGGCGCCAGAATTGAGCCGCTTATTATTCAAATTTCACTCGGTGGAATTGTTTGTCAACGCGACTTGCGTCAGTTTTCACAGACGCTGCGTAGTCGGGTGCTTATTATTCGAAACACGTTCGTCTAGTCAAAACCGCGTGCAATGTTCTTACGTACGTCGTTATAATCAACACAGCAATCGCTCTGCCGTTTCCACAGTTCGAAGTTTGTCCATCATTGAATTTCAATGCCATCCCGACAATGGCCATTCGCGAAACATTTCGATCGGTTTACTCCTGATTTGGTCAACATGTTTGGCCAGTCAACGTATAGAGCTCGATCAACGTAGCAAATGCCGCACGGCGTCAACCACAAAGCTGAAGCACGTGGGCGTAAGACGAAACAAAGCTAAAGCTGCCGTCAGCCCCCACGTGGCATTTGATAAGCGTTTGCAATCGTCCGTCATCCGGGCAAAGAAGAGGCAGAGCGTTGGGCGCGTCTCATTTGCTCCGCTCCCTCGGCCAGCCGATCGTTAATTATCAACGCGGCGGTGGCGCTTGCCGAGGCCTAATTTGCTTGGCTGGCGTCCCAAGGACGGCCGAAGTCTTCCCTCTCTTTCCGCATCTGCGCGCTCGCCCACGCGGGTTCTCCTCTATTTTCGCTCGCGCGCCCGCGCGACAACTGGACTCCGTCTATTTTACGACGACGCCATCGAGCCCCATTGATTCCTCGCGCGCGCGCGCAACGGTCGATCGCGACGAATTGACGCGTCGGCGTGACCCTGCACCGCGACAGCCAACTGCGAGAGCCAACGACCGTTTGCCCACGCGCTCGCGAACAATCCGAGCGATTTAATTAACAGGCACTGGCCGGCCGAGTGGAAATAGCGCGCGAGCTGTCGATCGATAACAAGGCCGAGAGGGAAGAGTTTACGAATAGATAATGATGCGCGCCCGATGGGAATTGCAACGTGCGCGAATGGGATTCCGCCGCCAGGACGCGACGTGCTGCGGATCGCTATCTCGGGATGTCGCTCGTGGGAATGTTGCGCGCAACGGACGTATCGCGCCTCGGCTCTCTTCCGCGCTCGCGGCTTCTCCGTCGACGCTCGCGATGGCTCGGCGATACTCTTTCCGACGGATCTGCAGCGTCGCAAGCCCCTTGTTGTTCCGTGTCTCGCCTGGTCCATCCATTGGCGCGTATCGCCGAGTGGCAAATCTCGTCGGACGAAGAACGCGCCTCTCGATTCGTCGTCGTCGACGAGGATCGTCGTTTGCAAACGGCCGCTCGCGAATCCGAATTATCTCCAACCGCGTCGGGACCGACGATCGAGCCCTCGACTCCTATGAAAATACCCGCAGATGGTCCGCGAGCGCAGTTAGCGATTTCCAATCGACTCGACGGTGACAGCGAGCGAAGCCATCGGTTTTCCACGACGTCTCGGAGGATGAGGAGCGGCCCTATGGCGGAAAGAGCGCCGCGGTCACGCGGAAAATCAGCTGCCGCCGCGGCGATAACGGCTCGCGCGGTCAATCTTGTCCAATCAAGCGAAATAGCGTCGGAGAGCTCGCACACGTATGCTTCGCTCTCCGACGTGCGCGACGTCGAAAATAGCGCTCGCTCCCTTTCGCGCGGCTCTTTGCGCGCTCCACTTTTTATCTCGCTCTCTTTCGGCGCGGTTTGTCAATAGATCGGCGCTCCCACCCGAGCCGATACTCCGCTAAACACCCGGTCGCGCGTATTCGGCCGCTACTCCTCCGGGCCTTCTCTTCGCGCGCGCCGCCGCCGCCGTCACCGCCGTCGCCGCCCGAAACCTCTTATCGCGCGTTTAAATTAGGATCGCGCGCGCCAAATCGTCGCGACGCGTGCTGCTCGAGTTCAACAGCCCCGAGACGACCTCGTCTCGTCCCGCCAGAAAGAGGCGAAGGCAGACGATAACGGCGAAGGGGGAACGGAAAAAAGCAACACTAACGCGCGAGAAAGCGCGGAGGCGGTGCGATAGTTGCATACACGAGTTCGCGGGAGCATCGCGCTCTATCGCGAGCGTCCCCTCCGAGCGCGCGCGAGCTTCCTGTGTGTGCGCGTCGCCAGCCGCCTCCGCTCTTATCGCGCCGCCTCGCTCTCGTCCGGCTGCACCGATTTTTCGGCGTCGTCGTCGTCGCTGCACCCGCTGCACCCGTCGCCGAAAGCGCTCGCGTCCTCTCGGTCGGCGCTTCGCCGAGGACTGGTCCGTTAGATAGGCTCGCTTGTATATCCGGATATCTCTGGCGACGCGCTGCCACTCGCGGATCTCGACTGGGCGTTTGAATTTCGTCGTTCGCGCGAAAAACTGAGAGTACAGTGATAATTACTTGAAAATGGCATATAGGAAGAGGGAGAAGCGATTTAAAAGAAACAAAACTGAGAAAAAGAAAACGAACGGACGCTTGGATGACGAACGGCAATTTGACGACAATGAGTTATGACGTTCGATACCCGAAATTTAATCTGCAGTTTCATGAAAAAGTGCACGAGCTCTTGAAAAATTGAATGCGTGGTTCAACGATTACATGGCGTACCTAAGTTATACACGCTTTAAATACTGACAAGCGGAACTGCTAGAGCAACAATTTCTCATGACACGAGAGTGAGAGAGAGAGAGAGAGAGAGAGAGAGAGAGAGAGAGAGAGAGAGAGAGAGTGCGGCAGGTGGGCCGTTGAGAATTGGAACTGAATCTCATTCGACTCTCGATGAATATCGAGTTCCAGCGTTCAATGCCAAGCAAGCAGCGACTTACTGGCAACCTTCGATAAAAAAACAGCCAGAAGAACGTTAGTCCTGGGTATTTACCGCAAAGAATAAGAAGAAGTTCGTTTCATCGCCTTGACTCACTTGCGCACTACGAGCACATCGCGCGTTCGCACGGTCCAAGTGGACGACAGCGCGCGTGGCGTGCAGCCGGACGTCCCGAACCGACTGACTCAACGCTGCGGCGGCCGCGTGCCGCTCGCGGCAAACAGCCCGCGGATCCCTTCTCCTCCTTCCTTCTTCTCTCGCTCGCTCGCTCGCACGCTCGCACGCTCGCTCTCTCGCACACACGCGCGCACCTTCGGCCAATTCCGCGCTGCCCGGCCGTCGCAAGCTCTACCCTTTGATTGACGAGACGCTGCGAAGCCACCTTACCTTATCGGATGCAGCCGCGGGTATACCGGTGAACCGGTGACGAGCGCGCGGCAAACAACTTGGCGGTCTTCGAATTGGAATCGCGCGGTTGGCAGGGTCCGGCGCGAGCGGTGTTAGCAACGCGCGCTCTCTTGTCATTTTCTACCGCGCCGCCGCGCGTACAACTGAATAATTCACGCGCCGGGAAGGACAAAGAAAAACAGAACGAGAGACAAAGTATACGCGATTGGACTCGATACAACGAACGGCTTTGCGCGAGCGCACCGCGAGAGCAAAAGCACTGGCGAAGTTCGCGATCGAGGCGAAATCGAAGGGAACGAGTCGCAAAGTAGCTAATCGCGCTACCATCGGTCGCCGGGGCTGCGAGCGCGTCAAAGTGCAGTCGTCGTGGCGCAATCCGAAAACTCGGGAAACAACGCGAGACCAGAGAGCGAGAGAGGCACACGAGTCGAAAGCTTGGTCTTTTAAATTGAAATCTTGGTCGTTCGCACGAGAGGCCGAAAAGGTGAAATGTCTAGAGAGGAGGCGCGATCTTCAGCCGCGTGCACAATGCAGCAGCGAGAGCTGGTTGCCGATCGCGCGAGGCCTTGGCCGATGCAGTCGCGGCCAACACACATGCGAGTGCGTGCGCGCGTACCCCTTGTTTCTCGGGTCGCCCGAGGCTGTACACGACGCAATCGGGCCATTGCGAACTCCCCTAGAAGAAGCGCGCGCGTATGGATGTCGATGTTTCCAGCTTGGCCGCACGGCCGATTAGTCCCTACCGAGGGCTGTTGAACTCGGCTGTGCCGGGGAAGTTGCAATTGCCGGCGTAATGAAAGGGGAACAATCGAAGTGCTAGTGCCGCTCGGGCGCTCGTCGCGTCTTCTCCCAAGGAGGCCGCCGACTCTTGTCGCCGCTCTAATCGTCCGATAGTCGAGCGCGCAGCGTCGCTCGCGGTGGTCCCGCGCTACGTTCGCGCCGAGCACGCGCAGTCGGCGCCGTTGGCGTATGGCCGCGGAGTGTCGCGAAAGCGAGCATCGGCCGGCACGAAGTTTCGAGTCAAAGAGAGCGCGCACACGCACACCTATGCAGCTGGGAAGGCACTTCGCGAGGCTTATCGGTCGACCGACTCGTCGCCGCGACTTCTCGAGTGCACTCGTCTTTTGCGGCGCGGCTTAACAAAAATAAACTTCCCCCGCCGTCGGCTTGAGAAGCTCTCGACGCCTAGTTTGCCCAGTGCGTCGCTGCGCTTTCGAGCAACGCCAATAGTGGAACTGGAAGCTCGCTGGATGTACGATTCCGCGTCTACACGCTTGTGCCAAGAGAGAATTTCGTCCGCGAAAATTCGCGAAGCGCCAGCGAAACACGGTTCGAATCGAACGCGACATGTATAGCAACCGAAATCGCACTGCTCGTTTTCACTTTTTAAGATACAAAAGAAAATACAAAAAGCGATTTTGTATTTTCTTTCTTGCATTACGTTCGAGACCCAAATCAGCGAAAAGCTCGAATATGAAAACGTACGCTTTCTGCTCTAAATTGCCACGACTGAGAGTGACGTAACGGTATAGTTCAGCTGAAATCAATTGTCACTGCGAGGTCAATTATTTCCGAAGCTCCGGCGCATCGGGCATTCCGCCGACAATTGCCCGGCTGAATTTCGAAATCGATCGTCGCCGTCGCGGGGCGCGCAGACTTTTGTCTCAGTTCGGCCTGGAGGCGCGCCACGTCGCGGATAAAACGGTTTCATCGGCAAAAACCAGTCTCGCGCGAGCGAGGCCTGGATCCGGCAGAGTACACGTAAGAGCAGCGCTCGCGGCTAACAATGTAGCCGTGCGATAAGGAGGTCGCGAGGGAGAGGAGCCACGAGGACCGCGTTACAAAATGATACAGCTGAGTCACCGGCATGTCCGGACAAGACGTCCACCCGTCACGTCTTTATCCACGATGATCGATATCGAGTGTGTGTGTGTGTGTGTGTGTGGCGGAAACGTACTCCTCGCGTTACGTCAATTTTCGAGCACGACGCCGCGCCGACGGACTTTTCAACGTGAACGCGCGTAAATTCTTATTTTCTTTGGCGTTTAATGCAACGTCGAGACAACGAGACTCGATAAGCTCACGCTACGATAGATCAAATTTTAGAGTATCGTAAGGTTCCTTGCCTTGAGTGTTAATCGAGCGCTCGCGAAGAGGGCCGGTCGGATCGTTTGCGAGCGCTAAACATTCGGCGCCGATCGTAACGTGAATTTGCAGGCGGAACAGCGGAGGCGAAATGGCCGTTGGCGTGGCTGAAAAGGCGATCGGGAGCATTAGCGAAGGCGCGCGCTCGGAGCGCGCACGGAGCGCGTAAACGAGCCTCTCGGCCGCGACGCGCCAGCGAGATAGGGCCCGCGGAGCTCGGCGGCGCGGCATTAGCATATAGAGCGGCGCGGCCGTGCGAGGCGACAAGACGGAAGCTCGCGCGCGGGCCGCGACGCGAGAGCGTGAGAGGCGAAGGCGCATTACACGCCCGTGCGCGGGAATGCGGTGTGCAGTTACGCGCGAGCCCCGGATAGGCGCGAGGGCCCTCCGCTTCTCGCGCCGCGCGGCGATGCCTCGCGCCGATATCGCGCGCGACGTGGAAGCTCGCGGCCGCCGCTGCATTATTCATCGGGCGCCCGGCCTCCGCGATAAGCCGTAATGGGCGTCCGGGCCGCGCCCGGCGAAGACCGCGAGCTCGCCGCGGCGCTCCGCCGTCGTCTCGGCGATTAATCGCCGCGAGACGCCAATTTTCCCTCGTCTCCCGCAATTGCGTTCGCCTCTCGCGCGGCGGCCAATTGCGCCGTTTGGCCTCCTTGCCAGCTTCTCCGTGCCGCCGTCGTCCCTCGCGACCGGCGACAATTGTGCGGCGAGACGAGCGCGATTACCTCGCGAGCCGCGGTCGTCCAGCGAATTGGCGAGGGAGCTCGTTCTTCCTTTGCCTCGTCGCGGAAATTACGAGCATACCCGCCGGCCTCTCGTCTCTGGCGGCTCTCGGCCGCGCGCGTGTCTCGTCCGCAGGCCGCAGCTCGGGCAACAGCCGTGGCGGATTCGTCCGAAGAGCCCGCCGAGCGAACTGCGTCGTGCGCTCCGCCGCCAACAGTCAAAACATCGTTGAAGATAATTCCGTCGCTCGCTCGTAAATCAAGCTCGAGCCTCGCCGATCAAAGCTCTCTCGCTCTCTCGCGCTGCGCCCTCGACGCGCGCAAACAATCCCCTCTCGCGCGACGCGCGTTACGCGTCGAGCGAAAGCAATCGGCCCGACGAGGCACGCGAAAGGAGCGACGATGAAAAGCGGGAAAGGGGCCAGGCGCGAGCAGCCCCTCCGGCCATTGTTTTGCGACCTACATCTTGCTCCGCCGGCTGCATTATTCGCGCTAGCCGGAGCTTGGCCGCGCGCGCATCCGACGACGAGGCCTCGCCGAAACTCGATCGCGTCCTTTGCGCCGTCGGCTCGCAGCACGCGGGTGCGCGTGTCGGAGAGCAGCTCGCCAACCACCACCACCACTCGTCCCCCTGACCCTCCGCTCGCCTTTGTCGCGGGCTTTTCTCATCGTCGGTCCTCGGGAATGTATCATTCCCCTCGCTGCGAGGCGACTCGACGCACATTCGCTCCTCGCTGAAGGCAATTCGCGCGAGCGCGCTCGAGCTGACGTCGAACGTCCAGGATTCTCTCTAGCTAATACAAAACGGCAGAGATTGAATAAAGGCGGGACGCGTGAAGCTTCTACCACTACCGTACTATCGCTTTCGAAAGTTTTGTAATTTGAGTTTGAACGAAAGAGCGCAAGCTCGTCAATAAGACCGTTGTGTCTGTCTAAAAGACAATGTGACCGACTTGAAGGCGAATCGATGCAGAACGCCATCGCGTGGCAGCTAATCTCTGCCTCGATGACATTGATAAAATTATCCCAATTCTCATTGAAATAGTAACATCGCGAATGTTTTCGCGTAGAACCAACATGCAATTCCGTACGTTACGTTATTCTACACACAATAGGATTGGCATTCGAAGCCGGCAACTTCATAAGCGAATTATCTGGAGCACAGGACTCGGTCATACCGTAGGTTATCTATATATATACGAATTGGCGAATATCGATAATCCGCTTCTCCCCTCCTTTGAAAGCTAGCCAATTTCCTCGCCCGCTCGCCCGATCCTTTTATTTCTCTATAAATAACCCGTTTTCCGAATGGCGTTTTCTGTGCGTCGCCGTTCATAAACAAACAAGCACGAGCGCCAAATTGACCTGCGTAATTCCATCGCGGCTTGAAATAATCGTTTGGCCCCCCCTTCGGACTCTAATCGAAAGGTACGCGGCGTTCGATCGTTATTTTATCCAACGAATGCCGGGGAAGGTGATTTCTTCCGTCGATGCTTCGCTCGACTGTTCGTGAAAACGAAGCGCGAGCTGCTCACTTTAATCCGCGGCCGAGTTGCTTTTTGTCACGGGTTCGCGTCTCGACTGCGCGCGCTGCCGCCGAAAGGAACCGCAATCGGTGTGCTTCGTTGGGAGTGTCTTTGAAATTTCACGCGTTAGAACGCCGCCACGCCGGTGAAAATGAGAAGCGAACCGAATGTATATATTCGCGCGCAAAATGCAGCATCGGTCGGCTCTATGATGCGCGCGCACTTTTCGCCATTCGTGCGAATAGCACGTTTTTCGCGGATTATGACGGTGCCTGCATCGCGCCTCGCGGATCAAATTCGAAATTCCGCTGAATAATATTTCAGCTGAGAAGCGTGGAAAGCCCGTGGTCGAACGAAAACAAAATGAATTTCGCGGCAAGGTACTGCGAAAATTGCGCGGAAACGATGTGTTGACATTTGAAAGTGGCTCTGTGGATTCTGCTCTAAAGAACAGGATACGTCGAGTCGACAACGCATAGAATCGCAGGGAACGAGCGTACTTTTGGAAAGGAAAATCGACGCCCCATTTGGGCTGAAGGCGTTGTATAAGCTGCATCGCGTGCAGCTGTAAAACGGCCAGTATCGAGCGGGGGTGGTCAGGCGTAGACCTTGAAGGCGAGCAGCGCATACGTGGGCGGCTATATGGTCGCAGCGATAAGCGGAGCTACGAATTCGCCGGATAAGGGGTGGGGGTAGCCATAGGTACACCGGTCGTTCGTTAATTATTAGCCTTCGCGAGACGGAGACTCGATCGCGTTGTTTACGATCAAACGCTGCCACGGCGGTTGCGAGCCGCTTTTCTCGACGCAGCTGATCCCGCGGCTCGGTCAAGTCGGACGAACGATTTTTGTCGACGTGCCTCGACGCTTCGACGCGAGAGCAGCGCGACAGGAAGACAATGCATATATACGTAAGATCGCAGTGTTCAACGCTTCGTGATTACTTATGGTGCGATGCGGTTAGCTTGTGGCGCGATGAACGAGACTAAAAATAATAGAGCGACTGTAAACGTGCAGCGATGGTGGCCTTGCCGCGTTCCAGACGCGCCTCGCGATGTACTATAGCGATGCTTTCGTGTTGAGTCACAAGCTCGACGATAACGCGCCTGCACGCGGCTGTTGCGTATACGTATTTACATGCACAAGCGTCATTGTGATTTTTAGCTGGTGCGTCGTGTGCTACTCCCCCCCCCCCTCACCTGCCCATCTCCTCCCATGTCGCGTGACTTGTGTCCCTTGCTCGGGTTCGCGTTCGCGCATCAGCTGCTTTGTTCGATTCACGTCCGGCCGAGTGACGCTCGAGTCGAATGTGGAATTTTCAGATGGCTTGATTCCTCGAAGAAACGTCGCTGGCAAGTTTTTCGGACACGGTGCAAGTCGCACGCTAACGTAGCGTGTGACATTGAAAGGTAACCTCTGCATGTAACCTACGACCCCTGCGACCGTAACGAATCGAATAAACGAGAAGGCGTCGGGTGTTAAATGAGGCAAACGAATGATTAGGGGAGCTAGAGGCGTATCGAAACCCATATAAAAACTGAAAGAGTCGCTAGAGAATGGCAAAAGTGAAGACGAACCCGCAACGCGCCGTGAGAGCGAAGATGGACTAGGTGTATTGAGCAGCGCGAAAGCCGTCAAGCGGAAAACAAGCTCGGACGAAAAAGCCCGGTAGCGCGCGCAAATCAGAATGAAAGGGGGGAAGAGAGAGAGAGAGAGAGAGAGAGAGAGAGAGAGAGAGAGAGAGGGAGAAGAGCTGCGGAGCTGTTGAAAGAGTCGACTCATTCGGAAAGTGCTCGTGCGGATGATAAAGCCGCGGGCTGGCACAACTCGAGGATTCTTACTTCCGCCGCTCGGCCGAGAACAATATTTTGCAAGCAATTACGAGAGGGGGGGGGGGGAGAACTAGTGCTCTCGAGAAATGCAAACCCTCCTCAGTCCCTTCTTCTTCGTTTTTCTCATTAATCTCCGCTTTCACTTCTGCCTCGCCTCGGACTCGCAGATGATATTGGACCGAGGTCCGCTGGGAAATGCTCGCTCGGAGAAGTCTGACGAAGTAAGGTTCGCCGCGAGGCATCCTAGCTTTTACTATACTGACGAGAGATACGAGTACATACGCTCGCCTGGCTGCTCGTCGCGGACCGTTGCGAATGATTTTGCGCGCGAGCCTTTCCGTAACATCACCAGGCGCGAGAAAACGGCCGCGAAAGGGCGCACAGTTACGGCCATGCGCGAGTTCGTTCGAAGCTAGACATCGGCGTCGGATACCTGGCCAAGGGAGCCCATTACCCCCCCGCAAAGGCGACAGCCAGAGAAAGCGTGCCCGGCCATCGGCAAACTGTCATAAATCAGCTCGACGGGCAGAAAACGGCCGGGATGACGAAACAATTTCACGAGGCGAACCTATACAGTAAAACTGTGACGCGCTCGAGCGCGAAAGCGCCATTTGAAACTCGCGAGGCAGGCGCGCGCTCGTCCGCTTTAAAGCGCAAAAAACAACCAAACAAGCAAACAAACAAGCAAACTCGTCGACCATTCGCGCGGAAAAGGGAGATCCAGCGAATGTCCGTTCGCGAAGTATTGATTATTTTTATGAGTTTTAATTGCTTCAACGTCGTGCTTATTACGCGATTCGTCGATTTCAATGGAAATTGTTGAAATCCTCTTTGGACATTAGCGAGAATTAATGACCCACGTACGGACTATATGTATTTTTTAATTTTACAAAGAAAAAAGAAAGAAAAAGAATTCCATGCTAATCGCCAAAAAGATATTTCTATAATAGTAACGAGTCATTTGAAAGATGAACGTTCGGCTGTGAAGTCATACCTGCACCTTAATCATTCATCAAGTGATACTAAATTATCCGATTAATTTCGACAAGTCGAGCCCGCAGAGTGGCGACGCCGTGTCCGAGTTGACGTTCGTTTTTCATACTCGCATCGGGAATATTCGCGCGAATCGTCTGCACGGTGCGGGTTTAATTAAAATAATTCGCCCAGCCACGCACGGCTCCGTGAGAAAAAAAAGAAAGCCCTTGCGCACAGGCGTTAGAAGAGCGTAATTAATATACACGGCGAGCGAATATTAGCGTCACGTCGTTTAATAACGCGGACGTTCGGCGCCCCTCGTGCATATAATTAGTCTCGAAGTATGCGCACGACAAAGCGTCGACGGCACGACAGCAGCCAACAACACGCCCCGTCTGAAATTGCAGTGGCAAGCGAAAACGAAGCCGCGCGCGCGTTCGTCGCGAAACTTTACGACCGCCGCGCGTGCCATTCCCCGGCGAGCTGCCGGACGAGAAACAAAGACCGCTCTGGCGCAGCCTCGCCGCCCATTATATTAATCCCGAAATCTGGATCATGCAGTGGCTGCTTGGCTCCGCTGCGCTATAGATGCGCACTCGAGTCGCGCTCGCCTGCGAATTTGCACGCACGGTGATTTATGCAATAGCGGCCTCGACTACCGTTCTCTATGTTTTTTTTTTCTTCCTTTTTTGTTTCCGCTCGTACGGGAGTCGAGTATCGAACGCGGTACTACCTCGCTGTTGTTTTCAGCGCACACGTGAGTCGGACGATTGATGCGCTCGCGCAAAAAAGCCCCGTACGGCATGGAGGTTATAAAAGCGAGCGACCCCGTACACTAGACGAGCGAGGGTTGGTTGGTCGTCGTGTCAATGAAAACAATGCGGACGAGTGCACTCGAGAGGCCGCGAATCGATAGCCCCCCTCCCCTCCCCCGCGGCGCCGTCGCGGTCGTGGTCGCCGAGGGTGTGAAGTCGCGGCACACATCCCAGCGCGCGAGCTGCAGTTCGCAAAAGGACAGCGCTACGGGATGACGAAGACTTACGCGTCGCTCGTTGGCTCGGTTGAGGCAGATGCGCCGGCTGCGTCGCTGAGGCATTGTTGACACAGGTGTTCACCTCATCAACGTCGGCTGACGATTGGCTGGCTGAACGGCGACGATGCGTCGTTGCTCGCGTTCGTCCTCGTACTGAAGAGGCGCGACCACACCGCTGCTGCCGCCGGGATTTTCGCCATGGAAACGTGCGCGCAGATTTCCGTCGCTCAAGCTGGCATCTCGCGGGGGGTCGGCGAAACGAGCGCCGAGCTCAACCCTCGTCGATGATCAAGGGGCCTAGCTCGCGAGTGCTCGCCACTGCCACGCTGGATCTTCGAGAGCTTTCGCTCGTGCTTTTGAGGGTGCTGTGCAACCCCGAGTGGTGTGTACGCGCACATTCCCGGCTTCACCTTAATGACCGTCGATCGCAAATGTGATGAGCTCTGCTCGTTATGCTGCGGCGCTTTTCTTTTCTCCTACTTTTCTGACCGAATAAATATTCATTGAAATTTCATGATTTTATTTTTATTGTAATACCCTTTGCCCTTTCATCCTGGCTTTATTATGCGGACGATCAAACACAATACTAAACGTCTGTCTATGTGAAAAATATTCTGAAAAAAATTGTAAAACTCTCATTTCAATGCTGTAATCGAACATTAAATAGCTATTAAGTTATTATATGTTTTTTAAGCACGGATAAAAACAATCATGAAAACGACTGAACGTGAAAGTGAGAAACTTTGGCAAGTAGTATATCCATACGTATCGGTCAGGCACAAACATATTTTAAATATTCCGGCCGAAATAATAAATAGTATTTCGAGATCTGGTCAAAAAGCAAAGCAATATTCAAAGCTTAATTGAGTGAGCCATACGTCAGGAGATTAGACTTAATGCGCGTTGATAATACGCATCATTATACTTTACTTTAATGCGAATCATCTATCGTCGTATACACGAATACAGTCAATATAAAAAATAGCGGTATAATTGTACATTTTACGAAAACGTACAAATTAATTAATTACACTCGACGTGTAGTATTTAACGAGTTACTTTAACCGTTATCAGTTTACAGTTTTTATTGCAACCTGTTCATTCCGACTAATACAAAACGATGAATGAAATTAAAACAGCTGATTTCTGTAGCGCACACATACATATTGAACGCAATCACTTGTAGTTTGAATCACTCGGTGATGAGAATTAGTAATAAAAGAATTTCTTATAGCTAGATATAATTTAATCATATAGCTCTTTTATAATTATGTTAACTGAGCATCAATGTCACTAATATAATAAACCAAAAACGTCTATCTTCTTCGCTTAAATGTTAGTCGAGCTTTTATCAATTTCGACTTCAATAGTTATGTTCACAACGTAAAGCATACATGTAATATCAACAATACAAGATGTCAAGATCGGTAATAATAATTTTTGGAGCTTTCAGCTGATCGCTCTTAAAAAACTTAATTAAATTTCCGAGTCAATTATAGTAGTTTTTGGTGTTAGAAAAGCAATATACCAGTTCGATTCTATTTTATTATACAGGAAATAATCGATTCCAAATAAAATCGCTAAAATAATCGATTTTTTTAAATGATCGAATACGTTTAATTAATCGAATAAAATCGCACATCCACAATCTACATTCCAAAATCGTTATGCCGAAATCATAACCTCAAATAAAAAAGCCGGTGACAATCTGTCGTTTCATCTTTGTTGCATATGCAAAAGAACGTTGACAAGTTAAACGTTATCTTTTTATTGTGAACATTTCAAGTGAAAATGAGAAACGTGGAAATAAAAGCGAAAGTTGACAACATCGATGAAGTTGAGAAAAAGGCAATTGAATTGAGCGATACTCCGCTTAAGGTTATCAATCAACATGATATTTTTTTTCACATACCCGTTAAACAAGCTACAAATGGTGGTAGATTAAAATTACGTGAGTTTGAGGTATGAGATACTTTCTTAAGGTAATCATTTAAAGTAATTATTAGAAAATTTATTGGTAATTTTGAAATTTTGTAGGATGACACTGGTGAACTGATTTATTATGAACGACCTGATATACAAGGTCCAAAACTCTCTAACTATACAAAAGTATATTTAGATTCTGACAGAAGAAAGAATTTGAGAGAAGTTTTGACTCAATCTAATGGTATTTTAGGAACTGTTGAGAAAACTAGACATCTATACTTAGTGGGTCAAACACGTATTCATATTGATCGAGTTCTTGGCTTAGGTAATTTTATGGAGCTTGAGGTATGATTCTTTCAACTTAGATTGAACATGATATTTATAGTTTGTTATTGGCTTGCAAATATTTAAATATTTATGTACACTTTTAAGGTTGCCCTAGATTATGGTGATGATCCAGCAAAAGGAGAAGAAATTGCCAAAAAGCTCATGAAAGAACTTGGAGTTTCAGATAGTTCCTTACTGAGTGGTGCTTATTTGGACATGGTATTGAAAAAATAAAAGAGACATCGTTTTGATTAAAATATTATTTATAACAGTATTTTGATCCATTTGATTCAGGCCCCTTCAACAATTCTAATCTAACTTAATATATTCTAAAAATATGTATAAAAACAAATAAGCTAAGATGATGAATACATATTTTTGTACTTCTAAGTAAATTCTAAGTTTGTACCACAAATAATAAAGTTTTGTAATAAATAGTTATTTTTACTGTTTAAATTTTCCCGCCAAAATAACAAAGTAAGAATATGAAAGGTTAGAGGACTGCGAAGATAACCCCGGGTTTTCATGGGAAATTGTTAGCCAAAAAGGGAAAACGGCATTAATTGCTCTAATTATATACTGGAACGAACATTTTAACAATAAATTTATTTCACAATCATTCATTCAACATAATTATAGTATTACCTGCGTAGTATTATCATATGTAATTACATGTAGATTGTTCTAAACTTTTATGTAAAGGCTTTATTTACAAAACTGGTTTCGCAAAGCCTTTGTGTAGCTGTATTTAAAAATATTATTACATAATATTTTATCTGTTTTTTGCGATTTCAATGGATTTTAACACTAATGGCTAACAAGGTGAATAAAAAAAACATTTTTTCATTTCGGTATTTTAAACTGACTCACGAGTGAGAGGCGAACCAGACGAACCATTAGCCCCTATACGTCTACGACTAGCATGACGCTAGTAAAACACATACTTGGAAGTGGCTTATGTTCATTTGAGAGCGCCAGGGCTTGGGATTAGAATATTCGGATTGTGTATTAGATACTTGTGGTTTATGTGTAACCCAATAGAATAAATATTTGTAGATTTTTTTTTAAGTGGCCAACCCGATGAGAACCGTAGATATGTACCGACCGACCACGTATGCCGTCGATAACAAACTTATGGTCTATTCACAAGGTGTCGCTAGTGGCCTTGTGGAGCAAACCTTGGGGAGATGAGATGAGACAACAACTTATACAATGTGTTTCAACTCTTGTATACAGTCTCCATAGCGTCAGCGTAGAGCTAACATGCGTGTGTGACAGACAGTTATGTTGTATAGATAAATATTATTATTTTTATGTTGCTTTGATTAATTTTTTTGTTATTTGTTAGAGTTGTTTTTTTTAAAATGGAAGCAAAACCGAAAAGTGAACATTTGTTATCTTTGAAAGGTAAGAATTGTAATGAAAGAATTACACGAAAATCTAATTTATTAAATAACAATTATATCATTTACCCTTTATGTTTGATATGAAAAATTGTAAATTGTTTTTAAGTGATGAGATTGACTAGACCAACACTGGCAAATCCAATAGTTGTGACATGTGAAAACTCGGATTTACCAGGACATATACTAAACATAGCATTGAAGAATGATTGCACTTCTCTAGAAGGAATGGAAACTCTTGCGGTTGGTCAATTCATGGTTTTGCCTCAAAGTTTTGGGTACTGACATTGTTTTGTTTTAAGTGCAATAACACTGAAATTTTATTAATTATTAATTTTTTGTCTTCCAGAAATATATATTTAGGAGAAATATTCTCTAGTTATTTATGTGTTCACAATGGAAGTCATCAGTCAGTTAAAGATGTTACAGTCAAAGTAAGTTCAAGAATTATATAACAATCAACTATAAAAATTAATTATAACAAAATTTTTAGGCTGATCTACAGACAAGTACTCAAACTATCCCTTTATCTGGTCAAAATTACCAAATAAGAGAATTGGCTCCAAATTATACTATAGATGAAGTTATCCATCACGAAGTCAAAGAAACTGGAACACACATGTATTAGTGATTTCATTACCTCTAATTTAATGCAACACATATTTTACATAAAAATTTTGTTTTCAGATTAGTTTGTGAAGTAGTATATACTCCAATAGCACTAGGTGCTCAACCAACATCTTTTAGAAAATTTTTCAAATTCCAAGTTGTCAAACCGTTAGATGTTAAGACAAAATTCTACAATGCTGAAAATGATGAAGTGTATGTTGAAGCACAAATTCAAAATTTAACAGCATATCCTATTTGTTTGGAGAAAGTGGCATTGGAATCATCTCATTTATTTACTGGTAAATAAAAAATGTTTAATTTATAAAAAAATAATTAGTGATTTCACAAATCTTTAACTTACAGTCTCAACGTTAACTTCAAATGAAAAGTCTGAGTCAATTTATGGAGTGGTAAATTTATTAGATTCTGGTCATAGTCGACAGTATTTGTATTGTTTAAAGCCTCAACCTAGTTTAGCCAAAGATCCAAAATTATTACACAATGCTACGAATATTGGTAAGCTAGATATTGTCTGGAGAAGTAATTTAGGAGAAAGAGGACGTCTTCAAACCAGTCAATTACAAAGAATGGTAATGACTTGTAACAAACATTATTTTATCAATCATCCTGTCTTAAATAGATAAATAATAAATTGAAATATCATAGGCTCCAGATTATGGCGATCTTCGAATCACTGCTAGAGATTTAATAGCTAAAGCATTTCTTGAAGAGCCCTGTACCTTCAAACTTCAAATAATCAATACTTCGTAAGATTTCTTGAAAGATATACAATTGGTTTAAATTAATTTTCTTCTAAACAATATTCTATATTTTTAGAGAAAGACAAATGGATTTGTTATTAGGATTGCCAAATAACACATCAATAGCATGGAGTGGAATATCTGATAGAATGATTGGTACTCTCAAACCAGGTGAAATGGTGCAAATTCCATTGTGCTTGATTCCATTAGAATGTGGACTAGTAGTAAGTATTTTTCATTTATAAATCAGAAAACAAAATCAAGAAGTAATTTTAATTTACAAGTAACATATTTTTTTAAAGTCTGTTTCAGGTTTAAAATTAACAGACACTTTCCTTAAAAGAGTTTATGAATTGGATGATTTAGCTCAAATTTTTGTTAGTCGCTTAGAGTTTAATTAATTTTTATACTCATAGAAAAATAAAGATATTTACTTGTTTAATAAATGTTGTAAAAATTTATTGAGTAGTTTAATTACATGTAAGTTTCAAGACTTGCTGTTCTTTCAGTTTCACTAACAGCTCCAACTGCACATGCTAATAAAGATTGTACGTCTTGGGGTTCATTGCCACCAAAAATATAACCATTAGCTTTATCCACAGCATTTTTAACATTGAGTAGTAAAGTTTTATTTGAAATGTCAAGTGGTACAAAGGTTACGAGACTGTAGTCTTGTACTAGAGATATTAGTGCTTCATTCAACTTCACGTATCTGAAAATTTTTCGTTTCGATTAATAAAACGGTCACAATATTTCAAAAACTTAATTAAATTTTAATTATTGGAGTAGCAATTTTTCAAGTAAATAAAGGCAATTTCGGTCAAACAAAATGTTTGTAGTTAAATTTTGAGTCTGCTTTCAACTGATTTCTTATATTTGATTTTATAACTTACTGTGGGACAACATTATCTTCATTCAATCGCTCAAGTAGATAATCCAAATTCAACACGTCTGTATAAAAATCAATATTGAAATCTAGCTTGTCTTTAAAACGTTTCATATCATCGAGTTTTGTCATAACATTTACATGAGGTAATCCTAGTTGCAACATAGTTATCGTACAAACCATCAACGAAGAAAGATACTTTCCTGTAAATAATAATAAATATTTAATATCTATTAATACATAAATATTCATGCAATGAAAAGGTATTTTACCTGGATCACTACAATGATGTGAATCCATTAAATTAACACAGCAAAGTCTTACTAAATTTGTAGACAATTTCTCAGTAATTTTGTTCATAGATTCATGATGAGTATATAGTTCAACCTATCATAGTAATTTAAAGAATAAAATAATAATTCTAAATTCCAAGAAATAAATTGAAGTAATATTTGTTCATACCTGTCCTGGGCAATCAATCAAAACGTAGTGGTTTTTGAAATTAAGAACTTTTCTAATCAACCATTCAATATTTTTCTCTAAAAACTCAATACAATATACCAAAGCTCCGTTAGGTCCAAGTTTTAAAGTTTTCATAACTTCTTCATGTTTAACTAATTCAGAAACATCGACTGCTGGCTTATACCCCATATTTTCATTAGCTGGATCTTAACAAAAAAAAGCAAATACATGCATTAAAATGCAAAAAGTAGTTATTGATAAGCTAGAAATACCAACTCACCAATATTTATGATTGCCACTTTTCTACCCAAACTTTCAAGAAATTTTCCCATTTCAGTGCAGTATGTTGTTTTACCACTGCCAGGTGGGCCTATTACTAACTGACCAAATATGGTGCTCATTTTATGGGCTCTTGAGATCCAGCTTTTGAATAGTTTTGACAATAGTTCTCAAAGTTGAAACTTCATAGTCCTTTAGACAAATAGATATTAAAAATGGTTTGTCAGCATTTATTTGTTCTGTAATGTATCTAGCCGCTGCATGAATTTCAGGATCATCTTTTCCAAAAATCACTCTACAACAGTCGTATGATTTATAAAACAATGCCAGAAAGAATCAACATTCACATAACGAAAACCTCAACTTACTTTGTACTGTAAGTATTTTCGTTATCAAATTCACGAAGAGCAGCTTCTTTTCTCACCGTCACAAGAGATCCAAGCTTTTTGTACTGACTGACGACTAAAAATATACGATTGCTAAAAATCAACAAAAAAGGTGTGAAAATAATAAAATCTTTATAGGTTATGTCTGTGCTGCCACATTTATAAAATTCACAATTTCATTGGAAGTCAATTCCGCCATTGATTAATTGCAGTTGATTTTAAAAAACATAAGTAAAACGACGACTTACGCGTAAAAATTAAGAGCAATATCAGTATGATTGCCGTTAACAATGACACCGCAAGACTTGAGCATGCTTGCTGCCAGACCCTAATGGAGCTATTTACTTTTCTAATAAACGATCAGCTGTTTCATATTTCCCGTCGCTCTTTGCCCCGCGATTCATAACAAAAATGTCAATGACCTTGGCAGCGAAAACTCCCCCTACAACTTTCTCTTTCAATCGAGTAAAAGCGTGCGCTTGCTCTACCCCTTATATATATTAGCGTGAAAATTAAAAGTTAGCGGTACAGCCGTTATTAAAAAAATAGGAATCGTTAACATATGAGGGCGGGAATCTCATCAGATTTTCAAAAAAGCCTGCACGGCTTGGAGATTTGGTGAAAGCTCCGTCATTCGCGCCTGTGGGAAAGAGGACAGAGAGAGAGAGAGAGAGAGAGAGTATTGATCATGTGGGAAGGAAGATCTTAGAGAGAGGCGTCCTAAGGAAATTCGCGGACAACCAATGCGAGGCCTGGCCGCGGCAATTTCCGCACACAGCTCTCTCCTACAGTAGTTTGCTGCTGGGCTAGGGTGTGCGAAAATCGATAGCCGGTCTCTCCGTCTCCCTCTCTCTCTCTCTCTCTCTCTCTCTCTCTTGGCTTCTGTGCGTTCCCGCGCCCCCGCGCTCCCTCACCGCCGCCGCCACACGGTCGTATGATATTCGCGTAGCAGTGTCGAGCAGGAGACGCAAGCGAGTGGTGATTGGCGCTACAGCTATATATTCTCCCCATCGCGGCAGAGCAGCTTTTGGCCCCGTTGATTTTTCGCGCGCGCTTTATGCCCCCGTGTGCAAATTATTATTCGAGGCGCGATCGCGATTCGCGGCGGAAGTGCGCAGAGCAGAGGGCTCTCCTCGCGCGCTCTGGCAGTAGCCCACCCACACCTTCACCTCTACATCCACATACGTATGTGCCAATGTTTTTAATAGTCAGCAGCACGACCGCGAGTGTATGTGCGGAATAGTGTGCGCGGCCGAGAGCGAGAGTCCTTTGTCGTGTGTGCAGTGCTGCTGCTACTGTCAGCGATATAAACAAGCGCGCCATTGCAGCCGTGCACTTGCAAAATACATGAACAAAAGTCGTCAGTCTTTCCGATCGAGTTAGGTGCGCATTGCGCACTGGAAGCTCGCGAGGGAAACTCCGGCACTGACTGCAGTGTCTCGTGCAGTTTGGAGTGCATTGTGCGCGCGAAGTGCGCCTGCAGATATAGCTATAGCAAGTGTGCGTGCGGCATTAAGCCGATTATAATCGAGCGGTCGCGTCTAACTAATTAAAATTAACACCGGACAGTGCAAGTCGAAAAGAGCGCTTTTCCGCTATCGCTCTCTCTCTCTTTCTCTCTCTCTTTCTCTCTCTCTCACTCACTCTCGCTCTTTCTCTTTGCTTGCTTTGTCGAATTGTCGCTGTCCGGTGCCTGTGGCTCATTTGTGTGTTCGGCGCGTTACATGCGTATAGGTATATGCGGAGTTTGCGTGTGAGCGAGCTGTGGTAGGTGAAGAGTAGCCGGGAAAACTCGAGCGAACGGGCGGAGAGAGTGAGAGAAACGTCGGAGAGCAGCGCGTTGCCTGGAGAGGGGGACTTTTTTCGCGCGCCGCGGCGACAAAGGGCTCCTCGACCCTTGAGTGTAATACTGTCACGCACGCACACTCAGTAGCAGCGCTGAATTCGCAGCAGCACATCCTACAGCACGACAAAATGTCGTGCACCTACGCCGACGGGCTATCGCCGTACGAAGACAAAGGCGTCTTGGGCCTTGAGGAGGTGAGTTTTTTGTTATCGCCTAGTAAAATTTCGTTTCCTTCTTTTTAGCCAACCAAACGACGTCGCATTTGCGACTCTCAATTTGCTTTTAATTCTTTTTCGCACGCGCGCTAGCTGTAAGTGGGGGGGAGAGGTTTTGGTTTTTGGAGCGGCTGCGGATTGACCAAAGGCGATTGTTTGTGCTATCGGTTTTGCATTTCTCGCCGGGGAGCTTAAATTTAAAATTTTAATTGACAGTATGACCGTCATTACGGTATCGCGTTTTTTCCATTCAACAAGTGTCGCTCGTTTTGTTTGGGTGCATTTAATGTATAGGTATATATAGTTAGATAATCGATTCGGAGCTCTCGCTGCGCTGTCTGCATTATAATTGTTTACATTTCTTATCGATGCTCCAATGTTTTTGTATGAACTCTTTAGTGTCTATTTTTCGTTTGAACTATTAATTTAGCACTGATTAAATTATTGTAAAACTTTTATATATTTCAATTACATAAATTTGGATTTTTAATTCTATATTACTCTACTTGACATGAGTTCTACCTTTCTATTTTAGAAGTTTGACACTGATGAAACTCTGACACTGAAGTGTGAATTACTTGCTGACTGGATCAAGGGAGCTCGACATGTTGTTGTTCACACTGGAGCTGGAATAAGTACCTCTGCCGGGATTCCTGACTTTCGGTACAATTTGCTTTGATGAGTTATGCATCTTATATTAAATATGTATAGTTAATTGTTCTAAATTATAACTTTAAGTGGCCCAAATGGAGTATGGACTCTGGAAAAAGAAGGTTTAAAACCGGATAAAAGTATATCTTTTGATGACGCAATACCTACAAAGGCACACATGGCTTTAAAAAAACTCATTGATGAAAGTAAGCTATACATTAAGAGTCTGATTTTACTGAACAAACTAGAAATATAAAACTAATGTCATGTCAATTTTCAGAGAAAGTAAAGTTTATTGTGAGTCAAAATATTGATGGATTACATCTTAGATCAGGAGTTCCAAGGCAATATTTAGCAGAAATGCATGGTAATATGTTTACAGAACAGTGTGACAAGTGTGGGAGGTATGTTGTATATTTGTAATTGTATATTACTATGAGTAAAAGAAGAATTTAATCTAATGTTCAAATTTTCTATATTTAGACAATTTGTTCGTAATTTTGCTACCAAGAGTGTTGGTAAAAAGTGTCTAGAAACAGTGTGTAGATCTGAACAAATTGGAGGAAGACCATGCAGAGGGAAAATGCATGATACTATTTTGGACTGGGAACACAATTTACCTGATAATGATCTTGCTTTAGCTGACCTACATTCAAGGTATGATCAACATGATTGATCAAAAAACTATTTTTACTATAAATATACTATACTAAAGTTTATTACAATGTTACAGTGTTGCGGATTTAAGCATATGTTTGGGAACAACATTACAAATAATACCTAGTGGTAATTTACCTCTTTACACAAAAAAATATGGTGGTCGTTTAGTTATTTGCAACCTCCAGCCAACCAAACATGTGAGTGAAGACCTAGAACTTCTGCTTTTAAGACTAATTTAATATTCCACCTTTAATGATTTTTCATTTATTTTTATTTTATAGGACAAGAAAGCTGATCTGATAATAAATGGTAAACTTGATGATGTGATTGAAAGTGTAATGAAGAATATTGGTCTAGAAATTCCATCATATGACACATCTCTGGATCCAACTCGCAATACCGACATCAATTCCAAGGAAATGGATTGGACGATACCGACTAGTAGAATAAAGGAGATGAAGATATTGTACAAAAAAGTTTGTACCCCAGTCAAAAGAAAGCGCAGGGCTACGTTTATGTATGAACGTGAAGTTGTACCAAAGCAAAAAAAAACGAAGCAAGATTTAAAACAAGACCTGAAGCCAGATTTTGGCTTAAAACAAGAAAAATTTGAAGAGAGTTCTTCTTTTAGCAACTTCAACAACGAAGAGACCAACGCAACTAAACAAATAGTTCCGAAATTGGAGCCAATGAATAATGATTCAAATGAAGCAAGTGCATATTTAGATTTCCCAATCGACGACAGTAACATTACGTAGTAAACTATTGTAGAAAAAAGAAAAAAAGTTTATATATGACCATTACTTTATATTTCTCAAGCGCAACAAATTAGTTTATATGTATGTAACATGTCGTAATTATGCACACAAAAATTAAATATATAAAACGATATGAATGCTAACAATTATGAAAGAAAACGAAAATGTGTTGAATTTAAAATACGAAATTTTTTAAGTAAATGAGAACAATTAAATATTTGTCATTATATATTCTCTTTTGTTTCATATATTTTGTATATTCATAACATAAATTTTAGTTTTGATAAAAATTTTAAACTAAAATCTATTTTTGCTCATGTGCAAAGGGGCGATTTAACGTTTCCATAGAAACCACACTGTTGATCTTCATTTAGAAGTGACTATGATTTTATTAACACAACGTTTAAATGCTTTCAACAACTACTTTGTAGAAAATAACATAAGAATTATAATATAAGATTATGTCAGTAATAAATTCAAATTTTTGCTCCAATTTAACATATCCTATTATAAAGCATAAGACAAAAGTCGAATTAGGTAATGATGATACATCTGATTTAGCAAAATGGAATACTGAAACTCATGAAACCTTTGTCATACCTAAAGTTGAAGATAAACAAATTGGTAACTGTTTAAATTTTTTATTGCATATATAGTATATTCTGATGATTATTAAGAATATGATCGTGGTAGGAAAAAGAAGAGAATTGTTAATGAAATATTTAAAAATGCATGCTTCTAAAGATGCTTTAGAGGAAATCGTAGGTGATTCCCTTTTACCTGAATCATTAAGCTTCACTGAGTACATTGACAACTTTTGTGACAACGATTTCACTCCTTTCATGGAAAAATCCGATGCTTATCTTCAGGTAATTCATGGAATAGTTTCAAATAATTTGTAAATTTGACTTAACATTTACTAATTGTCAATAGATATTTATGAAAAGTCCTCTTCATAGCGGAGATGTACAAACATATTACAAAGAACAATTTGATAAAGGAAATTTAAAAGTTGACGTCGAAGTTCGAAATAGAAAGCGTCCTTTTGTCAGAAGATCGCTTTTTACGACACCTCCAGAAATAGCGTTTGAAGAACCAATAAATGGATTTTGAGTTGAAACGTTTTTCTCATTCAATTTATTTAGACTTCATCATCAAAAGAAGTATGATATACAGAAAAGTTATATACATATGCACATATAAACTTAAATATCGCACGAATTCTTTTAATTAAGAAAATTTAAGTTTGTTATTCATTCGTTTACCGTAGCTACGATACATAAATACTTATCCAAATTTTTCTGTAGTAAAAGTCAATTGTGTGTACAAATAAAAATTATAATTTTAATTATTTAAATTTGCCTTTTTGACAAATTTGTTACAGATTCCTCATACTCTCTTACAGTGCTATTCAAATCATTCAATTATTCTTCAATGCTTGATCAAATGTCAATAGAAAGTCTTTAAAAAAAAGACTTGATCAGTCATTAAATGAAAAGTGATAATGAAAATAAAGAGACGTATTAGTAATCACGCTCGTAGAGAAACAAACTGATGGAATACGTCTAATATATGTGAATCTACGTCGGGAGTAAAAAGTAGTGTTTCTAACGTAGAAGAATACTTCTGTACTTGCTCGTGATGCTGCAAATAAAAGTCGTATAATATAAATAACGTTTTTTAATTAAAAAAAGAGAGAAAAATTCAGATTTTATTCATGCCTACCGTAAGAAAAACTTGTTGAAGCCTTCCGATCGTCCACTTATACCAATGTGTATTATAATCAATACCATCTGTATCGCATTTTACCAAATGTTCGGAAAGTATCATTATAAATCGCTACATAAAAAATATGAATAAATCAGTCTTTTTAAATTTTGTATGAATTATTCTTTGAAATATATAAGCCTCAAAAATAACATACCTGGAAAATGATCAAGAATAGATTCTTTTGATCAGCTTGAGCTGCTTCTAATTTTTCTTCCATTCTTTCCACTACATCTTCAGATGGTCTTTCTCCTTTATCTTTATCTTCATCTTCTGAGGATGATCCTGATCTGCTTTCTGCACGTCTTAATTTCTCTCTTGCTTCTGTCAATTCCTTGGTCAACTTAATAACGTGTTTATTTTTCTTTCGGATTGTTAAGTGCAAAATTTCCCAAATGTAAAGCCTTTGAAATTATAACATTGTTTTAACATTCTTATTATCACTTTATAAAAATATTTTTTTGAAATGAGTTTAACTAACTTAGTAAATTCTGCAGTCATTTCCTTTGAGAAGATCCAATTAGCAATAGCGCTACATTCGATTATCCCAGTTTTTAAAAGTTTGTCTGTTAACACCACCATCATTTGATAATGATTTTTCCACAAAGCATACATATTCCTTAAAATACAGATTTGTGCTTCTTCAGTTTCAGCAAGAACCTAAGAGTAATAACAATATCGATATTATTCGTAATGAAATATGTTTGAATCACAAAATAAAGTAAAAAGCTATACTTTAAAGACATAGTGAAATTTTCCAATGGCTGCAAAACTGTGACTAAAACTTTTTGAGCCTAAATTTAGTAATGTCTGTACAAAAACATCAATCTTCAAAGGATTATATGAGTAATTTTCTTCATTTTCTCCTGGTCCTGGCAAAGTATTCAATATAGTCAACACCTCTTCTGGAGTACATTTACGTCTGATAGATACTACCAGTTCATGAGCCACAGCAGTACCGGGAAGTGAACCTAAAAAACCAAAAGTTATATATAAAAATTGATTAGTGATAAAGTAAAGTAATAATGAAAATATACTGGCGCCATCTGAAGAATATTTATAAATTGGTTCTGGTATAGCTGGTAACAGTTCGGCATATGATTCTGGCATCATATCACGAATTCGTTGATGGTATGATAACCTGAAACGTAAATTTATTTACGTTAAATTATTTATTTATTTAAGCATTTATTTTATTGATGAATTTTTTGTTTTAATTAAACATTTTCTAAGGCAAGCAGTTTCATTATAATTTTGATTACCTCAAGCATTTTAACAAAACTTCACGAATGAATTTTGGTCTTGGATGTTCAGCATCACGAAGTAAACAAGAATCCCAATCTTCCCAAGACCATCTAAACTGGAAATTGCTTAAGTGATAAGCAAACCACCAGACGAAACGATCAAATGCTGTAGTTGACATACTGTCAATACGTCTAAATAATATCTCTGTAGCTTGAGCTAATACCTGAGTGTACAAAATAAAAAAATCAGTTTTTTCATATCCACTGTATAAACTTTACCTTGGTGGATAGTTACCTGAGGCATGGTTGATGGTTGCAGCTTACAAAGCTCGATCAAAATTGATCCATAACATATTTCTAAGTGTTTTGGTGTTGGAAGTTTGAACAATTCACCAAACATAACTTCTACAATGCAATAATCTAAAGGAATTTTATTTTTATACGGGAAATTCAAAAGCTGTGCAGCACTGGAGCATAAAAATATTGAAAACATTAATATTGTCTGTTCTCTGAACTTTTGTGAATGAAGGATTTTTCAAATCTTACCAATCTTTTCTTTCTAAATAAACTGTATCAATAATTTGTCTTAGATGTTCTTCTATAAGGTGTCTTTCAATGGCATGGCTTCCGGGTAATAAAGGACCTTCAGCTGGGCAATCCGTATAGTCAAACATTCTAAAAACTACTGTTGGTAGAGGATAGACATAAGCATCATGATGAGGAGGTGGAATCAGTGCAGGCAAGTTGTGTTGAAGAGCTTCACATAATATCGAGTCAAATGCCAAGTATGGTCTTGGAATATGTTTTTCAGCCCAGTTATCTTGCCTCAATTTTCGTATTTGGGCCCAAAGACAATCTAAATATTCTTCTTGTGGATGTGGTGTATCACTTGACCAAACTCTGAGAGCAGGTTGATGTTTTTTATTTCTCTTATTTAGAAAAACTTCAATTGTAACCATAAGGTGATCAAGTTCTTGTTCTTTCTTTTCATAAAGTTCTCTTCCAACCCATGGTAATGTTGATAAAACAGCATAAACATACCAATCTCTTCTAACTTGAGGTACACTGTCCTCATTGGCTGTGTCAAGCATACTGTCAAACAACTGCATCAATGAACCACAAGATAATACATGGCAGTTGACCAAATCAGATAAAAATCTCAGTGAATATCGAGCTACATCCCATTTGCCTGATTTTAACGCATCTTTGAAATTTTTGACCATGTAGTCTACAAACTCTCCTCCAAAGTTGAAATTCTTTGCATTAAGTAAGCCAACAAGCGTAGTATAAATTGTGCATTTTTCTGGCATTTTAATAGCACAGTCAGTCAGAATTCTAAGAATCTTATTTCTAAATAATCCCAAGTCAGCTTCCAATACGGATGCTAAGCCCTCCAAGTTACTTTCCAAGGATGATGTAGATTTCTCTCCAACTCGAAGAATAAGAGATTCAAGACGATCTTCAATCTCTTGATTTTCTGAAACTCGCCTACGTTTCTTGTATACTCGATCTACAATCGAACAGTTCAAAAAAGATTTAATAGAAATCGAGAATAAAAAAAAATATCATTAAATAATTAAAGAAAGGTTTTTGTTAAACTAACCGTATCCATCGTCATCATCGTGAGCTCTTCTTCGACTCATTTTTAACAAGCACTAATGACTATAGTAACATGAACACAATTAGTTTCCTATTCAGAAGAAAACCGGTTACTTTTATTAATAACTACGTATTTAATTTTGCGTAAAATATCTTCGTAACCGTCTTTTGAAACGAAAAACTCTTGCAAGCGCGTCGTCGTGGCGTCAACTTTCATGAATTTTCACGCCGACAATTATGGAGTTGTCGACGAACCAATCGTAGACATTAATGAAGTCACGTGGTCCATTGGACGAGTAAAGTTGCGTAGTTGAAAATAACCCTTCACGGTCAGCTGTGATTTTGCAGACGAAAAATGGTGTATTTTCATTTCTAAATACTCGAAAAAATATTAATTAATTATTAAATTGCCGACAAAGTAACAGTACAATGGCTAGTACGGCCAAAACTGGGCCACAAGAAATGCCTCCTGCTGGAGGATATGGCTCGATCCAGTGGAAGCGCGTACCACTGAAAACCATTTTTACACGTAAGGAAATAAAAATTTTATAATTTTGTATTATATATTTAACAGTATTCTTTGATTTTAGCTAGCCTCACAATTGGTCTATACGTTTTGGCCACGACTTTAGGAACAATAGGATATTATTACTCTTACCAAAAAGTTAAGAGAGACGAAATTGAAATGAGAAGTGCTCGGAACGTCATCTTAGCATTGATGTTGGCTGAAAGAGATCGAGCGTAAGTACTTGTTTAACTATATATTTTTAATTTTATAAACAAAAGTATATAACTTCAATTATTATTTGTAGATTTTTGAAGCAATGTCGCATTAACAGAGATGAAGAAAGAGAACTCATGAAGGATGTTCCTGAATGGGAAGTTGGTACATATTTCAGAGAGCCAGTTTATATTACACAACCAAAGAAATTCCATGTACCAACCTATTGGGAATTTAATGCTCATGCTGACATGTTTGAGGCAACTTACCGTGTTTTACGTCGTCACTTCATGTAAACATTGTAGGGTAATAATATAATTGTATGCTTATGTAACATACATGCTCAAGTTTTAAGAAGTTGAGCAATGTTAATAAAATTGTTTAAAAATGAATAATAATTTTATTCCGTGAAAAGACAACATATGTTTAACAATTAATAGTCATATACTTGTAAATACAAACTTTAATCTATTTTAAAATCTCAACTTTTGGTGGTTCTTGATTTGTGGCTTCCATAGCTTGCTCAGTAACATTCATATTACCTATTCTATTTTGTACAATCACAGCTTGTACCTCCATAAAAATTTCCATGATTCTATGGTTGGTGAGAATAAATTTTTGAGCACAAGCCTCAACACATTTTTTCTAAAAAATAAATGTTTATTTGAAGTGTAAATTATACTGAGGGCAATGTAAAATATATTACCTCATCTGCTTCTACTGTTCTTGTGTTGAAAGAATTTGCACAACGATTAAAACAAATATCTGATATTTGGTTGTAAAGCTTAAGAAAATCTCTAAACTGTAAACATAAAGTTTGATTTGATAAACAAATGATGACATGCATAATTCAGTAAAATTAAAAAAAATTTTTACAATACTTACTTGATCCATTATATATACTTATAATTCTTATCAATTAAGTAAGTTACTCCAATCAAAAATATTTTTTATTACATTTACATTTAATTTATTATTATTTCATTTTTCACTTCAAACTGAAAACATGATTGTTAGCAATATTGTAGGTTAATGTGCATGCTATGAAATTTATACTTTACTTAGATTTTAAATAAAAACGTAAAAGTATTTCACTTTTGTACGTATGAATGTGCTAAAATGTTAGTTTAAAAATTTATAATAATTGTTTGAAGTTATTAATAAAAACAGGTAATTAACTATGCCAACGTAAGAATAGCCAATCATAAACAAGGAACGTTCTAATTTGTCCAACCACATTGTATTGGACGTTCTGTAGCATGTATGTAGTACTGAAAGAATCCATATTGGTCCGCTTCTCTTCATGGTTCTCTAGTCTTTTTGGTTAGATTCTTTTTTGATTTGGCTTTCAACATGGCTGAGGTACGGTTATATATAAAATTTTGTTAAATCAATGGAAATCTTATTCATCTTTAACTTGTTTTTATAAAATTATGCGAAATATTGTTGTTATTCGGGTGTAGAAGTGATTTATTAATATATGACGCATAACTTTCACTGTCATAACATTTCTAGCCAATTTTTTAAAGAATTAGGTTAAATTATTATTGCAATAATTATATTGATATTATTTATTACAGGTAGACGAAACTCTCAAGAAAAAGAGGACTTTCAGGAAGTTCACCTACAGAGGTGTCGACTTGGATCAACTTCTTGATATGCCTAAGTAAGTTTATATACAAGTATCTGCTTTGACTACTACTCAAATAATGTCAATTGTTAAAATGATTCAACTTTCTTTTAACATTTAAAAATCTTAAACGATAATTTTGGTGTTGGATTAACAATGTTATTAAAATTATTGCAAAGTACTTATGTAATTTATTTGAAGCTCAAAATTATTATAGTACATACATAAGTATAACTTGACACAATAACAGTAAAAAAAAATAATTCGGGACAAAATATAATGAAGTGTATGCTAAAATTAGATAGAATTTTACAAACAGACCTATCCATTTGATTGTTTCAAACTCAAATAAAAATTAAAAAAACTAAATTTTCAAATAGAATAAAGTTATTAGTGCGTATTCATGTTTATTTAGTGAAACTTTAGTTTTTGCATTTGCAGTTTTATATAAATATTTTTTACAAAGTAATTTTGAATGTTTTGAACAATTAAAAGGTGACTTATAGCCTTATAAGAATAATTTTTATCAACTTGATTTAAATATATTTACTTTAACGGTTCATATGAAATGAAATATTGTAGTCTTTGTATAGAAATCACATATTCATTTTAACTTTAATAATTGTAATCTAGTATTTACAAAATTAATATAAAACTTTCGCAATTTCAGTGAGCAACTTATGGAGTTAATGCATGCCAGAGCTAGGAGGCGTTTCTCTCATGGTCTAAAGCGCAAGCCAATGGCTCTTGTCAAGAAGCTACGCAAAGCCAAGAAAGAAGCTCCACCAAATGAGAAGCCTGAAATTGTCAAGACCCACTTAAGAAACATGATCATTGTTCCAGAAATGGTTGGATCCATTGTAGGAGTATACAATGGAAAGACTTTTAATCAGGTTGAAATCAAGCCAGAAATGATTGGTCATTACTTAGGAGAATTCTCTGTCACATACAAACCTGTGAAACACGGTAGACCAGGTATTGGTGCTACCCACTCTTCTCGTTTTATACCACTCAAGTAAATTGTTATAATAAACTTAATATAAAACACAAATATGGACTTGTTTTAATTATCTGAATAGATTTACCAAATTTTCAGTAAATATTTCATTTTTCTCCATACTAAATATACAAGTTTAAGATATTTTTAACAATTTAAATTTATAATTTATTTAATATATTAGTTGGTGATTTATATAATTTTATTATTACTTATATCCTCAACAAAAGTTTGATAATTGAAATATTGATATGGATAATATCGTTGACGATATATTTTCATTGCTTTAATTATAAAATACGATATTTTTTTCGATTATTATCATTTTAATAATATAAAATGCGTAATTTCATTATTTTTCTTGAATATAACATTAATAATAACAATATAAATAGGAAAAGACGACAGTGAACGTTTCAAATCTCAATTCTTACATGTACGTTTGTTACGAATTTATCTCTGAAAAGATGAGGCATGGAAGGGGAAAATCAACAGTAATCTGACAGTTCGCGAAAATATACTTATAAACTCTACGTAAAGAAACTGGGTTTCTGCAAATGTTTATCGAAAGTAATGTTGAAGTATCATCGCAGTCATGAAATGAATGTGAATCTCAAAAGATGTGCTCATCAAACAACAATGTTGCTACGGATTAGTACGACAATCGGTTTAATTATTAAATGTTTTCAGTTGATGTAGGTTAGCCTGGAATTACCAATTAATGTATAAAAACAGTGTTTGAATTTGTATGTACTTGGTAAACGGCATCGAGTTTGATGCGACCAAGCTGTTACCACCAAAGTTACGGAGTCGAGCGTATGAGCTTTGCATCCAGACTTTTAACTGATGCTGGTTCCAATGGCTGACGAAATAATTGTCTTTTCAAATGCATTAGTAAAAAATTAAGAATACGTGAAAGTGCCATATCAAACAATTGAGCAAAGGCAATTGCCTAAAGTAGTCGCGCGAGTTTGTTCGCGATCAGTCAGTTTAAAAAGCAAAAGTACAGCCCGATAACCTTGAACTTCATTGATCAGCTCTCGGTCTTGAGCCTTGCACTTGAAAAAGCGACACGTGCATCGTCAGCCTCTTTGTGGCCCCTCTCTCTCTCCTTCTCTGTGTCAATCGTGCTCTGCTCCTACACTCACGCTTTTATAAATAACGTTGGCTTTTCGCGCTTTTCGCCACTGATTTTCTTCATTTGCATCGCACTTATTTCGCGTTGGTGCGTCGATCGACTTGGTCGGATCTAGTTGCCGCTAATTGAGCTTCATCAGTGCCGTTCAAAACAGTTCGCTCAAAGTACATTGTGTAACATTTCGCCTCTCTGTGTGGAGCTTCTTTCGAGGTCGATTTTTGTTTCACATTAGTGGTGGACTTAATTTAACTAGAACAAGTACACGATACATTTCAGCTTTGAGACGACTAGACCTAACGCGCATAGAAAATGTTACGATTACTCGAGACTTTGAGTGGACTTGATTCTGCTGATACAAGAGTAATTGATAAATATTAATCATGTTGGATATGACAATATCGGATATAAAAGACATGGTTAAAGACGCGAAAGAGAAAGTTATTCTTCACTGGAACTACAGAAATTTGAAGGAAATCCCAGAGGCAGTGAGAAAAGCGGGACGAAACGTGGAGGAAATTTACTTGAAGTACAATCATTTGGAATGTCTTCCTTACTGGATATCAGACTTTTCGAGGGTCACAAATTTATATTTGCACGGCAATCACCTCAAGAGTTTACCTGCTACATTGTGTAATATGCTTCAGCTGACTATTCTGGATCTCAGTAATAACGAACTGAAAGACCTTCCTAACGACTTGGGACGTTTAGCCAATTTACGCTCTTTAGTTTTAAATAATAACTGCATTGAATCGCTACCTCCGTGTAAGTGTCACACCGACATTCAACTATTTTATTTAATAAGACTTTAACAAAATTTTTTATCGTTTTAGCTATGTGTCAACTGCAAAATTTAAAATGCCTACATTTATCGAAAAATCGTATTATTGCTCTTCCTGAATGGCTTGGTTCGTTGCTCCAACTCGAAGAAATATTTGTCGATTATAATTCTTTGATAGAGATTCCAAACAGATTGACGCTGTTGAAATCTCTGACAATGTTGTCCGTTTGTTCGAATAATTTAAGTTACCTGCCACTAAATGGATTTCTTTCATCACCTCACATTCGTTTTGATTCAAATGCTTCGTTAAGTTACTTATCGCTGCCTATATTTCACCACTTGGTATCGAAAATTCAACCGTACGAATTGGAAGAATCTACGGATGCATTGGCTTATGGGTGAATTATACTATTCAAAAGTAATTGTAAGGAAATTGAACATTAACAATTGATTTGCTTGTTGTCTTTTCAACAGCTGTTTTAAATACGAAGAGAGAACCAAATGTAAGAATAATATTAAATTGTTAATACGAGATAATAATTCTGGAACAAACGAAAGGATAGTGTTAGAATTGCCAAGACAATTAATCTGCGTCTATAGTCTTCAAGAGAATAAAGTTATTTCGTTATGGGAAATGTCTCTCAGAACAATATATTGTCACAGGTAATAAATTTCGTATTCTTGTGTGATGACATAGTATTTAAAATTAAAAAAAAACAAAATGTTAGGTATCGACATAAGCTTCGCATTATTCAAAATCCGTCAAAAGTGAGCGTTGAATATGAGCGAAATTTTACCAAGGCCACACTTAATGAGAGTGAATATTCAAACTCTTTTCTACCCTACAAATTAATAATGAATGGCCCAACTAGCATATGCTTAAATAACGATTGCAATCTACCTATTTTCACTCACGCTTGGATTATTATTGGAATTAGGAAAATTGATTTTATCATTCCTGTGATCGTGGTTTTTTGCAGTCATAGGTAATGTATTTGCAAAAAATTATCAATAAGTGATTAAGCTGTTGATAATTATTCCCGAATTTTTATTTAGATGTGCCGCAGAGTTTGTCAAATCATCAAGCTTTACGGAAATTTATGAGATTTGCTCTTTTCACAAGATCAACTAGAATGTAAATATTTTTAACATGGAATATACATTTTTTTAATAAAAAGACGTATTTTATGAATCCAATTTGTTTTAATTAAGAGTAATCAAATCGTAGTTATTTACATGAGTGACTCATTATTTATAAATGCAACATTTTTAAGCGATTTAATTTAATATACAGTTGTTTTGCAGTTGAATAGTGTCATTGACTTTTGACTCATAAAAATAAATTTTAATACTTCACAAACGTACAAAAAATTATTTGAAAAGTAGTTTACAAGTATAAAAGTGATTTTGCAATCTTGCAACTAATTGATAAATAGTTGTGTGACAACATTTTTAATAAAATTTGATTAGTATCGAGCGATCACGGCTCGATAAACACGTATTTACAGTTTATTGCAACAGCACAGAATTAAGCGATTAAAAAATCTAAAGCACTGTCTCTATCAATATTACACTTCAACAATGCCATTGATGCTCTGTCTTCAGGAAATCCTAAATCTCTAAGATAACATAAACTTTTGTAATATGCTTTGGCTTTTTGCTGATCGTTCTGGAATAATGCTAAAGTTTTTACAGCATCATCTTCAGGCATTCCATTGTCTTCGAGAGACTGTATAGCTAACAAATATTCTATAATTTTCTTATTATCTTGTCCTTTTAAATCACAAAGAGCACGAGCAACTCTATACAAAGGAAAACCCATGTCACTCAAACGTTTAGCCATATTTTGTTCTTCAGGTGACAAATCAGCTAAAGTCCTTGCCAACTCTTTTTGACCAACAGAAGAACTTTGCTTCGAGGTTTTTGGAGTTTCTTCTACTAGAGGACATTCCAGATCCGGCCAAGGTTGTCGGTTCTATCACAACAAACGTTACAGTTTATCCAATATTTTCAAATCTAATTTAAATTAATCACGTTAACATTAAGAAATACCTCAGCATTAGGTCGATCCAACTCCCTTTGCAGTTCCTGAATTATTAAAAACACGGCATCTGTGCGTTTATTACTAGTAGATTCATTCATTCTGTCTGAGTCTCTTGCAATTTGGTTTCCATCTTTTGTTTCATCTACATTTTTACTCATGGACATGTTGTTCATCATATCCTCAAGATTTGTAGCAGTAGGCCACTGAGGCACAGTATGTGAAACTCCTACTGTTGTGGGCTGTAATACCTGTATAAATTGATGATCTCAGTTATTGTTAAGTAATATTTGTAAAATTTAAAGTAACAAATAAAATTAGTACCTGAGCTAATTCTTCAGTATTATTCATAGCTTTCAATAACATATTGTCAAAAGGACTACTTGTGTCATTATCAAAAGCATTAACAAGTGAATAATCAAGTGCAGAGTAATCAACTCCATTAATTCCTGTATGATTTGGAAATTCATTCGTTGGTGAAGTGTAAAGTTGTGGCAATGATGCAGTAATTTCAGAAGTAGTTGGATTCAGGGTTAAAGGAGATGAATCAGGATTTGGAGAAGATGGTAAAGAAACTTTTTCAGCTTCTTCTTCAGCTTCCTTTTTACGTTTCTTTTCCAATCGAGCTTTTCTAGCCTCTATATAAGATGATCTAGCCTTGCGCCATTCTTTCATCTGAAGAATAATTATTATATCTATTAGTACATAATTAGATAAGAAGTAAAATCAGTTTTTATATAATAAAACCCCAAAATTATATGATTTAATGTATCATTTTAAGAACTAATATTATTGTATAACAAAATTATCACTATCAATATGATTGAATAACTTCAAAAAAAATTCAATATATTTTGAATATAACTAATGTAATCTTAATCCATAATTATACAAATATTTTTTACAAACTCTATCTAATTACAGATGAAGATTAAAGAAAACTCAGTATTTTTCCAACTATGTATCTTATTAGGACACATATATGAATTGTGTAATTTATTTGATTAATTCAACCAAAATGGCTTGAGGATAATGACTTATTTTATAGTAAAATGACTAGACGAAAAAATCAAATAAAATTTACCTTGTCGAGTACGCTTTTTTCCAAACTCAAATCATACGTGTATTTTGAAACATCAGGTAATTTGTTGTAATATGCCGCTGGAACAACAATTTTTTTGGGTGGTTTGTAGGCCTCTGCGATTTTTACCTGAACTCCATCCATGTAAGCAGCGACTGAATCGCACTGCGAACTCGCCGACGTTCGTGACATGATTCTTAAATTGAAATAATACACAAGTATTAGATATTAAATAGGATCATCTAAACTTGCAATTTAATTAATACCATTATTATGATTCATTTTCGCGAAAACTCAAAGAACACTAACCTTGCAGTTGTTCGTCACGTAACCTTCTCGCTTCTTTCTGATACCTTTCATCCGTGTTAAACAATTCGTTTTCAATTTTTAGACAAAGAGTATAATTTATAGCAAAACCAAAATCCTACGAAACCATTGCTTTGGATCCATTGTGCACTGATAATCGGACAATCGTCAATTGCCTGACATTTGACAGATCATCATCAACTAGACGTGGCCATCTTTGAGTGTGAACTAGCGGAGGTCAGAGAAGCATTCTCGTTCTGCGCAGCACGTGACACAGAAGACGTCGCGGAGTGATTTTTGGGGACAATGAATATAAATATAATACAATAAAAAAGTAAATGGAATAATTTGAGGTAAATATATTATTTCCAAGGCTTCGACTATGAACGTATTTATTTCATTATGTAGTTTTTTTATCCTTTCCAATGTGTATTCAAAACTTTAAGTATTCAAAGCAATTCAAAGCAATCCGCGTCATTTAAATTAATATTGCTATAGAAATTACCAATTTTTAAAAATATTTTTATTTCTAATAAACAATTGGGATCAAGTTTTACTTGAACATATAAGTTGACTTTCAATAGGAACTATTCTAACATGCATAAAAATCTGGAGATTAAAACACAATTTCAAGTGAATTTATAAAACCATTTTTTATTCTTGATTTTTTTTTTATATTGAAGGATTATAAATAATCATTATGGCACTTTCTCACCAGTTTCTTAAATTTTAATCACATCAATATAATTCATTAATATTGTCACACCATATAATTAAAATAACAAGGTAGTTAAAATACTTCTAATTTTTTCATAAATTCATCAAAGTAATAATAAACTTACTATCTATGTATTTATCTCAACAAATAACATTTATTTATACAGAGTGTAAAAATATACTCTGTTTGAATACTTTCAAACTTCATCTTAGTATTCAAGATGAAGTCACAACATTTTTTCTAGTCTTTGAACAAAAATTGACAATAAAAACTTTGAGGGATAGCCACTTGTACTGAAGTAGTAAGGCTTGTAACATATGTAACAAAATATAAATAAAATTGAATAACTAAAATAAACATTTTGTACACATAAATTAAGCTAGAGAAAATTTTGTGCATAACAATGCAACATTATCGTAGAGCAGATGTAAAGTTTTCATCTTCTACGATTGTTCGTTCTTTTCCTGACTTGTATGCCAAAATTTGTTCCTTTATACTAGCTTCATCCGAGGTAAGGGCCATCCGCCTACCCTCTAAAGACTTCATATAGGCAAGGAAGGAAGTCCACATAAGACTGCATATACTAACGTAAACTACTCTATTCCTCTCTGGTATGAAAAGAAAATTGACTGTTTGAAGAATAGGCCAGACACATATTGCCACCTATTATTTAATCAAGTGTTCATTTATTTCTGTAAGAAAAATTCATAATAATACTGTCATATTGTATACTCACTCTGTAGGTTGGCCAGAATTTTTCTTTGACTTCATTTATACAATGAGATATAGGTTTAAATTCCAAGAGGTTGATTCCAAAGAAGAAACAGCACATTGCAGCTGGTCCATAGGAAACTTGTTCAACAAGAGCCTATATGATTTCAAAGAAGAAGTTTAGATTACTCAGAAGCTTGACTCAAAAAAGAAATGTAAGTTACAATGAAATAGAAACTTAGCTGAATTAACTAAATAATCGTTTGGATCAAATAAATAACTGCACCTTAGTAAGAGCTGATCTAAGATCAGCTCTGGGCCAGAAGTGTGATGCACATTTCAACCAGCAATACAATGTTGGAGCAACAAAGAAGCCGCCATATATACTAAACCTCATGGCCTGCATGTAGTCCAGGTGTTCTTTACCAATAATCTTCTGTTGCATTAAGCTTGCCACTGGCCAGATAACCGTGTAGGAAGCCATCCCCCGGACGATAGGATATTTTTTGGTGACTTCTCGAAATTTGACCAATATTACCCTCATCCTGACACTTGTCGATCTACATATACGCGAGTGGAAAAAGACGCAATCATTATATGCACAGCGCGATGTGGAGCACGTGTGACGCGACACGGCAACGAAAAGACAGTTAAGAGCTCAACGTGCGTGGATAGCAGACGAAAATTTAAAAAGCACGAATCAGAGCGATAGAACGCACCTCTCAGCTGCACGCATGAGAATGTGTATGTGAATTGTCCATGAGTACACGTGTTTAAACAGCACACGCACTCACACGAGCAGAAAAATACACTGACAGCAGCTGACGACTTTGCTGGTTCACTCACCTGCAGCTCAGCCAAAGATTCGACCACAAGCTCGTTCGTCGGTCCAGCCTGCAAACGAGCAAACAAATTGCAGCATGACGTAATGAGCGCACAGAGCAAACGTCATTGACATTGAGGCGTTTAGAAAAAGGAAAATCGATTTGTTATCCGTTCCGTTGGGGATCGATCAGTGAGTACACTGAATTGATTAACACTGGTACCTCGTTCGTTACGGCCGTAGTGCTTGCGTCGAGGAGCGCTCCCGGAGATGTGGGCTCGAGCTGCAGCAGCGCAGCGGACGTTCTCGCATAGCCGTCGTTCTCGCGAGTATACATACACCAGCAGCGTCACGCTAAAGTGCGAGCGCGCTCGACTATCTCTCGCGCGCGATGACGAAACACGCGGAGCGCGCGCTGCTGCTGGCTGTATCGTTCAGCCCCTCCCGCCAGCGCTCGAAGTCCATTCTTATCTGGCCTTGCTCGATCACCCAACGTTTACACGTCCGCCTATAGTCTACACCACGCACACCTGTAACTATACTGCGCGCCCCGGGATTAGGCAATTTTTGGCATTCTTTCATCGATCTTCCGTTGACCGTTCTTTTCTTTGCTTGTCGGCTCGCGCCAACTTTTACCATTGCCGATTATCTGCCGTGGCTTTTCAGCGTTTTATGCGCGCATCGTTTCAACGCACCTTTACTTTCATATGGCGCACGATAGGTGCGCGAGGAGCTCGTGCTCGACGCGCTCGTGCATTTCCAATGAGTAAGCGCATTATTTCCGGTGCAGCCTCACGACTGCTTATTTGTATTTTTTTTTATCGCAGAGATGTTTGTGGATGTGGAATCGCACGGAGCCAAATGCACGGTTATATGCAAACCATTGTTTTGTTGTTATGTTGCGATAATGCGCTGTAACTATTATTTCATTGCTTTTCGGAGCGATGTAATTCACCGCTGCACTTTTTTTCATTCATAATGGGTACTTGCTATTTGAGAATTCGACTGGTCACGTTTTATCTGCTATTCTATACAATTAAAAAATTACAAAATACAGTTCAGACCAACTCGTTTATAAATTATCAAGAGGCTTTCTAATCACTTGATTTTTCGACTAAATTAGACTATATGATTTTCTGTCTGGGTTACTTTGATTTTCGTAGTTCAAAATAGTTCGAAAATATTTAATAAAGCTTATTTCATAGTTTGAATTTGCACAAACAATTTTGAAAAATATTGTAGTTGAATATATGCCAATATTTGACCAGCAACATAGCGGAGTCGTTTTATTTTTTCAACGTAGGTAAATTCTCGCTGTGCCTAAGTAATTTGTAATGTTATCAAATTATTTTGATAATAAAAAATGTTACAATGAGAAAATATATTTGTTTGTTGATAACAAACACAAAATTATCGAATGTTATAAATTCATAGTTCTTCGACCAAAGGCAAAATTAAGACAATAGTATAGATTTGATTAGTGAGAATTCCCTAAACTCATAGCTTATGTATCATTGGATAATCATCATCACATCTAAATATGCGAAATAATTTCTATATATGATATAGTTTGGAAGATACAGCTAATGATATCGGTATTTGACTTAATTACATCAGTATTTGTACATAATTAGAGAAATAGATAGAGAAATAGAAAGTCTTTTTTAAATTCGAATATAAATACTTATCTCGTATTTTCTGAAATTTAGAAAAAATTAAAAAACAATGGATTTTGTTTATTCTATATTACATTGATTATTTTGATAATTGTTATTTCAACAAAAATATATTACTTATATGAAATTACGTGTAAATTCAATAATACTTGCAAGAAAAATATTCACAAGTACTTACAACAATATTCACTAATTTCATTATATTTTGGATTTCATGCAGTGTCATTTATTTTTTTCCAATAAATAGATTACTTTTAATTATTTCAGAAAATATTAATACTCTAAAAATGTAATTCAATGTGTATGCAATACTAAATAAAAAATTTGACGGCATAATACAAAATTTTGCGAACTCATGTTTTTCATTTTAATAATAGAACGACTGCTAACATTTACTATATTTACAAGTTTAAATTAAAACGTTAAATAGTAAATACTGCACCGTTGTAATAAAAACGCGAGCTTGGAGACATACCGTCACAATGTCGAGTCCAAACGTTGAACTTGATCACTGATTCAGATAGAAAAAAGATTTCTTGAAAATGAAATCTCGAGGATCATCTTCTTATACATTATCAACTGTATCCACAATCATTAATTAAAATTATATACACCAGCCTTGGTAACAAGACTTAAATTAATCACAAACTCAACTGACACAGGCCTGATGAATATGTCGATTGAATAAAAAAAATTATAAAATAGCATGACCTCATTTAGTCACAATGTCAAAAAGATCGCAAAGTCCTTCACTATCACTCAAATTAAACTGGTAATCTTTTTCTTCAGGTGGAGGACTTAGCCTTACTAGTGGACCACAAACTGTAATATGAAGAACATTTTCAATATATTTACAATTAACTAATACCAAATATTTATTTAAAAATGAACTTACTTCCTGAATAAATTTCATCAATGAAATCTAAATTTCGGAATGTATAACCTGCAGAGAAAACCTATTATTATCATATACTTTATTTAATTACTAAACAATCATTACTTTACAAACCTGACGTGTCAACGTCTTTGAGAACTATCCTAGCTTCCAGCAAATCTTGATCTTCTTCCTCTTCATCTTCTGATACCACAGGTTCAACTTTTGGAGCATTTTTAGGAGGCCTGTAAATACCAATATCTTACTAAATATTGTTTCTACGTTATTCAATGATTAAAATAATTTCATGTATAGTGTTTGATTTATTCCAAATTAGCAAAACTTTGTTTTACGTTAGCCAATCCCCAAATGCAATCAATTTTTTTCTTTGCTCTATGCAGAATGAAAACATTATCTTTTTGTTTTCAAAGCGATTAGAGCATTCTATAGATCTAATAAAATTTCAAACTATCACCTTCCAACTCTCTTCTTTGGTTTAACTTCTTCTTTCTTTTCTTCTTTTTTCTCTGCTTTCTTATCTTTTTTTTCTATCTCTTTCTGTTCTTTCTCTTCATTTTCTTCTTTGATTATATTTACTTCTGGTTGTAACCTTAATTTTATACAATTATTATCATACGATTCAGCCAGTTCTGACTGAATAATATATACAGAAATTTCTCCAGTAGTACTCTTCAAATGCATCTCATAATTAATTTCACTTTCATCATCTTCTGACATCTGTAAAAAAAAATATTATCGTTAAAATAGAATACTGTATAGAAATTTAATAATATTTGTATTGTATAATTATGAGAACCTTTTCAATTTTTGGAACATTTAACTGTGTATCAGGTGGAGCTTGAATTGCTAATATGAATTCATCTTTAAATATCTCTTTAATATCTTCATAAGTGACATAAGCATATCTCCTATTGTTAGAATCACATTCGACATTTTTCAAACTCTGTTTGATCCATTGTATGTGTGTATCAATTGATTGTTCATGCTCTTCTAATTGCTTTATTTCTTCTTTTAGATCTGTCAGTTTATCTCCAACTTCTTGCGAGTTACATCCTGGCCCTGCTCCTCTGTAAATAAATGTTGTCTATGAATTCTGAATCAAACTAAAATATAAAAATCATATAGTGTTTCAACTCACTTCCACTGTATACTATTTTTACTCTTCTTCTCAATAAGCCCAATGCCTTCGAGGACGTTTGTAATATCATATATTCTCCTCTTCTGTCGTACTTCTAATAAATCAGCTGCCTGCAATAACCAAAGAGAATTTTGTCAACAATAAAGTGTTGTTAGAATAACGAATTAAAATAGTTACAAAATTTGGAGCACACTAATGAAATATAAGTTATTGACCCAATGAAGGTTATGTAAGTGTATATGTTGTCAAAGTATAACAAAATCAAGGCCTCTAGTTGAAAACCCAAACATTCAATGTGGTAAACATAACCCAAAAGCCAGTAGCCTCTGAGGTGAGGTTCACCACTGAGAGTATTTGCCCAGGATGCAAACGGTCTGTTTGGGTCTGTTTTTTCAAAATTCCCGCAAGCAATGGCGTGTGATAAACAGCAACTTAACCTAATAGCGGTGCATCCAAACGAGTACCGCGAAGGGTCCGATGGCTTACCACTTTCAAATCGAGCACGCCGTCCTTAGCCTTCTGCAAGAGGCTGACGAAGCGTGTAGTTAGCAGACCGAGAGACTTCTCGTACCTACTCTGTTGGTTGTCCACCATTATCAGTTCTAGCACTTCCTCGTCGATAATTTTTCACCTCAAAACGGGCCAACTCTATCTCTCGAGTTGAGTGGCCAAGACCCAGCCGCCTCCTTCGAAATTGCCGCACACCGACACCGCTTGCTGACTAACGCCAGCCCGCGAAAACCACGTGGCGCCGCCCTGGCGAGTGTTTTTCCTTTGCTATGACCGTCCGAACAAATTACTCGAGTAGTGATTGTTTACGCCCATTGTTTGACTTTCGACATCCGTTTCGGGGTTTAGAGTACGGTATGATTTTTTGGCAGTCACGGTTCATGACAATTGGAGCAGATAAAGATTTACATAACGATTATCTACGATAACAAAAAGATATTTCTTTGAATCATTTACCGTTTGTGACCGTCATATAATACAATTGTTGCCTTTATTCCTTCAAATTTATTAATGTTATGTTTATAAAATTTAAAGTCACTTATTTAAGACTACTCCCATCGAAATATTATTTTGTTTAAAAATTATTTTTAGTAGTTGATTAATTACTTTTGTATAAGATAATCCAAAGTACATATGCACAAGACATGACCTACCAAGAACACAAATCAATAACGTCGGAGAATTTTGAAAAAGTACGATACGTTCGCACACGAATATTGATTGGGTCTTTCGATTATATAAGTGGAAATCTAACATTACTTTCTATAAATTATTATATATTTTATTTACAAATATGTTTTAGACATTAATTTACAATAACTGTTATACACGAAAATGTAATATAAATAAAAATTTTCCAATATATATTTTGCACTTATAAAAAAAAAATGTCAAGGAAAATTAAATTCGTTAGTTGACGTTGATGGTTCAGGGCTAGGCGTTGAACTAGCTGAACTCAGAGTTTCTTCTTGAATTTTAAGTTCTGACTGGTCTTTATCCTTACTTTTATCTTTATCTTTATCTTTATCTTTTTCCTTTTCTTTGTCTTTATCCTTTTCTTTATCCTTACTCTTTTCTTTATCTTTTTTCTCTTTGTCCTTTCCATGTTTGTGGTCATGTTTATGTTTGTGTTTATGTTTATGCTTCTTCTTTTCTTTCTTTTTCTTTTTAGGCTGAAAATATATTATTTACGTAAGATTAAATTTGACATATTTATGAGTTTTTTCAAAATTTGTTACCTTATTAACAGCATCTCCTTTGACTTTGCCTTCTTCACCCTCTTTTTTGAACATCCCTGGTTCAAAACCAACAGGACCATTAGTTCCCATTATTCCAGGAAGGGAGGCCGAATTATCACTGTAATACTCTGATTTCGCTTTACCTTCTGTGTTATTACTTGTACTCTGATCATCCTATTTAACAAGCAATGTATTAAATTTATTTGATTTTGACTTCTTAATATTTAAAATAGCAAATAAAAACTTACCGAATGTATTTTTTGTCGTTTTGTGTCAAGGCTATATTCAGGAGCTACTGTTGAATTTGAAACTTCCCGTGCAGGAGAAGCTTTTCTTTTATTTGTAACAGTATTGTTAACTTCCACTTCATTGCTTGGCTCAGGTTTCACATGAGGTATGGGCGGTAGATGCTAAAAAATCAATTCATATTGTTAGAAGTAAAATCATGATTTTTGAATACTTTTATAGAATTTTTCAAAGTGAAAAAATTTGAATAAGCAAAATACTTACGCTTACATCTTTTTCTGGGCTGACAGCGGGTGCAACTCGTTTTGGTTTCGTTAACATTGCTAATTCTGGTATGGGAAGACACAAAGGCGTCTTTGAACCATACAAAGTGTAATACAAATCCACTAAGTCACAACGCAATTTCGGATCGTGAGACAACATTCCACTAAAAATTTAAACCGTTAATTTGTTAGTTCAATATCACGAGATATTTATATTAAAGTTTAACAAACATACTTGATTAAATTCCAAATACGATTAACTAATTCTGGCCTATCCAATGAATGCTTGTGAGCTCGCTCGAAAGGAGGGGTTTCGACCATGAGCCGTACCAATTTGTGTCGTATACATGGGTGAGGATCATTTTCAGCCATATCTAATAAAAATTCTAAATCATCCCATTTGCCGTCAACTTTCGTAAACTCTACTAAAGCCGTAAGAGCAGCTATTCTTACATCTGCAAACATTGTGAAAAAAGCCAAAGACACGTTTAAAACTAGACAAAAATAAAAACAAAATAATTCAAGTAAGTAGTACCAATGAATTGTCCGTAGGCGGCATATTCTCTGAATAAATGCGGATTACTAGGCAGATGTCCAAACTTTTGTAAAATTCTAATAACTTTTAAACAAGCGACTGAAACTGTGTACTTGTAACATGGAAGCAACTTTTCTAAATTTAAATGCCTCGTAACTTCTTCTAAAATTAATTTAGTTTCGGGCAACAAGGATTCGGCAGTTATAGTAGTTCTAAAAAAGTTTTAATTAATTTGATTCTTACAATTTTATGAATCTCAGAATATGTTTAAAAAGTACACAAATTATAATCTCACCCATGTTGAACGTTAATGACTGGAGTTATAGTAGCACCAAGTGCTTCGATTAGGGATGCTCTATAGTAATTGTCGGAGTATCTATTTTTACTATTATCATTGTATTTAAATAGGTCCATAAGAAATGATAGCACTTCTGGAGGACAAATTCCATGATTGTTTCTCAAGCCTGCCATAGCTACAGGAATAGTCTAAAAGAAGACGTTGAAATTAACACTATATTTTGAGAAAATCGGATTGTGCATTTAAAATTACCTTCTGAAGAAAATAATGTTGAAAATTTGTAAAATTATTCTGCTTTATAATTCTTCTACAAGAAGCAGAGCCAAATAATTTTCTAAATATCGCTAACATAGCAGGTGGACCAGCCCACGTAGCTACCATTGCATTTGCAACCTAATAAAATCGAAACAATAACGTAAAAACTGTAGACATTTTTAAAAAAACTTTAAAATTGTAATATTTTTACCTTTGTTAAACAATGTGCAGCTTGCAGTCTTACTTTGTAATAGCAATGCTCATTTTCAATCGTGTCAGTAAGCGCTAATCTCGTTGCAGGCGTTGCATGATTATTCAGAGCTTCGATAGCTTCTATCTGTGCTGTAACATCTCTTTCATGTCGTAATTGGTATTGCCATTGATAATCTGGCTGTTCAATTTGGACAGCTCGCATTAGTGTCATTTCAGGATCCAAACGAATCCACAATACAGGAGAATCGCTATAATTAATATAATAAAAATTGTAATTTATTGTGGCATGTTGGACTCAACTTAAAAATTGATTACATACTCCATTGCTGAAAGGTCCATGTCTACTTCTTCGCCAGTGCATAGTGGAATTTTCTTTTTCTTATTCCTTCTACTTTTACTGTGACATGTTATATCTGCTTTAGCAACTGTACCTTCAATCTGTAATGTATGTTTGAATGTGCCATCAAGTTCTTGAATATTAACCAAAAGAGGACCAACATACTTTCTTATTCCTTTATGATGAGTTATATCTTGACGTATTTCCAACTCAACTGTATTTCTATTTAAAAAAAAACATTTACTATTAATAAAGTTTTATAGTATGAAATTTATAGAACAACTGTTATTAAGAACCTTTTTCTGTTGAATACGAAGCTCAAATTAAACTTAGCATGACCTCCTGTTCTTACCCACTGATCAATAAATACTGCCATATCTTTACCAGTTACTGTAAAGATAGCTTTTGTAAAAACATTTGTACTAATCAACATGTGGGACCACAATCCAGATTCGATCCTTTGTTGTGCAGCATTCACAGCTAATGATAGTTGTTTATTGAATACCTTGAAAAAAATTTACCTTGATATAGTAATTTATTTAAATTTTAGAACTGGTTACTGTAAAAACATACCTGTAATAGAAGTTCTTGACCTATTCTGTGTTCCAACATACGAATCACTAAATGAGCCTTTTTTCTAAGAACTTCAATATATTTTGGAGACATAGTGTGCAAATTTCTTATCGGAAAATAAAATCCAGGATCTGGATCTCTTGGTGTAGGAGCTGGAGCATTTGCTACAATTGGTAATGGAGCAGGGGGTTGTGATGGATCAATTATTATACCACCAAACTGTTCCTCATATTTAACTACTTCTTTCAATTCCTATAAAAAATTCAAATAAGTAATATAATAAAGTTACCATGCATTTATTAAAAATTGAATACCGATTGGATCCATTGGCGATATTCATTATTTCCAAAACATTTTTTTGCATATAAACCAGTGAGGTATGTAGAAATTCCTTTCGGTAGCCATGTGTCAGACCAATTTTGCATTGAAATAAAACAGCCAAAAAATTGTTCTGCTATAGCTTGGGCCATTGCCTTTTTTGTAATGTATACTTGATCAATAATAGCAGAAGAATGCAACAAATTGGTACTGAAAAAATATATATATATTAGTAGTAACTTTGAAAATCGAATCAAATTTTAGAAACTATATTAACATACTTTAAGATACTCATTGTTGCATATGCATTTATATCTTCATCAATTTCATCAACAAACACTTGTTTATAACAAGAATAAGGATATCTGTTTGACAAAGTTTCCTCAAAGAATTCAAATGCCTCATGCATGTACTTAGCTGAATTCTTTAATATTGGCAATAGTTGAGGCAGACAAAAATGAGTTACTTCATGCATGTAAGGATCAACAAAAATTTCAAAGGGTCTAAAACATAAAACATAGTATTGAAATTTGTTATTGTTAAATTTCCATTTAATAAATTTTCTCGTGCATAATTACCCAACAGCAAGAGCTATATTTGGTGCACAAGCTGGAATATTCAGTACATAGTGAAAAGTCTTCTTTCGCATATCTGGAGTATATACAACTTCTACTAAATCACCACAAGATACTGCAGTCATAGCATCATCAACTGTAAATTCTAGTTTCCAGGTACAAGGTTCCGCAAAACTATCAACACACGGGAACCATAATCTTGATGAATTTTCATAACTATAAGTGTACATATGAGCACCTTTCTAAATAACATAAAAACAAAAGTTAAAATTTATAAATATAAAATCATTAGAAGTTTTTGAAATGATGTGATTTTACCTCAGCTAAGGTGCCTGGACAATTAGGTAGAACAAAGTGAACTCCTCCTTGAGGCTGTTCAAGTGAGAATTCAATACCTATGCGAATAGGTTTGCCTTCTTCCACTAAATGAGCCACATCTGGAGTTATTTGTATAACTAATTCTCCAGCATTGTTATCTGGATCAACTTTCTGAGCTGCTGCCAAGTGAAGATTAGAAAAAAATTCCAAAGATCGTCTAAAACAGGATCAAAATATTTGTGTAAAGAATAATTCCATTATGAATATTCAAAATGTAAATACTTACTGCTTTTCATCTCCTTGTGAAATATCTAGAAAAGGATCAAAATATTGAAATTGTGCCTCATAAGAGTCATTTAAACATACTTTGTAAATTCTACACTGCTTGGCATTCAAATGTATTAATCGTAAAGTATCCCTCAATGGAATGATTGTTAATTCTACCATCCCCTTAAAATCAGATTAGTACAAAAAAGTATAGAATTAATTATTTACGTAAATTGTAATTGTACTTTCACAAAATAATTACACTTACAATGATACTTTTCCGTTGAAAACTTATACCTGTAAGGCTAACAATTTGATGGGCTGTAAAGAACAAAAATAAGTATATAAATATAACTGATGTTCTCTGAAGTTTGAAAGAATAATGAAAGTAATCGGTAATTAATAATTTATGTCATCTTGTTTGAACAAAATATTGTAAACATAAACATAACCTTTAATTTCGTTATGCATAAACAATAACAACAGAAATATTCTGAATTGAGTGAATTAGAAAAAATACTTATAATTTAAATGGCCGAGCATTGTCTGCTGTCCGTTCTTTTTTCATGGTTTCATCAGTGGAAAATAACTTATAAAATTAAATTATTCGACAAATATAAATGCAGTTCAGTACTTCGTAACGCGAATAATGTGAAGACGTGATCCACGACGACATACCCACGCGACCTATGACGCGTCAAGCTCAAACGCCGACAAAGAAATAGCAACTATACCGAGCTACCGAGAAATATATTAAGATTTTTTACAATAGTAGGATGCCTCTCCAGTACAGGCGTAAATCGCATGCAGCAAACGTAAAACCAAGAAATTCTGAGTGCTGCCAACTTCGAAATTCAAGATGAATTGAAAAGACATAATTCCTGTTGTACAGTAAATATGAAGCCGATTGACGAATTGTTGTATAGATATGGGATATATTGTATGAATATAGGATGGACGAATTGTTATAACATAAGAGACATCCCATATAACTCTATATAACCATTTTGTTATAACAAGTTGTCAATTGGCTTCATGTTTACATTTACAATTTTTTGAGGCTACGTATGTACAATAGGAATTATGCCTTTTCAATTCATTGTGCACTTCGAAGTTAGCAGCACTTAGAATTTCTTGGTTTTACGCTTGCTGCGTGCAATTTCCGTCTGTATTGGAAAGAGTTTCTCGTCTCGTGTACCTTTCCACCCTCGCTTCGCTCGGGCGTAAACGCCACACCAAACAAGAATCTACTTTCCCGCACTAGTATCGTAATGTACTATTTCAATAACCCGTGCGAAAAATATGTCTTTCCCACACGCTCGGCAGAAAACGTGCGTTGAAAATCGCACTTTCCACACATCATATAAAAAAATACGGTACAGCACATGTTCGGGAAAGAGATTCTCGTCTCGTGTACCTTTCCACGATTGTAAATGTCACACGAGACAACAATCTACTTTCCCGCAATTGTATTGTAATGTACTATTGTAACTATCTCCACGCTAAAGTATCATCATTTCCCTTCAAAAATCAGTATGTGTCGTTAAGCTGAAGGATAAACAACAGATTTTTTGTATCCTAACCATGTCAACTTTTGTGCCAACAAAACACAATTTGCGGGAAGCGCTGCTTTTTTGTTTTTATTTAAAGAAAAGTGTAATTGATGGACATCGATTATTGTGTGAAGCATATGGGGAACATGCTTCATCAATAAAAATATATGAGTACTGATTCCGGCGCTTTAAGAATGGCGATTTTGATACTAGCGACAAAGAATGCGAAGGAAGGCCAGTAAAGTTTGAGGACACTGAGTTGGATACGTTATTGGACCAAGATTCATGCCAAACTCAAGAAGAGCTCTCTGAAACTTTAGGGATGACGCAGCAAGCAATTTCAAACTGTTTCAAGGCCATGGGTATGGTGCAAAAACATGGAACTTAGGTTCCGTATGAACTCAAACCAAGAGACGTCGAATGTCGTCTTTGCATGTGAGAACAACTGCTTCAAAGGCACAATCGTAAGAAATTTTTACATCGGATCGTAACGAGGGATGAAAAGTGGATCCACTATGACAATCCAAAGCGCAGGAAATCGTGGGGTAAGCCCGGCTATCCATCAACTTCAACGGCCAAACTAAATATTCATGGCAAGAAGTTTCTTCTGTGTATCTGGTGGGATCAGCTCGGAGTGATCTATTATGAGCTACTCCATCCTAATGAAACCATTACTAAGGAACGTTATCAATAACAATTCATGCAATTGAACCGAGCATTGAAGGTCATTGAATGCTCCTAATATACCAAAAGACACGACAAAGTGATTTTTCAGCACGATAACGCTCGGCCACATGTTGCAAACATCGTTAGATACTTTAGAGGCGCTTCAATGGGATGTCCTACTCCACCCGCCATACTCACCTGACATTGCCCCTAGTAAATACCACTTGTTCCGGTCAATGGCTCATGGCCTAGCCGAGCAGCATTTTACTTCTTACGAAGAAGCTAAAAATAATCACTAGGAAAAATATCTTAAATTATAGAATTTGTTACAATTGTAAAAAATAAACACAAGTTGTATATAAAAATCAATAAATTGACGAAGTTTATAAGCAGCATATTATAACATTTCAATTTTTATGTATCATTCTCATGGTAATTTTTGCCATTCATTAGTAGTAGAGAAGAGCAATTATAACATATTGATTCTTCTTTATCTATAATCAATGAACAATCTTGATGTCTTTGAACATTATCAGCAAGTGTAATAAGATTCTTTTCATCTTCAAAATTCATATTGGGTACACCTGAAAAATATATTTTTTATGACATTTCAAATATCAAAATATAAATCTACATAAAAATATTGTATTAAGTATTAATTACCTATGCATAGAGGAATTTTATCTAATTTTTCAATAATATCTTCTATATCTATTAATGAATTCACCTTGAAACTTTTGATATCTTTCAATAAACTATTGATTTTTATTTCTTTATTTAAAAGACCACAACGTAATATCATTTCATCATTAAGAAATACTTTTTTTTCAATATAAGGCATACCAGTATTAGAAATATTCATACAAGAGTATAGAATAGTAGTTGCAAGTCCTTTACAGATCATAGAAGCTGACCAGTTTTTAGGTAATGAAAGTTCATTATATATTTCCAAAAAATCTTCAAAAAGCATTGAATAACTATCATTATTTGCTATCTCTTGTATTAAACTGTTATCTTTTGAAAGTTTCTGATTAAATTCACTAATTTCAAGATTTTCATTGAGTTGATCAACATGCCAGTAATTTACAGATTTTATTATTTGTTGATATTTAGTACATAAAGTTGATAAAGGCTTCTTAAACACTTTCTCGTTATTTTTCAAATACGATTTCCGTGGGAAATATGTTAAAATATTTTGTCCATTTCCAATATGAATTTGAATAGACTCATTGTTTTCTTTTGTAAAAATACTGTTTGAATTAGTATAATTAATATACATGATATCTTTATTCTCATCAATAGTGCTGCTACTTAATTTATTTTGGCAGTCATTACTGTCATTTATTTTTCTTTTTTTCATTGGTTCCATTGGAACATCTTGGAACTCTGCTGATCCTTGTGAATCTTCAGGTATATATTCATAAATTTCATCTTCTAAGTTACAATTTGAACTATCGTTGAAACCTTCAGTATTGGAAAGATCTATATTTTTACAATATTTTTTACCATCCAAAATAATTTCATCATTTTTAAATTCTTCAGATGTATCATCGTCAACAGTTTGTTTTACATTTATAGGAATAGGAATTGCTCCTCTTCTAAGTCTACATTTTTTATACTTAATCTGTAAGTTATTAATGTTTATTTGTACTTGACATTTATAACTGAAAAATATACTGTGAGTAGTTGAATTTGTAAACTTACTGTAATTACTTGAGGTGGTACTCCACTAACCCAATGGGTTATAATATCTTCTTTTTTGAAATGTTTACTGCAAACAAATGTTTCATTGTTAACTACATAATCTTTTATATTGATAGCTTTTTGCCATAAACGTCGAGTGTCTGGATCTTTAGGCGCTGAAAAGAAACTATAAGTATTTTTGTAATTTTTACTTTTACATATTGCACATTTTCTTGTCATCTTTAAATTCCAAGTAAAATTAATTCATAGAACACAATCGCACTTGCTCATCACCTATAACCCATATAGATTTTGTAGATTACGGGCCACGGACATTGGACGATTAGACTAGGAATAATCAAATCTTATTGAAAAAGACGACAGATTACTTAAGTACTTTGGTGCGTCACAATAGTCACAGTACTCAGTGATTTCATCTTAAATTCAATCAATATATAAAAATAAAAAATATTAATAAGAACACATTAAGAATTAATGTAAATCTACATTTATTAAATATTGATTTTCAAGTATCAATAATTTTGCTGATATTACACGCGAGACCGTTCACATTGTAATCATATCTTTGTCTCTCTCTCTCTCTCCCTCTAGCGCCTACCCTCACTCATTCTTTCTCTCTCTCCCTCCCTCCCTCCCTCTCTCACTCTCTCTCTCTCTCCATCAATATAATTATTCCGGTTTGTGCGTTTGTGGGTGCTGCATTGTCTGTATGTTGTGGGCAGTGTGCTGTAGGAGTTAAGAGAAAATGTAGGTGTTGTGTTAGAGATTGTTTGTAAACAATCTTCCATTTAACGTATTTTTAATTAAAAACATATCGTGTATTTTAATAATTCAACATTTACCGCATATATCAAGATTTTTTAAATTTCTGTACAAATATTTTAACATTTCAACGGTAAGATGTTCCTATAGATAAGTGAGAATCCTTAAATCAAGACACAATTGTTTTTCTCGTAAACGAATAAAATGGAACAAGAGTGCAAACCAATGTATCTATAATAATTATTTATCTTGTTATTAGCAACAATGTAATTGTATTCAATATTAGTTTTAAGTAAGTAGTTTATTTTAATCTTTTAGAACAATGTTGAGTAATCAAAATCAATTGGAAGAGGTTAGCCTGCCTGACGTAGTCGCTGGTTTCAAAATGTTAGCTGTTGACAACCCAGAAGACGAGATATCCCCAGTGACAAGCCAAAGATCTTTGAGAAAACGAAAACCAAGGAATTTACAAGTAGTAGATCTTAATCTTAATAGAAGGTGAAAAATATTCATTTATATTTTGTTAAATTAATATTTCTTTCACTCTCCATTTTTCAATAACTTAAATATAAACTTCAAAGCTGGTAGAGTAAACCCACAAAAAACTTTTAACATGGCGTATTATTATTGGTTATCTGCATTTTATCAATAATTTTTCGCCTTTGAGATCAATAATCTAAAAATATGAACTGTTATATATGGGTTCACTCTACTAGTTTTAAAGTTTATATTTATAAGTGATCTTTTATTGATTTTTGGTTAATTTTGAATTTGAAAATTTACGCATGCATTATTTCCTATTAAAGATGCAGTCTGAAACCTAGAAAGAGGACGTTTGCAGAAATGGAAAGTGAAGAACAAATAAAAGAGTATTATTTAGATAAAACTGTTAAAAAGTACAACAATTCGTTAGAAACTATTTTCGAAGAAAAGGATGATTCCAATCAAACAACTTGTATGATGAGTGTTAAGCGATTTAAAAGAATGATTCAATTTACACCAGAACCAACCGACTCAAAACTTAAGAAGAGAAGAGAAAAAATAAGAAAAGTTTTTGGTTCTAAGATTAATCATAAGAGAAAGCGAAAAGTGTCAATGCAATCTTTATTAGATAAACTTCATGGTGCGCACAGTGATGTGTCAATCACAAATTCTAATGATTTTCAATAAAAGGCTGAAATTTTAGTTTTAAGTTTTTTTTATTAATCAATATAACAAAATAAGCACAAAGTTGTCTTTCCTATGATACAAACAATATTTCATTTGTTAAAAATATTCCACATAAGAACTATAAAAAACTTAATATTAATTAAGCTTTTGATTATTTTTTCAACATTTTTCTTGTGAATTGATTTGTATTAAACTTTTGTTTAAGCTTATCACTCACAAATTTTTAGAACATCAAATCCACATTTATTTACAATTGCAATGTTCTAATTGGATTATTTGGAAACTTATTTTTTAATTTTAATTACAAAGATTATTGACAGTTAAGAATATTTGTAGAGTTTGAGACTTTTTGTAAATATGTATGTAAATCTAAGTGTGTTTAATAGAATTTAAGCAACATTAAATAGATGCAATTTGTAAAATATTGTTTCTATTTTTAATGACAATCTATCTCTATTATTGGTAGTTAATTAATAAAGTGTTAATATAAAACAATATAGATTTGAAGTTCTTTTTTTCAGTTTTGTTCAATATACATAGAGAAATATAAATGATGTAAAATAATTTTGTGATAATTAAATTTTATAAAAGTTATTACTAACTGAATCACTTATAAACTTTAGTTGTAAAAAGATTATAAGCCTTATATTTTGCAGCAAAATTAATACTGTAGAAGTAGATAAATTTCACATTATAAAATTTTTATAACTATTTTTATAAAAAACAATCTTAGCACAAGCCTTCATAAAATTTTCATTGAAAAATAAGAACATATGCTTAGTAGCTAATGGACGGGCTTATTAATTAGTTGTTATAAAATTGCAAGTGCTGGAATCTGCAGCACAACCTTCATAAGCTTGTATGATCCCTTTGTTTTCTTCATATTCTTTACTATTCAGGTCAACACAGGCACAACGGTACTGTTTTGATTCAAGATTCTCATACAACATTCTTGGAACACCTATCCAATTTCTTGTGATTCCTCCACTGGTTGAGTAATTTGAAATTAAAGATTAGTTCAATTGCAAATAGTAAAGCAACTTTTTTTCAACAAAAGTAATTTTTTAAATTACCTGTTCTTTGTACACCAAACAACAGTTCCACTATCGGCATTCCATTCAATATTGCATGGTGGAAATTGTAATTTTATTTGTTCTTCTTGTGAATCTACTTTTTTTGCCAATTGTACTTTTTCTTCTAATATAGCTCTTTCATTTGTAGGACTACCATCTTCGTGATAATACCTTCCTATTAATTTTCCTGAAAAATATATTATAATAAAAATAACAAAATATTTCGAGTCAATAATATATTACTTTTATTAAATGCTTTGAAATAATTTAATTCCAACACAATGACTTCTTACCTTTGTATACATATGTTTTTCTATAAAATTCAACCCAGTTCATTAATGATTGAATTTGTTTGTTTGTAAGACTAGAAACATCATCAGTTAGTCCATTTTCATTAAAGTCACCTGTAATAAATGCTGCAGAGGCGTCACGTCCTAAGAGTGAATAAATTTATGTTAAATTATTTTTTACAATATTATTAAAATACTTTCAAAATAAAATTACATCATATATACCTGTAAATGCATGGTATGTTTCTCCAGGACCATAATGCTTAACTCCTTTTGTTACATCAAAAACTTGACCTAATATTGATAAGTACAAGCCATCATTTACATTAGAAAACTTATTAAGAGTATTCTTGGTGAATAAAATTCCTCCTTGATTATCAACAACTACTTGTTTAAAACTTCGTTTGAAAAATATTCCAAGTTTATCATTATAGTAACTTTCTACATATTTCAACACTTGAGTAAACTGGTTACTCGAATACAACATGTACAATGTAGATATAAAAAATAAAATCCAGACATACTTAGGCACCATTGTTAATTAACAATATAAATTAAATAACATGTTTAACAAGTACAATAATTATAATAATATTATCTAAAAACTAAAGTCTAAATCAAGCTTAAACACGAGTACTATCATGAGACTCGAGTTACTCGGATATCCTGTCCCGTTTTGATACACGCATGCAGTCCATCTATGCGCCATCTAACGATGTGTACTCAATGTTGAGGTGTCAATTTAACATCTGTAAATCAAACGGATCAAACATACAGTTATTGTGTGTTGGATGTGTAAATTGTATATTATATATGTACGCGACTAAAAAATAAACAATTACAAAGATATTTTAGTTAGTATGCGTTTATGGTTTCATTTTACATCCATGTATGTATGTAAATACGTGCAATAAGACAGGACGTCAGCTGGAGTTTAATACTAAATCCTTACATTGCTATTCGTTATTAGTCATTCATTGTCATAGTGAATCATAGATCAACGTGGATCTAAAAATTTTCAATTATGGATTTTAGTATCATGAAATGAGGTAGAAGGAACTTCATTTTAAAAGTAATTTATTTGGTCAACCTTAACAACTGGATTCAATCGTTCTTTCTTAATATCCTAAATAAAATATCAAGAAAAGGCTGTGAAACTGTGCAAAACTGTGCTTCCTAAATAATGCAAAATTAATTTAAAGGTGAAATATGGTTTTCCTTTTCGTTAGATTACCAGATTTAAATTTTAATAATATTAGCAACTATGCAAATTATAGATGGATTTTTAATTTTGATGATTAAAAAAATTGCTAAAAAAATATAATAAAGTTAGTTAGAAAATCTTTTTTACCAAAAGTTGTCCTTGCACTATAGAGTTATATTTGTAAAAGTTATTCTGACATGGATTATAAAGATCATATTCCATCTAGAAACTTTAGATTATTATCTTGCTAAAGAAATTACATTGGATTGGATTGTTTTAAAATCAATTTGGCATCAAAAACAATAAATTGTTGATTTTTTTTAAGGATTCAAAATGCCAAGTTCTAATCTCTATGCCATCAACAATGAAGGACGAGTATTTTCACTTGCTACTAATGGGTCTATGTGGAGAGAATTTACTTATCTAGGTCTTGAGTTTAAGCAACTGTCAGCAGTTCCCCATTTTATGTGGGCTATTGGTGGTGATAGACAAGTTTATGTTCATGTACATGGTTTAGATGTTCCCATTAGAATCAAAGAAGAAACTTATGAAAATGAGGTAGATCTAAAGTTTATTATACAGTATTACTAGAATTTAACTGTAGTCAATAAATACATTTCCATTTTGATTGAAGCGATGGCTGCCTTTAGAAGGATTTAGTGGAAGACTTTTACCAACAGATAGGTATCATTTTTCTAATCAAGATGGCACAGTCAATCGTAGTCGTGATAAGGTCAAGTTGCCTTCCATGGCATGGCAATGGGAGGGTGATTGGTATATTGAGACACTTTTAGATGGACAGCCATTAGATCATGATGTGAGTGGACTTGATTTTATTTCCAACATTTTTGTTAAAAATAATACACAATTATAGCATTGAATTTTAATAGGGATGGACCTATGCTGTTGATTTTCCTACAACTTATACTGCAACAAAGCAATGGAAATCTTGTGTCAGAAGACGTAAATGGGTTCGTTACAGGAGATATAGTGCAATGAATTCTTGGTGTGCAATTGCACCACTTCACAAGGATGCTACAAAGGTATATTTTGAAAACATTTTTTTTTTAAGTTAACAAAGATAATAATTTATTTAATTACAAAAAACGTAATTTTAGGAGCCTTTTATAGATGTTTCAATTGGAGGAAGTCAAATGCCTGGTGATCATTCCGGAAATCTTGTTGTATGGGCAGTAACTGCCCATGGAAGGGTTTGTGACAATTTTAAAAACATCATTTAAGAGGATTTACTTACCCAAAAAGAGTTCCGCACAATGAAAAAAGTTTTTCATCAGTTTAACTTGCTCACATTTTAAAAGTTATTGATGGATTAAAGCGAAAAAATTTCAAAATACTCTTCTTAACATAAAGTTTTAAACAGTATTTTCCTGAAATCGATAAGTACTTTTGTTTATAAAAAATTGTAATCTCGAAAGTTACAAAATGGGTCATTTAAATCGTTGAAAATCTGTTACAAATTTTAAAAATTAAATGTAAAAAATTCTATATTGTTTATCAACGATTCAATAATACGTGTATCAAATTGGAAGTCTTAATAGTGATTTGAAAAATTTATAAAAGCGACTTAGTGGAACAGAATCGTATCGAGGCATTAATGTTTAAGTACATTTTTGTTAATAACTTTTTTTAGAAACACTATTATCATTTTTTTTAATATACCAATCGTTTCATAATTAAATAAATTTTATTTTATAAAAGTTTCGCGATTATCTATGAAGCGTTTTATATTCATTTCAGTTAGAAAATGACAAAATATCGCCCTATGTGTTTCTTCGTAAAAAGCCAATTTTCCGATTTTTAATTTAGAAAAGCAACATATAACGCATTTTTAGAAAATCATAAAATAGCAAAATTGTTATAACATAACGTTTATTTAATTATGGGACTATTGATGCATTAAAAAATATGTATCGATGCTATAAAAAAATTTTATACAAGTGTTCTTAAAAATCGATGCCTCATCGCAACGTTGTTCCACTGAATCGTTTCTATAATTTTTTCAAAACAGTATTAAATTTTAAATTTGATACATGCATTCTTGGATTGTTGATTAATAATGTAGTATGTAAAAAAATATAATTTTCGAAAATTAATTCGAAAATCGAAAAAAGGCGAGTTGAACTGATAAAATGCTTTTTTGTTGCGAGAAGCCCTCTTTGACAACCACTGAGAAAGTGAATTACGTCTAATATTAATTTTACAAATTATTATAAGTTTTGATTCTTTTAGGTGATGTTTCGAGTTGGTGTAAGTACAACTTCTCCAGAAGGATTACGTTGGAGTGCTATTAAAATGCCAACTGGAGATGAAGCACTGCATGTTAGTGTAGGCGTAACTGGCCTTGTATGGGTAGTATTATTGAATGGTAAAGCATTAGTCCGTAAAGGAGTTACTAGAGAAAATCCAATGGGTATGTTATTATGATTTATAATTTAGATGTAGATTTACTTCTCAAAACAAATCAATTTGTAAGATCCTGTTATCTGAAATAATGCAGGAGATGAATGGGTTGATGTTGAACCACCAAAATTAGATTTAAGATTGACTCAAGTTAGTATTGGCATGGATGCTGTTTGGGCTTTAACTCACGAAGGAAGCGTTTGGTTTCGTAAAGGGATAAAGGGTGAGATGGGTGGAATATCCGAGCAGTTGGCCGTGGGTACTGGTTGGGTTGAAATGTCTACAAAAATGATATTGGTATCCGTTGCACCAAATGATCAGGTATTAAATCAAGCGGAATGACTTTTCGTGATATTGTAGCATTCATGTTTTAAATGCTATTTTTTTAAGGTTTGGGCGATTGGTCAAGAAGACAGATTTTTGTATTATCGCACCGGTATAACTCGATCAGAATTGACGGGTAAGAAATGGAAACTGTTAAACGCACCTTTTCAGTTGAGCAGAGCTAGCAGTAATGCGAGTTTGTCATCAAGCAATAGACACAGTATTTGCGGTACACCACATAGCCGAAATCAACCATATGGTTCTTTGGTAAGTATACTGAATATTTGTTATAAAATATTGCGTGATTGACAAGATAAAATAAAAATTTTACTCTACTTTAATAGCAAAATCAACGACCTGTGAGCACCAGTGAAAATTTAATTAAAGAGTGGGAAGAGCAATCAAGATCAGCACCAGCTCCAACCTCTCTCAAACTTATGAAAAACCATACTGAGCTACTTGAAAACAATATTCAAAAATCTGCCAAACCAGAAACGGGTAGTGGAAGTACAAGGTAAAAAAGTTTTATATAGTTGTGTTTCATTATTTTTATTAAGCCTGATTTATCATATAAATTTATTTGTATAAATAAAAATTTACAGTTCGGTTGGATCTGTAGAAATAAACGATACAAATGAAATAAATCCCGCAAATATCGCCATCTCCAATGAAACATTACACAAGAGTGGAGAATCAATAGTGATTTCTGGCAAGGGAATGGGTAGCACAGTAAAGGTCAATCCTGGATCTTGGAGTCCAGTTCATTCAGTTGGATCAGTAGTTGGTGCTGAAGTTAATCCAGAGACTGATGGAAGTATTTTTGATCCTGATTTAACTAGCGAGTCTGGTGTCTTTGGAGAAGATGAGAGTGCTGCGATTATATACTGGACTGAATGTGAGATGCAGTGGAGTAAAGTAGAGGCTGGTGCTTGTTTAGTAGACCTTAATAATCCACCGAAATGGTATTCATGCATTTCTTTAAATTTTGATAGTCATAATAATCATAATAGAATATTTACGACGTTGATGTTTCACTGTGGCTAGGATTGCTGAGAGTAATGGTTCATCGCAAGGCGAAGTAGCTGAAACTTGGAGGATACAAATTTTAGATGAGCTCAGAAAAAGATTGAAAGATATTGACTTTGATATTTCTTTGTATGAAAGGGCTGTAGAAAAGTAAGTATTAGCAATTCATATGTATCGTAAAGTATACTTTAAAAAAGTTTTCTTCAAATAACATTTTTATTACTGTTGTAGATCCTCGTGGGTGAAAAATGGCGAGGCTAAGTGTAAGCTAAAAGGATCGTTAACTTACGACGATTGTGTTGTTGAATTAGAATGGATTAGCAGTGATAGCGAAACATTTGGCTCTGGTACCTTGACAATATTAAATCCTGATGGAGTGACAACATTAGTATGTAACTCTACTTTGTATATGCTCATTAATTAATACATTATAGTTAATGAACATGAAATGATTGCAGGTACAATTTTCCATATCAGAAGTAGTATGTGTTGTTAACTGTAGTGAGCCAGGATGTCCTCGTTTAGCGATTCATACGCCACGTTTGACGAATAATAAAATACCAAGACTGCAATTCAGCAGTGATGCGGAATTGGAAGATTGGATGGCAAATCTTACGTCAGGTATTTTCAATATTGTTCATTTTTGCTTTTGTTGTTTGTTAAATAGTGCTAAGAATAATACTTTGGACTTTTAGTATCTTGCAAAGTAAATAATGCTTTTGGTCAGCCGAGTAAAAAAACTATTTGGACTACTACTGCCTTAGGAGATGTATATGTTTATGATCCCGTTATCACCGAGGTAGTACATCTATTTACTACTTTTTTTGTAGATATTTTTCGCAAAATAAACGTTGTAGTAATATTTTTTATGTTATAGGAAAATCAATTCGACAAAGGTTTATATAGTCAAGAATTAGACACAGCTGGAAAGAATTTACCATTTGAAAGTATTTTACAAAATAGTTTTGGACCTGGTAGTTCTTTACACGTCGTGGTGTGCATTCACGATGATGCAGATAGGTAAGTCTTGAAAATTTTTAAAATATCACGTTTCACACAATAATTAACCATAATGATTTTTGACAGGATATCATTCAATCTTGTTTGTCATACGTCAACACTAACTAAATATCGACAAACTGTAGATACTCATGATGTAGCTTTTCATTTCAACCCCCGTTTAAATGAGAGCATAATCGTAAGAAATGCATATCAAAATAATCAGTGGGGAGACGAAGAAAGAAGCGGAGATAGTCCTCTGAGAGCTGGATCTGATTTTTCAATGATAATCAAGTGTGAGGAGCGAGGATATCGAGTTTTTATAAATAATACCGAATTCACGTTCTTTAGTCATAAGATACCTCCACAAAATATTACGCATTTACGTATCAAAGGCAAAATGACGTTGTGCAGTGTAGTTTATAAATCGAAATTTGTAAGCTCATTGTTTGCATGCGAAAATGTTATTAAAAAAGTTACACAAAATTATATTTAACGCTTATTTTTCACAGGTGATTATCGAACCAATATCCATGTTCTGGAGACAAATAGGAGGTCATTTAAAGAAAGTTGAAACTTGTAATTCTGGTATAACTTGGGGTATCGGTTATGACAATACTGCTTGGGTTTATACTGGAGGATGGGGCGGTACTTCTTTGAAGGGTAAATTGAATTTCCAACAAAAACACGAAACTTAAAATTGTATTTCTTAATTACTCAAACATGTTATGTTTTGTAAATTTATAGGTTTAGACTTTAGTAACGCGGATATCAACCCGATGGTAGACACGCATAACTATTTTGTGTACGAAAACCAAAGATGGAATCCAATAACTGGTTACACGTCTCACGGCCTACCTACAGATAGGTACATGTGGAGCGATGCAACCGGGCGTCACAAACGCACACGAGAAAATACAAAGCTCTTGTCATGTCATTGGCAATGGGTAAGTTTAATTATAATAAAAGGAGGAAACGTCACCTTGAATAAATAAAACACGTTTTTAATAATAGGTATCTGAATGGATACTCGATTTTCATACACCTGGTGGAGTAGATCGAGAAGGTTGGCAGTATGCTACGGACTTTCCCTCGGAGTATCATGGCAAAAAACATTTTACGGATTACGTTAGAAGACGCAGGTGGTTCAGAAAGTGCCAACTCACAACTAGCGGTCCTTGGAAAGAATTAGGAAACACGAAATTATTCGACATGTCGTTATGCGTAATTTAATTTTTATTTAAAGATGTTGATATATTACCAGAGCTTTTTTTATTAAATATGAATCATTTTGATAGACTTCTGACGATCCAGAATCCGAAAGTCCTATTCATGTGTGGGCTGTAGCTACTAACGGTGAAGTATTGTTCAGACGAGGTGTTTCGGAGTACTGTTCAACGGTGAACTTTCATTTTGAACGAGTTATTGTAATCAAAATTAAATGATTAATACTGTTAATTATATATTCATTAGGGTGTTTCCTGGGAGCATATTCCTTGTGACCAGCCTTTAATAAGTATATCAGTTGGACCTTCGGGACAAGTGTGGGCTGTTGGAAAAAATGGATCATCTTATTGGAGATTCGGAGTGTCAGTTAGCAAACCTTCAGGTATAGTAGTCAAATCATTAATTAATCAACTCTGATTGACATGAATTATATGAAAATGCTTTTTTATATTCACAGGAGAGTCTTGGCAGAACGTCGAACCACCACCAGGAGCTCATTTGAAACAAATAGCTGTTGGTGTAAATGTAGTGTGGGCTTTGGATAGTTCCGGTAAAATATCGGTCCGCCGAGAAATTCAATCGAACGTTTTCCCCGAAGGAACGTTCTGGCAAACTTTACCTGCTATGGCTAATGATCCCATTCATATGGGTAAGCTCACTTTTTTCTATACCTTTGACGTTTAAAATCCGCATTTATAAAAGAAGTAATTTATTTTAAACACTTTTTAAATTTATTCGTAACAGGGTTCGATAGAGAAATTTCGATACCTTCGGCTATACGTAACTTACCTTCAGAGCTATTACGTTGTTCGTAGGCCTGTCTTTCTTATTTTTCTATTATACTTATCGTTTATTTTGATATTTTTAATATTTCACACTTTTTCTTTTTGAGTTGTAATTACACAAAACGAAAATCAAACCGAAGATCGCTATAGTTTTTCAATTTTTTCAGATGTATCTATACTAAACGCTAAACAAGGATTTCGTCATATTTCGGTCGGACATGTACCTGGTCAAGTTTGGGCAATATCAGGAGCTGGCATCGTGTGTCGTAGAATCGGCATCACAGAAGAAAATCCTGCTGGTTCTGGATGGTCTACTGGCATAGGAGTAAGTAATAACAATTGACAAATAATTTCGTGTAATACCATAATGAATTTGTGCCAATACAAAATTATTACTGTAGCTTATAAAATATTTGTTTGATAAATAATTATTTTATAATTAATTATTTCAGGCGAATTGGCAGCATATTGATGTTGGAGGCCTATCAAACCAAAAGATTTAAATATCGTGCATAATCTAGCTTTTATATATTTTTTTTAATGGATAGACTTATTCCAACATGCACAATATGACTTTAGCGCACTTACCTAACGAGGCTCTTCATTTTAAATCGATAAGCGGTGACGCAAAGAAATCTATATCAGTAACTGTAAATAATTATATCACTATATTCAGAAAGACTCTATTATATTAACATGCACTTCCAACAATTATTCTAGTCAAAGAAAACAAGTTATATTTCTTTTGATCATTTACAAAATGGCAGTTTTATATCTATATATGAATAAGCAACGGTGAAGCGATTGTTAAATTATATCGCCTTCATATTCAAAATGTGATTGTATAATATAATACATTTAAGCTTAGTTTTTCTAAACAATAATCCAACAGTCAAAGAGTCGAAGAATCTAATTTTTTTACAAACCGTCCCTTTTCTGAGGTACTTTTAACTTATGCTTTGATGTAGTATTTATCTTTCTTCTGTATAAAAGTAGATGCTCCATTTTTTGCTTTTATGTATGAAAATATAATTTTTATAGTAGCAGTTTATAGACTTAAGTTTTAGTAAAGCGAGCCTTTTTTTACGTTAAAGTATGTTCTCTTGTTAAGTTTGACTTAAATGATCTAGTGGTTTTGCATGAATAGTTTTGAAAATCTTAAAAATGTATCTATCAAAATCCCGATAAATTTATTATTAACTATGAATATTTGTACAACAAAAGCATTTATCATGTATCGATTAAAATAATTTAATTTAAAGTATGATTTAAGCATATGGCAGCATGTCTGACCTTTGTTATATAGTGATTACTTATTTGATATAATAATTTTCCTTTTATTAGAATTTATGAAATAAACAACCAAAGTACGTCTTAATTAAAAACACAATGTTAACTTATTTATTTTGATATCAACAATAATGACAAGTATGATTAAGTACTTAATAAAAAAAAACAAAAGAAAACATTAAAAAGAATTGGTTGAAAGATGATAATCTATGCATATATACACATGTTCGTGTATGAAATAAAAGGATAACTTTTGTATTTACATGGCGCGATTATTTTAGTCTGCGCCTTGTGCTATAACATATTGTATAAAGAATTGGCACAGCCATTAACAAAAAATCATGCCGCACAAGTGTAACGCAAAATAATTAATTTGAATTTTCAACAATACAGTCTATCAGTATTTGATGTAAATAATTAATTAACGTGATTAACGTGGAATGGACTTAAAGGATCAATACAAAATGAACAAAAGGCTCATCTTATTCGATCTAGAAAAACTACAACTGGCACGAAATTGGTTCACAGAAAAGAGTTGATAACTATAATCAAAACAATGAAAACAGTCTTGATTACGCGTACAAATGGTTTTTGGGTCTGTATCGAGTGTCATTCTTCGTAAAAATATCTTTCAGAAACGTTTTCCTAATCATTTAAAAAGCTAACGTTAATGCACAAAAATCCGACTGTTTTTTTCAGTCATCGAAGACGCAACAAGTTCGAATAAATCTAAACGAGTTTCAAAAGTTGGGATGCGTTATGGATAATAATACTGCAGCTCAGCGACAAAATACAGTTAGGGTGATCGATGAGCGAAGACCCGAGTCAAACTAGCACTTTGTGATAATTTGAACGGGGCTAACGTGGTTGGCGTACTTTCTCGCGAGCGTTTCAGCCTCTAATCTGTCTCGCTCACCTTGCACGCTATGACCTACTCCGTAGAAGAAGTATATGCAAAATCCTGAAAAAGAAAACAACGTGAATGGAAAGAAATCGGAGCTTTCGAATAAAAGTACCGACCTACGACCATCCACGCCACGAATCGAATCCACGTGTATATATCCAGCTGCAGCATCAGATACAAATTGATGACGATGCTGAGGCAAGGAATCAGGGGTACGAGTGGCACCTGTAAAATCAACGTAAGCGCTTCGCTCATCGACATGCAGAAAAGCCTGATGCGTGCTATGTACCTTAAACGACAGGTCGATTTCTTGGACCGGTTGCCGTCCTATTGCCGTAGCCGTGAGCACGGCGATTAGTAGCACGATCGCGAACAAAACGGACGGCCAGTGGCCTTCGAGCAGGCTGTAGTTGTTGAGCAGCAAGCCGATGACGAACACCGCGATCCCTGCAAGCAAAAGGGAAGGCACGTTGGGCGTGGTCGTCGAAGCGCGAAGAAAAATGGGCGATCGGCTTTCGCGACGCAATTACCAAAAATTAAAACGCCATATTGGGCGACGGAGGTGGAGAACTCCGATGACTCTTTCTGATTGTGGAGATTGAAGATTCCCTTGAAGTAGCTGATGGGCGTCGAGTATGAGGGACCGGCTGTCTTGGAGCTGGCGGGCGGTTGCGTTGGCAGATCGGTCTTTTGGTACCTGTGGACAAGCGGGACAAATCGCGTGCCGGTAAGCGAGCGACCGAACAAGCTCGAGCGGAGCTCACCTCAAGATCAGCACCGACACAGCGACGATGGTGTAGGCGAGCAGCGTGCCGATGGACATCATGTTGATGAGCTGCTGCAGGTCGAACAGCAGCGTCATGATTCCTTGAAAACGAAGCGGTTGAGAAACACTCGCTCTCGCGCTGCAGTGGGCGAGGGACATACCGGTGAGAACGCCCGAGATGAGAGTGCCCAGCACGGGCGTCATGGTTCTGGGGTGAACCCTGGCGAGGAACTTGAAGATGACGCCGTCGCTGGCCATGGCGTAGAGGACGCGCGGCAGGGGGAACATGGCGCCGAGCAGACTGGTGCAGAGCGCGAACACGGCACCGATGTTGACGATCCATTTGACGGTCGGCCAGCCGATCTGGTCGTACACGTACGGGAAGGGAGCTTGCGCGTCCTGTCCACACGGGAAATACAGCAGGGGTTAGTCGAGGCTGGGGTCGCGCGAGCGGACGCGCGGGACTACACTGGCCTGGTCGTAGTAGGGCCACATCATCGTGAGCACGGTGGAGATGCTGAAGTAGGCGAGGAAGATGATGGCCAGCGACATGACGATGGCCAGGGGTATGTTGCGCTGGGGCTTCTTCGCCTCCTCGCCAGTGGTGGCCACGGCGTCGAAGCCGACGAAGCCGTAGAAGCAGATCGCCGCGCCCTCCATCACGCCCTTCACGCCGAACGGCGCGAAGCCGCCCGCGCCCGGGTTCGTCACGTTCGCCGGGATGTCGGCCGGCCTGATCGACCAGTTGGCCGGATCGGCTGTGGGCCAGTTGCTCCGCGGTGAGCGATCGCGCGATCGCTACTCGGCGAACAGCGTCGGCGGGGCGACCTACCTTTGATTACGCCGGAGACCACGATGACGCCGATGGTCAGCAGATTAATGCTGGTGAAGATCTTGTTGAGCATCGACGACTCCTTGACGCCGATGGTGAGGAAGACGGTGAGGAAGGCGACCATGACGAGGGCGAAGAAGTCCGGGTACTTGGACAGGAAGGAGACGTCGATGGGCATGGCCGAGCGCAGAGCCCGCTCGATCGTGTGATTCGTCAGCACGTCGATGTAGCTGCTCACGCCTCGGGCCATGCTGGCCGTGCCTGTACGACAACAAACGGCCGGTCGAGCGCTTTGTTTTGCTGGCGATCCGCGGGCTCGATTCGACATACCGATCACGTACTCGAGTATGAGGTTCCAGCCGATGACGAAGGCGATGAACTCGCCGACGGTCACGTAGCTGTAGACGTAGGCCGACCCGGCCTTCGGCACCCTCGACGCGAACTCGGCGTAGCACATGCCTGCGAGCGTGTCTCAATCTTAGTTGCGGTCGCTCGACGCAAACTCAATGGGCAATGGCCGTACCCGCGAACGCCGAGGCGACGGCCGCGATGAGGAAGGAGATGCAGACGGCGGGCCCGGCGGTCTCCTTGGCCACGCTGCCGGCGAGCACGTAGACGCCGAGGCCGAGAGTCGAGCCGACGCCGAGGGCCGTCAGGTCCAGCAGACCCAGCACGCGCGCCAGCTCGCTCCTGTCGTCCGCCTGGTCGTCCGCGCGCCGCCGCGACAGCGCCCTCCAAATTCCGCACGCCATCGCCGAGCTCCTCGCGTCTCGCCTCTGCAACAGCACACCATTCGAGCTCCTGCCGCTGGCGATCGCCGAGGCGGTCCCGCTCGCTCGCTCGCTCGCGACGCGACCCGAATGCAGCGGGCGATGGCGCGCGTCCCGACCGGCGTCATCGCGGCGCGAGTGCCCGCTGATCGCGCGCCTCCGTATCTTCGCGACGACGACGCTGCCACCTCGCCCGCGATCCGAGACCCACGTAGGCTTTGCGCCCGACAATCGCACGCACCACTGCTTGTGAATCCCGATCGTACTTGGGCTGCGCGGCAGAGCGCGGACAGCTCGCAATCGTCGACTAGGGCGTTTTGCCCGCGAGGCGAGGATCTCATGTACGTCCAAAGTGCCATTTTTAGCGCGTCGTCTGCCAAAACACACGACGTCCAATGAGCTGTCGGATCATCGATCGGATCTTGAGCAGACTTACCTCTGTCGATGACCTCGCAAGGGAAACGTGTGATCGCACGTGGAACGTTGGTTACTTACTAATGAAATGTAATCGAGGCGAATCTGATAACGCGTAACGTCGTTATAATCATAAGCTGCTTTTTATCATAAATATAAATCCAAGTATCATTATCCGCAAATCAGAACGTGATCGCGCGTTGAATCTCTGCGCGATACACGTATATACTTGTAGCGCGGAGCGCAATCGCGATTATTAGGCTTTGATTAACGCGGCGCAACGTTGCGTGTCGCCGCACACGTACCCTCCGCAGCTTATCTCATTGCCTCGTGTGCGACGACCTCGCGCGCGGTCTAACGATTCGTCGACTTATTACCTGCCGAGATTCACCACCGTTCGCTCGTCGTGCCACGGCATAGCCGCGTTCGCTTGGACGACCAGTCATCTGTACCTCCGCGCGTGGCCGCAGTCGCGATTGTAACGTGATTGCTCGCTCTTTTCCGCGGCGAGCGGATCTCTTCTTTTCCGAGTACGCTCGTAGCGCACTTTTATTGCCTGTTTCGTTAGGCGATAGCCGTAAGCGCGCGCGAGACCGTTGCTGCCGTTGCCACATTCCTTCTGCACGTGCGCGCCGCGCTCACGCTTACGGCTGCCGACTCGACTCCGCTGTCTCGTCGAACTCGCGTCACCGGTGATACGCGCGCGCGCGTGCGCGCATCGAAACACGACAAATTGACAGTTAATGGCGAGCGATCGAATCTTTATCGATGCGGCGACGCAGCTCATCTCAGTGCTGGCTGGTCATTTGACGCGACCTTTAGCATTTTCGCGGTTCAGCATTGACAAGCGCGGCACGAAGCGTAAATTGGGCGGGGGGGGGGGGTCGATTCAACGGAGAACCAGCTGCGTAATGACGCGTCGCGCGCTCGGCAATCTTGCAATCTGCGGCGCGGACTCGCGAGGGACCGGGCCGGGTTTTTCGGCCGGCGAGCGCTAACTCGACGCAATCGCCGTCGACCGTGGCCCGTTTCGATCACGTTGGCGGCGAGCGCTCTGCGCGTCGGCGGCTCTCGTGCCCCGCCGACGCTCCGAGCCGCGTAGCTCGCGTTCGTCATCGCGCGACACACGTCGAGGGCGCGTTCAAGAGAATTTTTTTTTTTTCTTTCGCTTCCGATCCGGAGCGCGAATTCAGAGGCGTCGGTACACTTCTGTGCCACGCGGTCCGATTCTTTGGGCGTGACTTTTGCCGTGACAACCGCGCGACGTACAAATCACTGCCACGCGCAATTTCGCCGCGCGCGTAATGTCAAAGTGACCTGCCACGGCGTCGCGACAAATTGCGTTTTCTCTCTGTCTCTGTTTTTTTCGCGTAGTCGAGTGCCGCGGCTAATCAAAAGCTGCACATTCAGCCAATCTAGATTTGTCGCTTCAGAGGATGAGCGCGTTTAGCGTGACTCGGCTTGGCTTTACCATGACCGTATAGGTATAGCGCACGCGGGTGAACGCACTGTCGTTGCTTTTCTATGTCAATCGGACTTTTTTCAGGTCCGTCGTCAATTAGCGATCGGAGCAAACACTTTCTACGGATGATCGAAGAATCAGTGTCAGATCGATCGTATTGCCATAAACGACGCGTGGCAGGAGAAAAAAAAAAGTGGGTTTTTTCCTGTACACGCTCAACAATTGGACACCGCGCCTGGCACGTTTGGCGCTTGTTATTACCTATAATGCGTCTATTTAGCGCGCGGGAATGGAATATTTCCCGCGCAGGGGAAATAACGTTGAGCGCCCTGAGCAACGAAGCCGAAAAATCGTTTATATAGATTTTTTCTGATGCGGCTTCTCTTCGCGTGACGAATACGTTAGTTCGTGCCAAATTCACGTCTTTACGTAATAAACATCTTGTTTCAATGGAGTCACTCGTGCACGATATACGCGATCATACAATATATTTTCGCAGATGCATTAGTTTGAAAAAAAAAAAAATAGAAAAAGAAAAAGAAAAATATATATCCACCTCATATTTTCCTTTTATTGCGCTTCTGCACTCAAAGCAGCTTGTAATTAGCATAGTTAGTCATTATGGAGTGGCGAAGCCAAGTGCGTTGAGGATTATCGTGCTTATTACGGCATACCTGATCTATTTCCATCGGAGATGCATTTTCGGAATTTGAATAATAATGAATTAGTAACGATCGCGAGAAGCGAGCTTTAAAGACGTAATGACAGCAATTCATTAGGCGAATTGCAACGCTATCCGATTGAAATCTAATAAAAGGCATTGGTCAAGTCTGAGGAGTGCGAAGTAGAAAGAATATATTTTTCGCGTGGCATTGCGTAACGCGATATTTGAGCTGCAGCCAAAATGGCCTCTCAGAAGTAGCAGTGAGTTAGTTAAATTTCCGAAATGCTAATTGGACGTCTGACGCTTTCGTTGTCGCGCCTCGAGTTGCAGCAACTTGCCAAGACGCGTGTGCCGCGAAACCGCTCGACGCTGTCGCTGTGTCTGTGAAATAATTGTTGAATTGCGTTGGCGCGGTTTTGCGCGAAGCGCCACGTCCAGCATTCGACAAGCCGAAAGTAACGGCGCACAAAAGCTTTTTACGAGCGCAAGCTTTTCCTTGACTTTCGTTTTCAAATGTAAAGCACGTTGAGGTCACACGCTATACGTTATTTTTACATTCGGCACCGATAATACCTGGAAAGAAAAGTTCATACAAGTTGCAAAACAAGATGGATCGTAAAAATGAGTCGGAGGCGTTACTTTGTTCAGGATATTTAACGACAGATGACGCGTCCCATTGAGCGTTCGTCCCAAGCTGAATGCATCCGAAACTATTCACGTCGGTACTTTAAAAGTACGTGCCGTATGGGTGTAGCCCCTTCCTGGACAGCTCAATCGGCAAAATGCTACTCTTCGAAATTACGCAATTACGGAACTGGCTTGCTCAGAGCCAAAAATAAAATAAATAAAAGAATCGCGCAACAAAATAAATTCGAGATATTTGACGCTCACGTTTTTCAACGGAAATTCAGTGAGCTTATCCCGAATTCGAGATAGCATAGACGAATAGACGGACGAAGAGGTCACCGACGCTTGGGTCAATTGTTGTGACCTTCTGAAAATTACGCGATAAAAAAGATTAGCGAATTAAATGCAGCGATCGTTCAAATGCACCTACGAATGCCGAAGTCTCGCTACTTTTCCGTAAGTTGAGGCAACGTTGATATTTTTCGAGAACGATTACTTTTACGTGTTACCCGTGCGTGCTTTTCAGGCTATACTTGAGTGATGGTCGAGCGAGCAGAAATAAGTAGGCATCCACTTATAAATTATTGTATACGAATAACGTATCGGATAGGCTTACTGTGATACCTTTGACTTTTCGTCGAGAGCAAATAAAATCTACGAAAATATCTATTTTTCAACAAAATTCGCGACTATCAACGAAAAATATCATACAATTTTCCACGGCAGCCGTTCCAATGCCAGTGAATGAGATCCAGTGCAATTCAATCATTTAAATACCATAAAATTCTTCGTTTAATTACATAAAAAAAATCATATATTTACTTGCGCAACATATTTAGCACTGCGAATAATCACATCTGCTCCATTTATTTTTTTCAACAAGAAATGACAGAAAATGAAAAAAAAAATATGCAGCACAAAATTGCATATTTATAACTCACGACTAAGTCATGTAAAATGATGTGTAATAGTAGTTTATGTATATCGGCAGGGACAAGTATGTTAATAGCAATGCGCTGTTTTTTCGTTAAAATAATAGACGTATTTTTTTATTATTCGGTAGCTTAATAATTACGACGGAAACGATGAATCGGCAAATTTTTTGTTATTGATTCATAATCTTAATCCAAGCCTAATTTGTTCGAATACGCAAGAGATAATGAAAAGAAAAACGAAAGAAAAGAAAAAAAATAGTCGTAAGTAGAGAAAACGAAGGACGAAGGTGTAAGTATCTGTGGAGGAAGCGTCTATCCAAGCTGCAATAAAATTTATTTCTATAACGCCGCGCCGTCGTCGTTATCAGCTGCGGATTCCGAATTCTCGCGCGTGGCGTGCGATAAGAATCCGACACATCGGCGTTACTAACGCCGCGTCCATATTGTTATCTGGCCACTTGTCGCGCGACCCAATCCCAGAGGCGCGCTCAGCGCGTTCTCGTGCGCCAGCTGTGCGGAGCCGCGACGCGGCCACGGAGAACTTGGCACTCGCGGTGCAATGTTGCGACGATGCGAACATGGAAAAGGCGATCTGAATGGGTTTGTTGGTTCAGGGACATTAGAATCGGCGGATGCGAGATTCCGCGTCGAAAGTAAATAAATGTGCTTCTCGATTTTCCTCGCAACGTCCGAGCGGTGTTTTCAGCATCGTCGAATAAATGCAACAACGTCCATAGCTTAACTTGATTAACGCGAAACTGTAAAAGCCAAAAGCTCGCAGTTTCGGCGTGAGCGAACAGGCGGGCGCTCTAGTTCCAAACCGTGGCGTTAACAACCAAGCATTGCCCAAGATTTCACAATAAGCCGCGCAAGTCAAATAAACGCCGAAGAGGTAAGTGGGAGCTTGTTGCGCGTTAATATTGAGTCATAACGCCGCGCGTTGCATTTGTAAAGCGATTAAAAACGGCACTTTCCGAGAAGCGAGCGGCAGAGCGGCAATAATATAATGCCAGTGACGGGAGACAAGGCCGTAACGCCGCGTGCAATGATGAACAAAAAATAAGAAAAGAAAAAAAAAAATGTTCGGAATAATCTTTCCGCCGTGGGCTCATTAGACTTTGCAGAGAGCTTTTATCAATAACGCCGCGTAAATGTTTGCCTGGCGTCGTGTCGAACTCATTTATCTTTGTTCTCTCGCGCGCGCGCGGACAAATCGTTTCTCTTCTTCTTTGATCCCCGTTTTGATAATAAACAAATGGACGGCGAACGCAAGCCGGAAAAAAAAAAGATATATAGAAAAAGATGAAAGAAGACAATGCGCTCGCGACGGCGTTATTAACGCCGAGCGGTGGGGGAAGCGCGAGCGAGATAAGTCGCAACGCCGCGCGTTCCGATAAGAGCGCTGTTGTTTCGTTTTTTTTTTTCTTTTTTGTTTCTTTTTCTTTATACATGACCGCCGCGATTCGTCGCGCGTGAATCGAGCGTTAATGTGCGCGCGTTTCATTCACCTCGCGCACGGCGTTAACTGGATTACATTAAGAGCATGCGCATTGTGTCGCGGGCAACTTCTTTTTCCTTGCGCTTTGTCGGTGGCGGACGAGGAAGATCGACTTAAGATGTATACGCCGCGCGTCTTCGCGAGACACTTACCGGCTTGTTTGTTTTTCAGATCGGCTTATCGTGCTTATTTTTTTTTTTTTTTTTTTTGAGATATTTTTAATTTTTGCGAGAGAGCACCCAACGTCGCGATGAACGAAGGACCGAAACATTGAAAAACGGATATGATTGTTAATTCTGCAGTGACTTGTGTTAGAATTTAAACACTACGCAATTGACAACTTTTCATTAACGTCATTATCATTACTCGTGCTCCTATCATTCAATTTGAATAACTTTCAAAGAAATCGCTCGTATTTAAAAATTCATATTTTCATTCTCAAGTATATCTTCGTGCTATCTTTCAAAGGACATTGTTTTTCATAATATACAATTTCAAAATTCACTATATTTCGACGAGGGATTTCTTTATCGATGTAGGAAACAACGAATTGAATGTATTTAAAATTAAAATTTTTCTCATGTTTCGATAATGCAGATGTGTACACACTTCGATTGGCGCAAAACTCCGAAATATGAAACGTATATGTCGAGCCTGTTTGTCAAATATGCGTTACTTCCACGTGTTTTCTAAAAAATCGTGGTGCTTGAACACCGAAAAAAAATTTTCTATGCCAAGACAATTTCTCTTACGCCAAGAATACGCATTAGTGTTTCGACACAACGAAAATTGCTTTTGCATTGAAAGAAAAGACGTGAAGGCATTTTTTGAAGGATCAAGGGCGTAAACTCAACTTTTTATATTGTTCGATTCAGACGCACAAAGTTTTTTTGTTTTCAATTGATACTTGCAAGGACGTTTATACACTGAGCCTGTCGTGACAGAATATTCGCTTTCAACACATTCGCGGATCTTTCGATATGGCAAACAATGCGAAACAACGATCGAAATATTGATTTAATATTGCGCGCAGCATGAATGAAAATAAGTGATAGTAAATTGTCACTCTATAGAAAGTAGTCGAGCTTGCAAAGCGGCAGCGAGTATTCGTTGAAACGGCAAAAAATTGATTACCGCGATCGGCGCGTTTTAAAAATCGCGAGAACATTTCACAGTGTGTACTTTGCATAGAACGGAGAACGCTTTAAGGAACGTACAGAGCTTCACTTGGATAAACCGATCACATACTTTTCATCGAAGTAAGAATCCTTGACGGATCTTCGAAACGGGAAACGGCGGACGAGAGAGGGAGCGCTATCGACGCAAAAGGGGAGCAAGGCGAATTGAAAAGCAGCGGTGGTCGCGAACGCAAGCTCCAGCGGCAACGAATCGCTAGGTATAAGACTTACAGATTGAGAAAGCTGCCTGACAAGCTCCGTGGCGGGCGTCCGCGGCGTCAGCGTGCGGCAGAGATCGGCAGCGAAATGATCGCAGGAGGGAACGCGCGACGAGCACATAGGCGCGCGCGCGCGCGGCTAGAGCTTCGCGAGGCCGGCGCGCACCTATGGCTCGCGGCCGCGAGTCGTCACGCAGTCGGCTTCAAGGATCGCGCTGGCAATCGTATATGCCGCGGCACTTTCGGACGTGCAGCGCGCTCGGCCGTTGGAAAAGGTCGCGCGCGACGTCGCCTTGCGAGCGCCGAAACGCCCGTGCATGGTTTTCGACGAGCCGAGCTTGCCGCTTGTGCTACGTCCCCTTTTCCCTTTTGCCTCGACGTTGGACCGCTTTTACGAGCCTACACTGCCGGCCGCGCGTCTCGTTAAATACACGCTGGACGAGCATCGACGATTTTCACTTGCGACTTCAGCAGCTAAACAACTTAAATGAGCAGTCGTCATTTTCTTTATAATTTAATCTTTAGCTTGTGTCGTAAGATCTTCTTAAGGCGTTTACTTCTTTCTGCTCAGCGATGTATAGCTATGAATTTCTTTGCTTCGGCTGTCAGCAATAAACAGATAAAAATTTTAATGACTCGTAATCGACGCCGGTAAACTTTACTTGGGCGCAACTGACTCGCGTCAACAGAGTACATTTTCAGAAAGTTTACTTATTAAAAATTCACGTTGTCGAGCTAAAGAAGTGTATCAACCAATATGCAAGTCATATTGTTCCGCAAGCGTTTTATTAATTTATTTACTGCAGTCGAAAAATGATTCTATGAAATATATCGAACTCTTATTTCGCGCTCAAAGTGAGTCCAATAAACTTTATAACGACATCGACAGATAGCTACATTATAGCCGGGTGGCTATCGGAAGATTGGTAGATTTGCGAACAGTGATGGTTTAGCCGTTGACCGAATCGGCGAGCCGCATTTGAGCAAAATGCCGCCGAAGAATTAGGAAGTTGAGGTTGCATCGTTGAGTTGAGCTTGGCCGACGCTGTTATTCGAATGCACCTACCGACGAAGACAAAAAATGAAGACGACGAGAGGGATCGACAAACAAACGGCCGAACGACGAACCAGGAGATCGATCGCGTTGCCAACGAACCTCCGGTTGAATATACATTCGAAGCGCAGCGGCTTTCGGTGCACAAACTTAGCATGCTTCCCTTCCGCAGCATCGCGCAAGTCCGACGTCCGATAAAGCGTCCATTGTTGCACAAAAGCAGGCGTTATCTGTCGCGAAGCGCGCAAAGCCACCTGTACGAACGAAAATTGGTCTGATCGACGCTGTCAGCTCGCGACGAAACGGAGACAAGCTGGTAGCTACTATTGAATGTAGACTAGTTGAAAGCGCATCAAATCCCCCGGAATTCCGCTAATCCCGTTGCCCAAATATTTATGCCGTCGTTTGACGTCGCTACGGAAAACACTGCGACTTTGTAAAGTACAATCGCGCGCGTCATCGCGCCGAATCGTTGCACCGCTCAGAGGATCAGCAAGAGAGTTATACGTAATCGAAGATCAATGGAATGCAAAACGAGAGCGATTGTAGAATGTAGAGTAAAAAGATAGCATCACGTGTCGCAATCGATGTAAACATAACGTCACGCATTATTGTACGAAGAAATAAAATCGCACATCTTACCAGCGCTTCTTTTTTTATCTTCCGTTCGCGATTCCTATATCGCGCTCTGTCACCAGATTCAATGCTCCAAGTATGTATAAAACAAGCGCCTCAATGGTTCAATCAAGCATTACCTATCGAAAGTGTTCGAAATTCCGTGTTCACAAATAAATGTATAAGAAAAGACTGCCAACCACGCTTTTGCAAAAGTAGTGCGGTAGACTGGTCTGCATGAAAGCAATATAATACTTTCAGTAGCGTACCCTCGCAGAGTTCATAATAAACGCATCGTCGAAGTAA